>NC_060269.1:7613264-7967239 GCF_021613505.1 Equus quagga
GGACAGCGGAGGAGAGGGAGGATATCATGGGGGATCTGAGTGAGGGGATGGATGAGAGGACAGCAGAGGAGAGGGAGGATATCATGGGGGATCTGAGTGAGGGGGTGGGTGAGGGGACAGTGGAGGAGAGGGAGGATATCATGGGGGATCTGAGTGAGGGGGTGGGTGAGGGGACAGCGGAGGAGAGGGAGGATATCATGGGGGATCTGAGTGAGGGGGTGGGTGAGGGGACAGTGGAGGAGAGGGAGGATATCATGGGGGATCTGAGTGAGGGGGTGGGTGAGGGGACAGTGGAGGAGAGGGAGGATATCATGGGGGATCTGAGTGAGGGGGTGGGTGAGGGGACAGCGGAGGATATCATGGGGGATCTGAGTGAGGGGTGGGTGAGGGGACAGCGGAGGAGAGGGAGGATATCATGGGGGACTTGGATGAGGGTTCTGACAACAGTGGGAGTTGGGCTTCTAGAGGGTTTTGTAGAAGTTCCTGGAGGGTTTTGTTTTGCAGAAAGGGGCCTATTGCCTCTGTCCTGGCTGTGGGATCTGAGGCATCACTGGTGGGATGTGTCTGCTCCAGCAGAGGGAGGGAGGGAGGGGCAGGAAGACGAGGTGCCTCTGGATGAGGATGTGGCAAAGATCTTAGGGATGTTAAGGCAGAGAGAGAACAATCCCAACAGCAGTGGGAGAGAAGGTGAATTTTTCTTGCTGTGTTTACTGGAAAGATGAGCTCCAATTTTGGTAGAGGTTTTCTTGTAAGAAACATTTTTAAAGTAGATTTTCCAGGTTGAAAATTACCTATATTTGTGGGGTTTTTTAAAGAGGGTTTTGTTTTGTTTTATTTTTTGAACTGGAAGATTAGCCCTGAGCTAATATCTGTTGCCAATCTTCCTCTTTTTTTTTCCCCCCCAAAGCTTAGTACATAGTTGTCTATCCTACTTGTAGGTCCTTCTAGTTCTGCTATGTGGGATGCCACCTCAGCAAGGCTTGACGACGGGTGCTAAGTCTGCGCCCAGGATCCAAACTGGCCACCAAAATGGAATGTGCAAACTTAACCACAACGCCACCAGGCCAGCCCCTATATTTGTAGAAATAATGATAGGTTAGCAATAGCAATAACACATTCACATAGGCACCCTCAATTTTCAAAGAGTATTTTATACATTACCTCCTTGGTTCCATCCTAACTCTATTTTTACATCTAAGTATTCTGTGTATTATACTTCGAGTTTGTTTTCTAGGAAGAGGGCTGAATGTTTTACGTGTGCATATGTGTATTTGTACAAAACATATTGGGTTCTGGTTGCATTCACATTTTAATTTGTTTTAATATACAAATATGGCCACCTTGATCTAATAGATGAAATTGGGTTTCTTCTTATAAAAACAAGCCCTATTTTCTTTTCCTATCAAGAATAATTCTGGAACTTTATATTATAAGCTCCTTGAGACCAGGGGTTCTGTTTTATTCATCAGCCAACAACGAAAATTAGATTAAGAAGATTTCTAAGGTCAGTTATGAAATGTTTTAATTCCATAACTTTCCTATATTTGTATTACCCATAGTGTCTAACTTAAATATTCAGCAACCTTGCTTAACTGCCTTTAATGTGCCAGGCATCATGCTTGGTTCTGGGAATCTCCACCTACCCAAACACGCGGATGCACGCGCGCACACACACACACACACATGCACACTACCCCTGGCCTTCAGAAGCTCCTGGCCTGTCAAAAAGAGACCGTTGGGTGAATGTGGCATTGTGATGGTGTTCAGGTGCTCTGTCAGAAGCTACAGTGGAAAGAGGGGCACAGAGGAGGGAGTGGTCTGTGTCACCTGGTCGCAGGGAAACCTGTTCTCAAGGCTTTGTGACAGAAGTTATCCTTAAACTGAGTTTTGAAGGATTATCTTTCCAAGTCATGTGAATAACATCTTAAAAATGTAACTTTCTGACATTCACTTTAGGACATTAATAGCTGTTCCGTTTCCTTGAGTGGCCTCTTCACCGACTGAGATGTACCTCTTCAGGTTCAGAAACACATTCAAGAATGTTTTCGTTTTCTTAGTATGCATTGTGTCTGTTCTGTGTTGAAGTACCTGAGGAGGAAAATTAAGCCCAGGTTTTGTGTGTGGGTTGAGAGCTGATCGAATTGAGGGTGTGTCGGAAACCAACCAGCAGTGTCCCCAAATCATTCGAGTCCTCGGCATTCTTTTTTCAAGGCTTTCTTCATTGTAACCGGTCCCTGATGGTAATTGGTTGAATCAGATTTAACAATGCAGTCAGATAAACAGTTGTGGCAGCTGCTGCCATGGCAACGTCACCGTCCTTACCCTCCTAGTGCGCGCCCCTTCCCCACCCCTCCTCCTCCTCCTGCTTTCCTCCAGTAAGTGCACACTCGCTAGTGGTCTGTACAGGCGGCGGGGTTTAATGGCACAGCTATTTTCTTTCCAAACTGTTCAAAATGATGAACGAAGATGCAGCTCAGAAAAGCGACAGTGGAGAGAAGTTCAACGGCAGTAGTCAGAGAAGAAAAAGACCCAAAAAGGTAAATCACCGGAATTAGGAATGTCTGTATATAGATGTGTGTGTGTGTGAGTGTGTAATATCAGTGAGGCTATAGAAACTGTGGAGTGTTTGAGTAACTATAGACTATAGCAGTGCCAAGCACTGCTTTTTAAAGAGGCAGGTGCCAACGGCTGCTTTCTGAGACTAGGAAAGGAACCCGTTCATGATGGATACACTGCCTGGAGCATGGTGAAGTGAACAGAGATGAGGTGTGTTTGGCATGTGGGTTACTGAGGATTGTGGCCACTGATGGATGCTTCTGGTGTTAACCGGGTACAGATAGAGTCATTTTATTTTTAGAATGTGTGACTTTAAAAGGAAGTGCTAAGCAAGGTGAATCGTGAAGTAAAAGGAAGATTTTTGGCCAGATGTTTTTGCTCGGTGATGATCTTGAGATGGCTAGACAGCAAATGCCTTCTGATTCCACGCTAAGTGTATTCTTCCTAAGGAGAAAAGCTTGTTGTGACAGGAGAAATATGATCCCCAGCGTGATATTTCTTTGGCTTGCCTACCTCCTCTACGGTTTTCCCAGACATTGTGGTGGCTCTTTCATTGATTAAGATAAACAGCTAAGGATATTATGGGGCAGGGGTGTGGGCGCACAAAGCAGGCGCAGAATCTCTTACCCTGGCACACAGGCCCACACCGCTGATTTTCAGGGAAGTGATACCAGGGAGAAACAGTGGGAAAAGATGCAAACTATTCGGCCCCACCCAATGCCAGCACTTCTTTCTTTATGGCCTGATTCCTTCTGGTAAACTGTTGCAGCCTCACAGAGCTCTTTGAGCCCCACCTCTGAAAGAGATGCCTTTAAAATATATTTTCCTAAAATCTGTTTATTTCCTGAAGCAATAATATGGTCAGGATATAGGATATAATTCTAATGTAAATGGTTCCAATGTTTGGTTTTGGAGTTTAAATGAGCAGATTAAAGAAATAATTATCACGAATAAACGAGTATTTTTAATTTTGATAATGTTGAAATTGCATTGTGTTTCAAAATTACAAATCTCTGGTGTACTAAACATCTGATAATAGAAAAAATTCAAAACAGTTTGAATCCTCTGATATTTAAAAGATCATTGTGTTAGCAAACAAGAGATTAGTATATTTGTATGGTGCCATGTAATTTGATAAAAATAAGCCTGCCCACAGATGACAATTTTTTAATAATAGCCTGGAGATAGTGATGCAATCTGATAAAGGCAAAGGATAATTCAGGGCAGGTCGGAACACTGGTAGAATGTCCTTTTGTACCTGAGGCTTCTGAATACCCCAGACCTCAAGGGCATTTTTATAGTGTCAGTTAATTGATAAACATTTTTTAAAAAAGAAAAAGCAAACAGAAAAGAGAAACAGAGCAAGAGATAGGAAAAAGAAAGAAAGAAAAAAGGAATTTTTGCTTGAATTCATAGTGTCATTTGAAAATCCTCTTAATTTCTCCCTGAAGTCCCTGTGTTGCGTTAGAAACAATATACTCAGAAGCACTCCAGGGGTGGTGAATGATCTCAAGGAGATTTTAAGCTCTGAGTGATGAGACTAAATTCACATGACCAAAGCCATCTTAAAGTATTTGAGGGGGTAGAGAAGACGAAATCATCATATGTAATAACTATAATATTTTTTAAGCTCCATTTTCTCAAACATACTTATTTTAGGAATAAATTCTTTTCCAAACTCTTAGTCAGAATGATAGCAATTAATAGCAAGTTTTGAATGTTTGTGTGTTGGTGGACACGTTCAGAGGCACATATTAAGTGAGCTGTTAAGACACAGTGAATATTGAGTGGTTAAAAGTAATTTTACCTAAAAGGAAAACACACACACACACACACACACACACACACAAACATCCTTCAGCTTGTCAAGTCAGACATAGGTGGGTTTGAGTCTGAGCTCTAGCCATTAATATTGCGTGTTTGGAGTATGTATCATTTAATATCTCTGATCCAGGTCGTCATCTGCAAAACGTGAATAAATGCATATACCTTTGGTATTTTTGTCAGGATTAAAAATAATGTGTATAAAAATCTTTGAGCAGTATTAAATATATAGTTGATGGCAATAACTTCTAGATGTTATTACTATTCCCTTAAGTGGAAATTATTTGTTGTAATAAGCCCTGTGGAAAGAAAGTCTGTTTATATTTTTGGGAGAGGCAGAATATAATATTGGTACTTTGCAGAGGCTAGTAGTCATTTTTCAAAATGTCAAAAGCTATATGCTATAATTGGAAACTTTTTGTTTCATACAAATTATTGAGATTTACGTAAACGTACCTTAGGTCTTTAAATTGCCGCTTCACATCTTTTTGCATAGCAGGCAACTTAAATTTTCATATTTAGAAACTAGCCCATTAAATGTGCTTTGATGAGGATATAATAGTCAAGAGATAAACATCCCTAATAGACCTAAAATCTGAGAAAAGCAAGAATTGGAGCAAAATCAACACCGCGTCACTTCAATACAGTTGTCTGTTTTTCTACCAGATGTTCGCATTGCATCCACCGCAGGATTCTATATAAGCATCCAGGATTATGGACCACCAGGCTCACTGAGGCCTGGGTGCTGAGCTCACATGCTGAATCATATTCCTTGAAAACACGCCTCTTCCTCTAGTAAATATCTAACAGATGAGCCATAATCCACTTGTTTATTCTATACCTCACAAAAGTAATTCTTCTGGAGGACAGAACTAAAGGATCCTTTGCCACGAAACCCACAATGTGAGAAAAAAGGTTCAGGGAGATTATTTCATATCAGAATTGTAGAGAGTACCTTGATGATAAAAATCCTTTTAGCTTTTCTTAAGAATGTCTATTCTGGCTTTAGTAATTGAGCTTGCCAATGTCCCACATGCAAAGGCAGCACACACCTGTGGTTGAACATGCTGGGGTTACAACTCACCGCACTGAGGGAGGATGCACATCATGGGGAATCATGTTAAAAAAGATTCATAGGGGGGCTGGCCCCGTGGCCGAGTGGTTAAGTTCGCGCGCTCCGCTGCAGGCGGCCCAGTGTTTCGTTGGTTCGAATCCTGGGCGCGGACATGGCACTGCTCATCAAACCACGCTGAGGCAGCGTCCCACATACCACAACCAGAAGAACCCACAACGAAGAATATACAACTATGTACCGGGGGGGCTTTGGGGAGAAAAAGGAAAAAATAAAATCTTTAAAAAAAAAAAAAAAAAAAAAAGATTCATAGGATTTGGGCTTTAGATGAGTAATTTGGGGAAGGGTCTGAGAAAGTGGGGGCTCACTGTGGATTGGGTACTGTCAGAAAGTGGAGACGGTTCTCTGATTGTGTTTCCCAATAAATCTTAGCTCTAGGAGGACAGACTGAAGTGTTACTAAATCTGTAGTCAGTAAAGAAGCGGCAGTCTCTTATTTAGCAGGAGAGGGGGATGTTTGGTATTTTGTGGCTTGGACTATGTTTGTGTTTTGTCTGTGTTCGGATGTGATAAGGGAGTGGTGCTGTTTTTTGTCCAGCTCCATCACGACCACAGAGTGGCCTGGTCTGATGTTGATGCCCTGCGAAATTGTTTACGTTCAATAGGCGAGCACCAAGGTCTTGCTGATAGTACCAGGCCAGCTCCTGCATGTCAGCAGCTGCTTTTCTCTTTCTCAAGCTTGAACACAAAGATACTTTTGGAGAGAGGCAGATTTATTTATTATTGGATGCTCTTTAGTGTCCAATAAAATAAAATAAATCAGATAGTAGCATTGCTGAAGTATTCATAGAAACGTTTTTTATCTAATACTTCAACAAAACAGTTCCTTTAAGGCCAGTTATTTAACACAAACAAATATTGCCCAGGGTGCAGATTTGGGGTTGATGGGGGTTCAGTGGAAATGAGGAAATGGGAACTACTCTGATTTTCAACTGAAATCCTGGACTAAAAGGAAGCAGTGGGACCTATGTGAAATGTATTGATGTAAGGGAGTTTTTAGCCTATTCTATATGCCAGACAACTCTGTAAAAATTCATTATTCCAGACAATATTTTGACAGATTAGATTGAAATAATCCAAGACCATATTAGTGTGCAACACCACATACTTTCCAATTTTGTATCAATGACATAGCAGTGGATTTGTGCTAGAAGAGTACAAGAGCCTTTGATAATTTACATAAATGAAAATGGAAATGCCCAAGCATCAGTCACAGGAGACAGAGCCATCTGAAGCCACTTGGCTTTGTGAGTTCTTTTAAAACAAGTGAACAATTAAAGGGCTTAATAATTGTTTTCCTCATTTGGTGGAATAACTATAAAACTATATAAAGGTTAAAATATAAATACTATTAGTTTCAACAGAATAGTAAGATAAAATGGCTTTGTAGGATACCTTATATTTATTTAAGATGTTTTGATCCTCATGAACATTGCAAAATATTTTGGTTATATATATTTTTATTGCTATTTACTTGCCACTGCCTAAATAGGGAGATGACAGTGATGCCAGATGTGTGATTGAAATGGTGCACCATTGAAATGTGAATGAAAGACATATTAAAAGGTTTATTTTTACAGCAGCCACAGAATGTATGGCTTTTTTAGTGGAATCAGGTAGTAGATCCAACATTTGGATGTTCAAATAGTCTTGCAGTCAAATTAAATTTGAATTTCGTTGGTGTCTTACCTAGTTCAATCAAGTCTGGAAAGTCTTTCAAGATATCCCCATTTCTTCAATTTTCCAAATAACTTATGATTTGCCCTTTTTTTACATCAATTTATAACCCAAAATAGCATGTGTTGCCTGAAGACAGCAATTCCTCATCACTGAAGGTATTTAAGATGACCATCTGTCCAATATGATGGAAATTTTTTTATTGGATGGAAAAATCCCTTACAACCTGGTATTCCATGATTTTCTTTCTATGTCTGTCTCTCTATTTCCATCTCTTTCTACTCACCTTGATGATAGTGATTTTTTCACTGCTAATTTCACATGTAGATATTAATCCTAGAATATCTTTTTTAAAACAAAGTGCTGTCTGCTGACCATAATTACCAGAATTACTTGGGTTTCCTCCTAAAAGAACAGAATTCCTGGAACCCACTTCTGACCTGCTCAATCAGTTTTAGGGATTTTTAACAGCTTCCCAACTCTTTGTTACGAACACCGAGTTACTTTAAAAAGAAGAATCTCTAATTTGAATTGAATTTGCTAGATATTACTTGATTCTTACAGTTAACGTTTGTTTACGTCTAGATGGCAATGCAATGACAGAAGACAGCAGAAAGCATTTTTTTCTATCTTACTATTATTCTACATCTAGTCCTAAAATTGCTTCACAAGCACCGTCTCATTTAATCTTCAAAATAACTCTCATTGAGTATTATTATCCCAGTTTCGTAGATGAGGAGCTGGAAAATCAGACACTTTATGTAGGGATGGTGCTAGAGAAATGATAGACATTTTTCCTGCTATTCAACAAATGATACATTTTGAACCATTTCTCCGTGGAAACCAGGGGCCAAGCTATTCCTCTGCGGTCTCTTCCAAAGTTCCTAAGGTACCTACAGCTTCATCTTCTGCTGAGAGAGCCTCCATATCCCCCTGCCCCCATATTGCTTCCTATCTTTTATCAGTTGATCGCATTCTCCAAAATGCTCACTCTAATCTCTGGGAATAATATGTAAAGGTGATTTCTCTCCTGGCTGTCAATAGTGTTCTTCCAAGCAGGACTCCTCTTTTCCCTCGTTTTGCTTCATTTTGTGACATGTTGGTGTTGATATTTCTTTTAGTCTATACAGACAATGTACTGGACTTTGAAAATTCACCAAAATGAACAGAACAACTAGATACACAAAAATGAACAGAACAACTACATAAGTAGACAAGTATCTTCATGTGGTTTAGGCATATTAAATTAAGACATATCAACATAAAAAGTTGATCCTACTTTCTCAACTTTAGTTCTAAATATTCTGTTGAGAAACTCTGTTAGTATGTTATTCTCAGTAATTGTTCTATGGAAGGTTCTTTTTCATGTACTTTTTTCTGAACGGTTTGACATTTTTTCCTTCTTGGTAAAGTTTCTACAGAGACAAGTGATTGCATATTGAAATAGAATTAAAATTTTTATCTATACTTGTTACCGTCTAGTCCTGATTCAGAGCATACTAAATGATAAGTATGCCTATGACTTTATTTCTCTCCTGACTGTATTCTGTTCTGATTCCTGTTGGTAGCAGAAACAAAACCACTGCCTATTTTTGTCTCAGTGGGCACTGGAAGGATTCATCACAACAAATAAACTTACCATCTCAATTTCCTTTTACTTAAAAGGGCAGAATTGGGCTTGCTACCAAATGAGATGATCTTTTTTGATTAAAAAAAAGTAACTATTTTATACACAAGACTAAATAAACATGATAGGGTATTTCTTTTCTTTGAAATCCATTAATACTGCTAACCCTTTAGGAACGGTCAGTTTTTAAAAACTGGAGAAAAATGGTGAAATATGCTCTAGTTAATGACCCAAATCTAGAGGGTGAGCTTCTACTTGGTTCTCAGCCCTGGTTTTTATTCATGTTTTTCTGTTAACTCAAAGACAACTATCATCTTCTACCCACTAATTTGTGTTTGTGCTCATTAAGACAAAGACTTTGATTTCTAGCATTTGCTTAATGAGCTTCACTTTCTAAGAATCAGCTTGTTTAACTCAATTTAATTTAGGTGTTTCCTCCTAACGCATAGGAACGCTCCTTTAATTGAACAATTCTGTGTTGGTTTGCTGGGTGTACAGCACTGTAATAGCTTCCATGGCATCGCTGGGCTAAAAGTCAATGGTTGATAACTTTACCAAACTTGTAATCTGATTGAGCAGACATTCCTGTCCAAAAACACACAATGAGCAATCCAGAGAAATATTATGACTATTATGTAATGCTCACAAGTATTGTAAATAATAAGTATTATGTTGTGCATTTCCAAAAATAAATTCTAAAGGAGCCTTTAGAAGGGTGAGAGATCAATGTGATTTTATTAAAACATTAAGCCCTACAAGTGAATGAGCTGTAGCCCTGAGCCTTGAATTATGGCTACTACTTGAGTATGAAGGAAAGGAATACACAGGCAACCTGTCTGGCGCGAGCTTAGCTGTATGATTGCAAGTCACATTAAAGATTAGGACACTGTTGAAAGATTTGTTGTAGTTCACAATCATAGACTTTGTGGGTGAACTCCCTGTGACATGTCCTTATGCTCTGAGCCTTGGTCAGTTCTAGACTTACATTTTGGAATCCATCTTGTTTGGAGGACTTATTCTGTGTCCATCTCCTACAGCACATATCTTTTACTTTTATTTTTATTTTTTTTGAGGAAGATTAGCCCTGAGCTAACTGCTGACAATCCTCCTCTTTTTGCTGAGAAAGATTGGCCCTGAGCTAACATCCATGCCCATCTTGCTCTACTTTATGTGTGGGATGCCTACCACAGCATGGCGTGCCAAGCGGTGCTATGTCCACACCCAGGATCTGAACCAGCAAACCCCGGGCCAACATAGTGGAACATGGGAACTTAACCGCAGTGCCACCGGGCCGGCCCCCAGCACATATCTTCTAAATCACTCATCTTATCCATGAAGCCTTGCCCCATATATATTCGTGTTTATAAATCATTTCTGTAGTCAATAGGAAATTCCAATAAATATGCCTCCAAATTAACAAGGCGTCTTGTCTAGTTAGGGATACTTTTTGAAATTATCCAAATAATCAACCTCTGCTTTTACCTGAAGAGATGCTGATATAGCTAACCCAGGACTGTGATGACCTAGAATACTTATTCAGAGACTCTTAAGCCGCTGTGTAGTAGCTGAAAATGGTTCTTCTCCTTTGGTTATTATTATATCTGGTATATGTTAGCCCACTTTGTGTGCTGGCATCCTTTTGAATTTGCTCCGAGTAGCTAGGTCCTGTTTGATTTTCGGATCCTTGAATGTGAAATTCATGACTTTTCCCTCCTTTCCACTGCTGGTCTGTCCACAGGTTTCTGCACATGGTCTTTGTCCATCTTCACCAGCAGGCAGAGTGACTCATAGCCAATCATTTTACCCTTAGCTGCCTGGACTTTCTACCCATAAAATAAGGACAATTATACTCACTGCCACTTCAGAGAAGACTCAAGGTTAAAGAGAAAGAAGTAACGGGGTGTTTTAGATGTAAAACTATGGAAACAGAAGTAAGTGTTAGGATCTGTGTTGATTTTGGAAGTTTGAAGAAGTTAAAAATGAAAGGTGGGCCATCCTAGAATGTTTTACCAAGTACTAGTAAGCGACACCTTTTTATAAGTGTTTTAATATAATAATGTAATAATTTACTATAATGCTAGTCTTTAACAACAAATATTTCCATGTGACAAACTGAGCCTTTTAAAAACTTATTGAAAACTTCTTTAAAAATCCAAACATAATGAAAATGATATATGAGAAACTTGGTATTTTCTGTGTCAAGATTTCAATTCTCTATTCAAATAATGCTTATCCCTAAAGATTCGTTTTCTCAGGTTTTCTAAGTGTTTGCCCTGAATTCTGAGTGTGGTGGCAGAATGCCTTCCTCTCTCATTTTATAGCACTGTCTCATTGTAATCATTGCACATGAGGGTGGCAACAGAGCTAAAGACCAATATTTTAAAATGAAAACCAGGAAGGAAAAAAACTAGAACACGTGCAGACACTTTGCATTCAATAGTTTAGAGATGCCGTTAGAACTATCCATCCAATTGGCTTATCAAAATTGGTTTGAATATCTGTTTAATTTTCTCACATTCAATCAAACCCGTTTTAGATATGTTTAACCTGGCATCACTGTATAGTATTCTCCGTGTAATTGACACAGTAAATCATTTCAGTGTCCTCTTAAATCAGTCAAATTCAAAAGACGAGGTCTGCATATGAATTTGATATGTGTATGTTGTTGACATGAACCGTAGTAAATGTATTTAATAATTGTCTATGCAATTTAGGGTTAGTAGGACTTACCACATATCAATTGTGTAGAACAGTTGTTCAAAAGCTCATATTTAAATGCCAATGAATTACTTTATAAATAAAACAGCCTATAGGAATCAGTTCTGTTCTGCCTCTGCATGAGGAGGAGAGGGGTACCATAATGGTGTATTCTTACAGATCATTCCTCTGCCCCAGGACTTCGATGTGGCTGTATGCCACACACCTGTGCATTGCTGGGTCACACAGCATATAATGGGAATGTGTACCTGTGACAGAGGTAAGGCAAATTTGTTACACTCAAGGTTGTGATGATTCTTTTAAATCTCCTGAAGAAAAGCTGATATGCCCTTCAATACGGTTGTCAGCTTCCTGACTTGTGTAGAAAGTCAAGTCCTGCTCTATCCTGATGGTAATGTTGTATCCTGCATAGTACAAGGTGAGGACTCCTTGACATTGAGGAGATGTCACGTAGGTAGCTGCTCTTCCACCCATTTCAGAAGGCATGCAGAAATGTTTGTGGACTCAACAGGATAAAATAGGTTTTCATCTGAGGTTTAACTGCAGAGTAGTTTTTTTGTGTGGATTTCAAGGTCTGATAGTTGTTTGGTAATTTTGAATGCATAAATCTGATATTAGAGTAGAATTTACATTGCAGAGTTTACCCCCTCGTTCTGTCAAAGGGAGCTGGTTCTCCCAAGACAACCTACAGAATGAAATGAAACAAATGACAGGAATAAAGTGAAGTATACGTATAAAATTCTTTTTGTGAATTTTGTATTTGTGCTTTAAGAACTCAGAAATTGGCAACACTTTCCTCATAGCCTATGATTTGTAGTACAGTAGAGACTCTGCAAAACCTCAATGTGAATTACCCGTTTGTTTTCATAATTTTGGACTATTTTGAAAACCACGTTTGAGTAGCATTAATAAAGCATTCCTAAGTAACACATTGCTCTGCTCTGCTCTGAGACTCAGAATAAGTCCATGTACTGAGGTTTTAGGATGAGTGTGATTGGGTTTTGGTTTGAATTGCTCAGCTGTTTAGGGCATAGTGCTAATCTAGCCACTACTATTTCACACAAATCAGTTATCTTCATTTAGTCTCTAAGGCATGCACTTCATTCTTAACCTCAGAGAGTAGCTGATCAAAGGGAGACAGGGCAGGAGAATACTGCTAGATGTGTACAAACCCAAATCCATTACCCAGACAAGCATACTATTAAAAAATGGCTATTCTAGAGCCAGCCCTGATGGCCTTGTGTTTAAGTTCAGCACACTCCTCTTCAGTGGCCCAGGTTGGGTTCCCCAGCACGGTACCACACCACTCGTCTGTCAGTAGCCATGATGTGGCAGTGGCTTGCATAGAAGAAATAGAAGGATTTACAACTAAAATATACAACTATGTACTGGGGCCTTGGGGAGAACAAAATAAAAAAGAAGAAGATTGGCAACAGATGTTAGCTCAGGGGGAATCTTTCCAAGCAAAAAGTAAAAATTAAAAAATTAAAAAAATTAAATGACTATTCTATCAACAAATATTTATGTATCAAGATTATCCCCTAATTGCTTATCTCCTCAACATGAAAAGGAATTCTGGTCCTTTGTTGAAGGTCCGTATGAGGAGTAACAATCGTAATATAATGAGAGTAAAATGGAGATCCTTTATGCCTTTATGATGAAGTTTACCTAAATCAAACTTGTTTGAATACATTATGTCTTATCCAATAAGCTGAACAGTTTAATTATAGAATAATTCTTCATTAGGAAAATTAGTTCACCTTATTGGAACAGCATTTTACAATAACAAATAATAAGCAATAGTTTAAAATATTGAGAGCTTATCATATTATGTGTCAGCCATTGTGCTGAGTTCTACATAGATTATCTAATTTTATTTTCAGAATAGTCTGATGAGTTGGTACTATATTATCCCCATATTAAAGAGGAGGAGATTGATGTCTAGAGGGATTGAAAAGCTTCCCTGATTGAATCCATATAGCTACTAAATGATGGGCTCTGGATGTTACCCCAGATCAAGTTGACCATTCTGCCTGTCTCCAAACCCCTGTGCTATATATGCTGATAGAAAAAGTTTTAAACAATTAAAATAGGATGAAGAATGAAAGATATAGAGGTTTCTTTATGTCCAAAACTCACTGCACTAATATGCCTTTGCTAACTGGTCAATGAATCTAAAAAGCTATTTTGATTGATTTTTCTTTTCAAATATAGTTCAAAACAGAAGTATAAATCCAAATAGCAAAGTGGTTTTTATGTAGTTGTTGACTACTTAAAATTGTCCAGTGCTTCTGTAATATTCAAGCCAGATGTGAGTTCTCAGTCTGAGCACTGGAACACTGAAGAATGAAGCTTTATGTGTTAGTATTTCCATCTGCTCTTCAACTATTTTTGTCAAATGGCTGTCACCCTTAACATAGCCTCTCCAATATAAGGGGGAATTTGTTAGTAAGTTCACGTTGTTTGTCCTAATTCAAAAGGTCACTAAGTTATCATGTGCTCCATAATCTCATCACACGCAGGGTCCTCTGTCCAGCTGTTAAACAGTCAGTAGGAGAGACTGGACTGTTACATGGCGCGATCAGCCGTAATCTAGTGGCCCACGTAGGCACCTGCACTCTGAACTATTTGGGGAGCGGGTAGGAGGTCTGTTGCATCTGCAAACTTCCCTGTGGCCTGACCCCGAGTGGCTTCCACACCTGATTTGTGAAGGTAGTTCTTGGGCAATAGCAACACGTTATACAGATTTTGGGAACTTACTCTTACTTTGACAGAAGCCTTGATCAGCTAAAGAACTACTGTTGGAACCATTTTCTGAATCACTGGCCAGAGTCCAGTGGAAAAGCGAAGTTCCTCTTCTTATTGCTTCTTTCTGATGATAGTATTAATCGATGATTATTTTTTTAAGAAATCTTATTTTTAATTTATCTCCATGTGAAGACAATTAGTGTAATGGAAGTACTTTTTCCTTTGCAGAGCAATTGATTTTTATTTTCATAAAGGATATTGGGAGGTACTTTTTGTAGGCTGCCTATAGAACATCGTCAAGAGTTTGGGAAAAATTCTGTTTACACATATGCATTTGGATTATTCTGAGGCTCAGATATGACACTATTAGAAATGGTTTAGAAACTTTTGGATTTTTGAAAAAACAGTGATGACCATACTATAACTCATAGCTGCCTGGATATTTGAAGTGTCTTTATTATTACTGTTGTCATAGAAGGTTTTTATAATGAACTATGCTCATTCTGAAAACTTAATACCATGCCATTTGCAGATTTTATATTCTTGTATAAAGCTGGATTATTAATTTTAAAACTATAAATTGAATTTCCAAATATTCAAACAGGCTTAGGGTGGGTTTGGCTATTTTTATCTGTGTATCTCATGATCTATGATGGCAGTCTCACATTCCAAGCCAGGAGTCAAGGGTCATGTGGACACTGTTATGGAATGGCCTGATCTATAATTCAAATATCGTGTACATTCCAATTTAGTCCTTGATAATAAAACTAATATTACTGTGCATTTTGGAATTTTTACTATTTGGAATGTTTCTCAAATTCATGATCAATCATCAATAAGTTTGGATCTTATATTCTTTATATTACTGTCTGTACCACTCTTTGTATATTTGTATATGAATACATATCACCCTTTTATATACCTTTGTTAATGTCCAGAAGAGCCTCATTTTAAGTAGAGATTATTCAATCCTATATGAATTGCAGAAGTGAATAGTTGTGAATAATTCAGTAAGCTGAGAATATGTGGTTCAACATGGAACTCCGAGAATATTTTTGATAGAAATAATTGCATCTCAGGGGTGACTGATACTTAGGCAGATGTGACTGGCTACATCTTTCAATATGCTGAATGTTCTGGGATATGAGAGTGATCCCTTTGCATCCATTCAATTGCAACTGTCTAGAACACATTCATTTACTATTTGTCCAGTAATTTCAAGGCTGTATAGCCAAGCTATTTAAGAATAGGATTAATATTTTGCCTTCTATTTCTACAGTACTAATTTGATTATTTTCCCTAGGCCTACCATGATGACAAGCAATTATGTCTTTTGACCCTAAAGTGACCTTGAGGAAATGAGGTGCTTATACCAATTTCGATAACAGATGACAAGTGTCTGTGTTATAGCTAACCAAAATTCAAATTCTAAAGTGTAATATCTACTTGGAATTTAAGATTATAAAATTGAATGTGAAATTTAGTAAGAACTTATCCAGTGGATTATATATGACTATGTATATATTCATATATATGCATCTGTGCATGCGTATGTATAACAAATATTATCTTTGGAATATTACCAAATAACAGCAAAAAACACCATAAAACTTGCCATGTCTCCTAATTGATAGTATTGGATTATTATTTAGTAAAGGCTTTCAAATCATACCTGCCACTAATATTAGAGATAAGATAGTATTTGATAATAGTCATTATTAAAATAAGTTCTGGAAAAGGTGGATTTCAACATTACTTTCTCAGAAAATGTATTGTAGTTCTTGAGTTCACTTTCTTCCATGTGTCTGGTCAAAGTTTGATTTCTTTCATGGTGCAAATGTGTCTTTTACCATTGTAAAAATAATTGTTTTTGCCACAATCAAAAAACATTGAGAAATAGCATACAACTGAAATCTCCCATTGATGTAAACTACTATGAACGCAATAAAAAGAAAACAAAAACAAACAAAAAAACGTTGTCTGTTTTTGTGTGGCCACTTTCTCAGTTGGAAGAAGAAGGAAAGCTAAACAGACTGATAAATAGTAATATACATCTATGATATTAATTACAGATTATTTTCATTTGCTGGCAGTTATAGGTAGGTATTTTTTCATATTATAGTTTTAAAAATTCTTGAAAATTAACAGTAAATATGGAAAAAAGCTGAATTATGGAAAATGGTATTTTGTCTCATATAAAAATATTACTATATTTTAAAATTATGCAACTGAACTCAATGAAAATGTAAAAGTAAAGCTGTAAAATAAATTTCAGGGCAATTTTGAGTAGACGTTAATTCTTGCTAATTTTCAACTAAATAACATTTGAACTTGTTTAGGTTGCGATGGAAAAAATACATTTCTGCTTCTTTATTTCACTTGATGCCTCAAATGGCACCTTACTTACAGAAAGCTCTCCATTCAGCTGCTTTTAATATAATGTTATTTTATTTTGGGGCTGACCTAAAACAGTTAACTGAAATTTGATTATTTTCATAAACACAAAAGAGCACTTTTTTTCAGTAGGTATGTGCAAATGGCTTTCTTCCCATTGAAAGTCATTTTTGGAACTTTTAGTGATACGATCCAGTTTAAGCTGTGTTGCTTTAGGTGTTAAAGATGTGCATCACTTAACTTAGAGAGATTTTGCCGCATTAATTCTTTAGGAATGTGAAGCCCTTTAGAATTTGATATGACATAAGTGCATTTTGCTGTGAGTCTAACACTAGACAAAGGTCCCTTCCACCTGCCTCATCATCTCTGTGTGCAGATTGAGCTCGCTATGAATGCCGTGTGGCTCATGATCCTGATGTGATCTTGTGCCTCTTTTAGTCATGTCTCCCCTCTGCAGGTGCCAGCTGTTCTGGGAGCATAGACATAACAGCAGGCGGCGCCAGTCAGGATTCAGCTAGCGTTAACCAAGAGGGGCTCTACGTTCCATGGAGGCACATGGCCACCTTTTGTTTTTCCCATGTCAGCAACACTTGTCTCCCCACCTGCCAGCCCAGTTTACGTACCTCACTCTAAGAGCTCAACTTGTGCTGGTGTACCTTGCTGCAGAGTACGAACCCATCATTTTGAGGAAATCCAAACTAATGTGAAAACTTTTGAGAAGTAAACTAACTTTTATTTATGATTTAAGTCATGAATTGTAATTAATTTTCTTGTGCATCTGTAGAACCTCTAGCAAATACAAAATTTAGAATTGAAATTTAAACAAATATAGTACCTCTCAAATTCTACAGAAACATACCAATAACACCTATCCTGTGTATATAATAAAGGTAATGTTTTTTTAATTGCAAAATCAATATATATCTGAGGGCTCTCCCTCCCTCTCTCTCTTTGTGTGTGTGTGTGTGTGTGTGTGTGTGTGTTTATGTGCATGCATGCAGGTGACTTTTATGTGTGATTCATACTAGTTTTCTTTGAGAGCATAAACTTTTAGAGATGCAAGTAGCTTAAAGTAGAGCTGAGATTAGCTGAAAATTTCCAAATCCAAATGTCTTTTTTTTATATGAGAAAACTGAGACCCAGAGAAGTCAAGCACATTGGCCAAAAGCATGTAAACATGAGTCTAGACTGCGTGTCTCCTGACTCCTAGGACACTGATCTTCCATTGCTTAGAGGCCATCTTAAAGAGCGATCAAAGCCTAGCCATGAGAAAGAGCATGTAAGTGCTGATTGTGAGAGAGGTACAGCTTTAGAAATGCCCCTTATCTGCTGGATGAAGGAGAGGCAGTGCAGGTTGACAGTGAGGACAAGCCATGTTTCTAACACCAAGTGATATACCAAGTTTTCATCTGCAAGGTTATTAGCAAAAGCTAATTTCCTTTTATTTACTAATCAAATGCTTCATGAGAATTTGTCATATTGGTGCTACCAAACCAGTAGGTGTCTTTCAGCTGTGATTTGTGAAAAGAGGGCTGCTTTGCTATAGTCATTACCCTGCAGTCCACCTGGGTTCCAGTATATATTTTATGATACCTTAAGGCCTTTTTAAATTAGGACTTTAAAACCAACTAAAAAGGTAACTGAAATCAAAACATTATTAGGAAACTGTATATGGATTTGTGGAATCGTTAACACACATTAGTCTCATAGAGTTGCTTGGTTCTGCGTAGTCTGTGTATTGCTTCAAGTGTTAGTCCCTTTCTACCTTGATTCACGTTGGCTCCCCCCAACACACCCACACTCACACGTACATGCACACACACACACACACACAGGCATATGCACTTAGGCCTATTACGGTTTTTGTAAGCTGACTGCAGGGGCTCCTGGACTCATTCTGTAAGTGCTTAAAGTTCACTTACTGTGGTACTCTTATTAGGAAGATGTCTTGGTTACTGGTGGGGATGCCCTTTGTTCATCCACATATTCATTAAGTCTGCACTCAGTACACATTTATTGAATGCTTCTTAATGGCTGGACACTGTGCTGTGCAAAATACAAAATCTAAAAATGAGGGAGGCGTATTCTGTGCCCTGCTGTAGAAGCAGAGAATATGCATAATCTGCCATAGGAGCACAGACTATACATCGCCTACTATGGGAGCACAGAATATACACAGCCTGCACACAGGTAATATCTAGTCTACTACAGGAGCACGGACTATACATCACCTGCTATGGGAGTAGAGAATAGGCATAGCCTGCCATAGGAGCACAGCCTATGCATAGCCTGCTGTAGGAGCACAGACCATACATCACCTATTACAGGACACAGAATATACATAGCCTACTGTATGAGCACAGAATATACATCATCTACTATAGGAGGACAGAATATACAGAGCCTGCTATAGGAGCACAGAATTTTCCCGGCCTGCTTTAGGAGCACAGGAGGCCCTGTGAGGAAGGGGAAGAGTCTAGCAAGAACTGCTGTAAGCTCTGACGGCTGAGCTACTGTAAGCGATGATGACTGAGCTGAGCTTTAAAGGCAAGTAGGAGGGGGCCAGGAATAGGTGTGACAGAAGCATTTCCGACAGAAGGTAGAGCATGAGCCATGTCATGGGGAAACGAAAACAGTCCTGCACACCCAGGGAAGGAGGGCAGAGTAGGGTAGAGGGTGGAGTCTGGAACTGGACCACATGCTCTGACACATGCGAGATATGTGACTTTGGGCAGGGACCTTAGCTTCTCTGCGTCTCAGTTTCCTCATCTATAAAAATTGAGATAATTATAGGACCTACCTAATAGGGTTTCTGTGAGAATTATGTGAGTTAGTGTATGTAAAGTGCTTAGAATAGGGCTTGGCAGTAGTGAGTGAGCACTATGTAAATTTTCTGTTGCTAGATTATAAAGTGAAAAGTAAGTAGGACATGTGATAAATGAGGCTGAAGGCGTGGGCAGGAGTAAGATTATTGTTCCTCGTGTTGATGAGCTTGGACTTTATGCTGGGTAGCTAAAGAGGAGACTTTGAAAGGCTTTAAGCAGTGGGGTGACATGCCAGATTTATTTTTTCCATCCCTGTGGAGAATGTAGAGGATGAGAAAGTCTTGAGACAGATTTTATGTAGGGAGCTATAATGCTGGGGAGATAGGATATGGGAATGAACTAAGATGTAGTGGTAGGCGTGGAAAGGAAGGGACAGACAAAGGTAGGTTAGTCTGATTAAGCCATTGAGTGGACAAGGGGGTGAGGTGGAGTGTAGGGGAACCAGAAGCAAAAATGACTCTTAGGTGTCCAACTCTGGTGATTTGGTGGCTGGCGGTACTAGCAACTGACAGAGCCAAAAGTACAGGAGGAGCAGTTCAGAGGGAAGCGTCCTGGGCTCCAATTTTCACATATAGGGCTTGAGGTTTGTATTACACATGCAGATAGAAAAGTCCAGCAAGCATTTGAAGTGTGACACTTAGCGGAAAGGTGGGGACAGATAGAATTTTAGGAACCATAAGATAGAGAGGTTGAAATCGTGAGAAGTGATGAAGTCACTCATAGGTGGGGGACAGAGTCCTGGAGTGACACCTCTAGTTACTGGGAAGGCTGAGAAAGAGATTCTCAGGGTGGAGACAATAAAAGGAGGTGGAGGAGCTCCTAGGAGAACTGGGTTTGATTTCTCCACATCTGAATGCCAGGCTTAGATTCTAACAAGTGTGCCTCTGAGGCTGCGCTTTCCATATGGTGGCCCCAGGCATGAGTCTGTTGGTGCCTGATTGTCCAAGACTCCACCCAGCCTTCACGACCATGGTGAGAATAAGTTAACAGTGACATGTTTCTCTCTGGTCAGGTGGACCACACTTGTTCTCCTCTCTGTACTGGTCACACGATCACTGTGTCTCTGGGCCACTCAGGCCAGTTGATTTTCTAAGCATGCTGTTATAAGTCTATTTAATTCCTGGGGCAAATACAAATTAAAGAGGTCATTTGAGCAATTATTCCCAAAGAAAACCAGAACAAATTATCTCTCTCTCTCTCTATCGCATTTTTATTTCTTTTTCTTCAAACAGTTTTCCCTGAAGTGTTGGAAAGATGTGAACTTTATAGCCACATCTCTGCAACAAAAACAAATCTGCTAATAATTGCCTGTGAATGGCAATTAAAAAGTCTTTAAGCGTTTCCTGCCCTTATGTGTGAATTTCACCTACACAGTGAAAGAATTGTAAAGATATACAAAAATTGAGGCAGTAAGTTATGTCTATACTGGATGTGTTGTATATAAGTGATGCTGGAAATTGTTATGAGAATATTTACTTTGCTATTTTTAAATACTTTGCATTCTGGAGGTCTCTGGAAGTCCTTTAAATTTATGTTACCCTTGTTTGCTTCTACCATTTGATATATTGTCAATCACATAAATAGGCATCTCATAAAAACTTTGGGTAATTTCAATTTTGTAACATTAGATGAAAAGCAAATAAAAATCTATAACACTTTTAGGAATGGATTAGAAAAGTGCCCAGTGGAGCACCTAAATGTATTTTACAGATTTCAGAAATAGAGTGTGATGTCACATGAGGATAAAGAGAATGGTCAGAAATGCCTCATATGATTGTATATTTGTATTATAGACAGAATAATGACATGGTTAAGAGTAAAAAATTGTAGATAATTTTATAATAAATAAATAATAAACTATCAGTTTAGCTTTAGGGAAATACTAAGAAGGTATAAAATTAAGTAAGGGATGTCAGACTCAACAGATTAAAAAAATTGGAAATTAAGATCAAAGTCCTGGAAGTAATAAGTGATGTAAGCAGATCACAGAAGAGACTGTAAAACAAGGAGTGGAGAGACCACTGCTGGGGCATGTAATCAGCGAGGAGAGGAGAATGAGCAAGGTCAGGGAGAAATGAAGAAAAGAACATTTATGCCCTAATTAGCCAGCAATTTGTTATAAAACAGCCTTGCCACCTGGAGAGCAGAATTTAAAAATTTATTGGCACAAACCATCAAATGAGCCAAATTAGAGCAGGCCGTCTTCCAGGTCTCCAGCACAGGCCGCAGTGGACAATTAGCAGTAGCAACACGCCTCATGAAGACTGAGAGAGAAGAAAGAGTGCTTTAGTAAAGTAAGGGATAATACTCATCATCAAAGAAGATCAGCACAAGTTCACGAGACTTACACATTGGAATCAGTCTTTTTTTTTTTTTTTTTAAAGATTTTATATTTTTTTCTTTTTCTACCCAAAGCCCCCGGGTACATAGTTGTATATTCTTCATTATGGGTCCTTCCAGTTGTGGCATGTGGGATGCTGCCTCAGCGTGGTTTCATGAGCAGTGCCATGTGCGCACCCAGGATTCGAACCAACGAAACACTGGGCTGCCTGCAGCAGAGCGCGCAAACTTAACCACTCGGCTACAGGGCCAGCCCGGAGGAATCAGTTTTTTAAAAGTCAAGAAATGCGTTTAACCTTCGGTACAACCATATGATATCTTAAGCTGGATATTTTGCTACCAAATGAAACTAAATAGGACAAGAAAAGAGCTGGTCTTCTCTTTATTGCATCATCGTTTATGCTAAACTTTTCCATTAAAGGGTAATATTTCTCATTAACCTTGGGACCACATGTGACTCATTGTTCCTTCTCATGCTGAATATCCAGTGTCTCTCTCTAACTCATCACTTTTACCTTGACCACAGTGCCTACTCATTCTTCCTTCTCTGGCCTCCCCCAAGGACCACAGGACTCTGTTCAACCAGTAGTGCTGTTGTCGAAGTTCTCTTTTCTGCTTAATTCTGGTAACCTCCTCCTCTTCTTCATCTTGTTCTCTAGGCATGGGGGCTATCCAGCTGTACATCATGCTGTGAACTTTTTAACACTTGACCAGAACAATCTAACCCACTTCATCCTAATCCCAGTTGGATGTTCAGGTCAACATTGTCACTTCACTCATGTGTTGAGGGTCAGACCACATTTCAGTCTTTACACCAATTGTCTCTTTTGTTCCTGATCCTGGGTGGATGCTGCAGAGAATTGGCACATCAATTCCATAACTTTCTCTCAGAGAGACTACATCTTATATTCTCCAAATTAAAATATAGCTTCCTTTATTCATTTCTCTTGTCTTAGTACGTGTTCTCTTCTTCTAGACAAAGTTCATCAGCTTCCCTTTGTACTCTACTGACCTCTATCCCTAGAATGCCATCGTTGTCATTTTATCACTTAAAAAAAATCTCAGTCAGCATCACTAAAGTTCACGAAACTATGTGTCCAACTAGGAGGGTGGTGGTGATACTTCAAGCATGTGATTACTTGGCGTTTGACTCTGGGATTAATCAGTATAAATGGCATTGTCCTATGTTTGAATTTTTTCTTCTAATTCTGACTAAACTTAGTGACTCTGAGTTTGAATCTGTAGGGGAGGAAGACAATTCCTCTACTCTCTAGGTCCTTCTGGCTGGTCCAAGAATTAAACTGACATGAGACAGAATAACAGGAGAAAGTCAAAGTTTAATAACATGTATCTGTGGGAGAAACCCAGGAAAACTGAGGAACTCACCAGAATGGCTAAAGATGCTGCCGTAAATACCATCTTCAATAAAGATAAAGGAGGATGTTGGAGGTGGGGTGTCAGTTATGGGAGATTACCAGAAAAAGCACATTAAACAAGAGTAAGGTTATTTTGCAGATTTAAGTCCTTGCCTTCTGTTGATGAGAGTTTCTAGAGATAAGGTTATCCCCCTCTTCCTGGTACAGAGAGGGAGACACCTTTATAGATGGAGATGTCCCTTACAAATGTAAATGTATCTTACAAAGGGTAACTTCTGCTTGGTTTTCAGAGCTTCTTCCATGTCTACAGTTTCTTGAAAAATAACCAGCCCAAAATAATCGTCATGCCAAAGAGATACATCTTGAGGTAGCAAATTTTGACTCCCTACAAGTCCCAATAAAAGTGCACTTACTTTAATTTCCTGGTTTTGGTACACCAGGAAAGCAATAAGTTTGACTGGAAGACAGTATCCATTTGCCCTATGAGCCTGTCAGTACAATTTTGGGACCAACCAATCAAACACTTTTTTTGTTGGGTAGCAGCCATTGCTGCTCAGTCAGACTAACTACATTTCCTTCAGAGATCCAACAGCCTAATTCTCTTTGTAACTTCCCTGATCTTACTCAATGCTGCCAGTGAATGTACTGAGTCTTTTAAAAATCCTTAGACACTAATTAAATTAATTTATGGTATATGCCATTAACATACCATTCTGCCTTTATCTTTTCTGTCTAAGATGATAAGCCTTAGGGACACTTGAAATGCTTATGTTTAGTTGCTCGGTAAACCCTTAGTACCCATCATAACATCAAATTTGGATGACAGTAATGGTGATGGATAAAGGAGACTGTCACACCCCAGAGAAGTTATGAGCCAAGAATGTCTAGTTAGATTTGTTTAGAAAGAAGTAACAGACAGGATAAAGCCCTAAGAATAAGGCTGAGTTCATTTTAAATTGAGATGACAACCATCCCATAGTCCTGAAATAATGACTGCTTCTAGTGTACACTGTACATGTCTGAATTGCCTCGCATTTATTTAAAAACAAAACCTTAAATGCAATAGGAGCTGACAGAAGCTTAGGCCTGATGTCTTTTCAGTCAGATTAGAGGCGAAGACTGGCAGAATGGCATGGTTTCAAAGGCAGTCAGCTGACAGGGTAGTAGGCTAGAAAATAAACAGCAATTACAGTTCGCTGTGATGAAGGCCATAGTATCTATTTTTTTTTTTTTTTTAAAGATTTTATTTTTTCCTTTTTCTCCCCAAAGCCCCCCGGTACATAGTTGTGTATTCTTCGTTGTGGGTTCTTCTAGTTGTGGCATGTGGGACGCTGCCTCAGCGTGGTCTGATGAGCAGTGCCATGTCCGCGCCCAGGATTCGAACTGACGAAACACTGGGCCGCCTGCAGCGGAGCGCGCGAACTTAACCACTCGGCCACGGGGCCAGCACCCATAGTATCTATTTTTAAAGGACGCTACAGAAATGCACAGTGTGATTGCTACTCAGATCGAGGAGTCCAGAAGAGCTTCCTAAAACTCTCCCTGTGTTTCACACAGTCTGTCTTACCTAGACTTTAGCTACTTTGGCTGTTAGGATAACTCCTCCCAGACTTAACTCAAAATCCACCTTCTCCTTAAGCCAAACTTTCCTCTTTCCTTGGTCAACAAGCATGTTTAGCCCTCCCTACTCACTACCCTGCACCCTGATGGGATTCACTGATTGACATATAGCTTTATAATCTGCTGTGGGTTTAGATGATGGTACACCCTGCCCCTCCCTCATTTTGAATAAAGTCAGTGCTGGGGAGCCCAAGACAGCACACAGAAGGACAAATACCTTGAGTAAGCATTTACAAACTAAACCTCTCCTTTTACCAGCACTTTTGACCGTTGCCCTATTGGTGAAAGTAGCAGGGGACTCTGGCTTCCTGATAACCTAAGGGCTACTTGGTATGAGAAAGAAGGCCAATAAAACACAGCTTTTGTAACGATCTTTATATGCTTAGATCAGATCCCCTTTCTTGGGCTTAGACGGATGACTCAGAGATTCATTATATGGAGTCTTACAACAAGCAAACTCAGGCAACATAGACAGTTGGATTTCTGGGGGAAAAAGTGTGTTTTGAATGCTACAGAGTTCAAGTGCCAATCTACTCAGGTGTTCAAACGTCAGTCTTCTTGCCAGGCTGGTCTTTGTGATGTCTAAATAAAGTGAGTATGAGATATTCTCAAAATTAGAAGACGTTTGCAACTGTTTTCTTAGAGGTATGGGTGAGGAATGAGGGGTGAGGACACCTCTGCTGAGCTGTGTCAGGAGATTGTGGGGGTGGCTTAGGCAATAACAAGGCCTTATGCAGAACTCCACCAAAATATAAGTGTAAGAAATTACCATGATGACTTCTTTGATGTTCTTTTTTTTTCTTAAAAAACAATTACTTCAAGATTTTTCTTGCTGTCCTTCCTTTCTAGCTCTCAAAGTATGTGTTTAGACTATTTATGGGGTGCTATAATTGTAGACATTATAATGTCCCTACTCAAACAGTTTCTATTATAGAATTTGTGACAATTCCATTGTGCTGTTAGTAGACCTGACTATCTTCTCAACTGTGTCACAGAGACTGTGCCTTTTAATTCTTGGAGTTTTGCACAATACCTGGCACATCAATGTCACTCAGTTAATTTATTTTTCAAATAATGAATTAACTCTTATTGATTGAACATATACAATTTAGATCTCTCCTAAATAACACCAAAGCATGCTAGGACAGATATATCTGGATAATACAGCCAGGACTCCCAGGATATACCTGGTTCATCTGTGTAATTCATGTGTAACTAGGACTTCAGCCTGAATTCTTTAAGTAATTCCCTGTAGTCCTCTGCAGAGGCAGAACAAAGCCAGGAGAGTGGCATTCTTTCCTACAGTCTGCTTTTAAGACACCGGTTCTCTTGTTTCCATGGCAAGAAAACCTCCTGGGTGCATTGCCAGGAGGTTCTCCCTTAGAAATTGAAAAGAAGAAAGAAAAGGAGGGAAAGAAGCAACCCATTGCTGTGTTTTCTGAAAACAGCTTGGCTCTCCCGCTGATCACCGACTGCCACCACGCTGTAGAGGCACCCCCTCCGATGGTGCCAGGGCCGCCTCTACTCAGCATGCTGGAGGCTTGTGATTAATTTTGTTTGACAGCAGCGAAAAGTGTGCCCTGCCTTGGGTGCCAGCTGATTATTTCCAGGATGGTTGCTGCTGAACATTCCATTAATGATTCGTAGTATCTATTCAACTTGAAGAGAGGCGAAAAGTGCTTTTCTGAAAAAGAAAAGTAAATTGGAACCAGTCTTATGGAAAATCCTAATCTCTAAAGTGAACATTTGATGGCAGAGGAGTTGAGGAATATATCAGCAATTTCAGAATTTTTTACACAAAGGATTTCATCTTTTATTGAGTGTACCATTTGAGAATGCATTGTGAAGAATAGAAAGTTTGGTTGATGTGATTTCCTTTTCTTCCCAGTGTGCAAATGTGGAAAATTTTAATGCTCAATTTGGTATGTATTTATTAAGTGGCTACTGTGTTCAAGGCCCTCAGTAAATTATTGAGTTGAGTTGAGTTGAGTGTACTATTATAAATGATTATGAACAAGCCCTGGTATGAGCTCTTCGAGAGCCTTCCAAGACAGTGATTCTCAACTGTGGCTGCACTTTGGAATCCCCACGGGGAACTTTAAAAAAATTCTGATGCCTGAGTCTTGCTCCCCAGAGATTTTGATTTAATTGGTTTTGGTAAGGCTTGTGGCCCCAAAGTTTTTTCATATGTCTCCTCACATGCATAATATGCAACTAGATTTGAGAATGAATAACTGATAAAAAGGAAGCAGAAACGTAGTTATGGCCAAGCTCCGGTAGATGTACAGAGTACACTGTTTTGAATCATTTATCCATTTGAAAAGTATGAGAAGTTAAAGGGAGGAGAAATTACACATCATTGAGGCTATCAGGGAAGACTTACGAAGGAAGTACTATTTCAGTGGACTTTAAATGTGTAAAATTTTGATTGGCAGAGAGACGTATGCAGGAAGAGAGTCTAAGGCAAGAAAGAGAAAGACAGGGTCAGTTCTGTGGAGGCTGAGTAACTAATGCATGCTTATGAGAAAAAGAGCGCGTGGTTGATTGCTATTGGGAAAGCTACCATGGATTTGTAAGTTTAGCTAGCTAGTAGGAACGCAAATACATTTATGAAATGGGTATTTCAGCAGCAGCAGTTTTTTTCTCATGCTCTAAAACAACATGGTTGAAAGTGCTTAATATATGGTAAAGTAGGAATAGATTTAAAAATGCACTTTGGTACCTTGCTATTCAAAATGTGTGGTACTCAGATTAGCATCATCTGTAGTTTGTAAGAAATGTAGGCTCTTGCCCCGCTCCACAACCTAGTGAATCAAAATACGCATTTAAAAAAGATTTTTGTTTATACACTAAAGTCTGAAACACACTTCTTTCATATCTAAATTACGATTACATAATAGCTATAATCAACTAAGGGAGGTGGACATATGTTTCAATAAATTAAATTTCTACTTGACTGTGAACAATAAAGAGTATTTGTAGACAACAAGCTCTTTTAATCAGATATCTTTTTGTGTCTATCACACTATATAGCCCCATATAATAATTTGCTTAAGTGTGATTAATACATTTAAATTCTTGTAACTTTGACTAGGTATTCCTCTCCAGTTCCAATCCCCGTGTCCTGAATAGGATCTTTTCACCATGAACCTTGGTAACATTTCCTCTGCTTTTCAAATGAGCGTCCTCAAAATCACCTCTGGAAACCCATTATAATCCCATATACTGTGTCCCTGTCATCCTACTGCATGTGGGTTTGGGTGGCATATGGCAGATGGGAAAGAAAGACTCGGGCCTGGGAAACTATCCACGGAAACCTGGATGCCAGAGTAAACCCGAGACATACAGGAGGAGGGTCTGGCTTGGGTGCTTAAGCATTGTTTACTTCTTTAATCTGAATTAAACAAGTAACTATGAATAATGATTCAGAGAAGTTTTGCTAAATGGCAGAAGATTTTTTGGATGGCTGTTTTCCAATAGCACCTCTGATCTAAAGGGCAGTATATTAACAAATAATCATTAAAACATTCCTTTTCTCAAATAGCATTGGATTTGGTGATCTGGTTAAATACCCTTAGATTGATACTTAGCAACAAGAACTAATACGCTTAGTTACAGAAATCATCTGTCTTTCTCAAGGTTTAGTTTAGCAAAAGAATATCTAAGGATGTTGTTCAAAAAAAGATATTCTAAACCCCACTGAGATTTTGATTCAATAAGTTGGAGAAAGGCTCAGGAATGTGTATTGAAACAAGCAGCCCAGGGATTCTGTTGTTGGTGCTAAGAAGACCACATTTTGAAAAGACATTGCTCTAAGGCACTATATTCTTAGGAATTGATAACTTTCTGCCAGTGTTAGAATTATCTAAAACCCAGTTGTTAGCCTATTACTTACGCTTAGTAAACTATAGATTGATCTACTTGGTCAGGCAAGCTTTCTGAAGGAGATGGTATTAGAAAATGATTTTGTTTTCATTGTAGGATTTCATATTCTAAGCATTGAAATATGTAATCCATTATATTTTAGTATTGATCATGTTGCATTTTCGTAGGAAATAATTCACTACATTTTTTTTTTTACAAGAAACCTGTAATTAGTATCTGACTTTACTGGTGCTGGAAGTTTTTTTTCTTAGCTACTTACCATGATAGAAGGAAAAAAGGAAGAAGGAAAGGGAGGGAGTGGGGGAGGGAAGGAAGGAAAGAGGGATGGAAAATAAGTGATGCTCCTAACCATTGTGAGGTGATTCACAATGGGCTGAGAAATGTTAGCTAACAGTTGTCCTGTTGTAAATCTGCTGCATGGGTCAATGTCAGGAACTTTTTATCTTGGAAAGTGAGGAGTTTGTATCATTTCTCCTGCTCAGTTTATCAATGAACTTTTGCAACTGTAACTGTGACTAGTCAATGACCTCAATGCATTTCCACGTAAAATGGAGCTAAGAGAATTTGCAGTATATAAGGAGATACGGTGGTTTAAATATTCAGGTTGACAAATCTGAAATATCTTTTTGACAAATAAGGGAGAAAAATGCACTTGATTTATGTTACTTGATTAAGACACCAGGAAATCTTCCATCTGAGGATTTGTGGTGTGACCAACAGACAATTAAATTACCTTCATGTGCTGTTTTGCTTTATTTCTTATTCCTAATTTTTTTTTCTAACATCCGCTGCTAATCTTCCTCTTTATTTTTTTATGTGAGCCATGACCACAGCATGGCTGCTGACAGAGGGGTGGTGTAGGGCTGTGCCCGGGAATTGGGTCTGGGCTGCCAAAGTGGAGGGTGCTGAACTTACCCACTAGGTCACCAGGGCTGGGCCTTGTTCCTAACTATTTTGAGTCAAACAACAGCAACAAGCGTTTGTAACATTTTAGACTTTGTCATATTCCAAGTCAGTTTATCTCCAATAATCATAGAGGATTTTGTCAAGGGAGGATGTCAAATCTCATTCTCTGTATGTATTACAAAATAAAATATATTTCAGAAATATTTACCTACTTTTGGATTGTCAAATTAAAACACGAATATAAAACATAACATTCAAAGTTGATGAACGTAGAGGGTCCCTCTTATATATTGTTGGTACGTTCTTGAAACCAACTTAGTGTTGCAGGAAAAGGCATAAAATCTCAATATTCCTTCACTACATAATTCCTTATCTAAGAAGTTATCCAGGGAAATAATCAGAAACTTGAATAATGATTTATGTAAACAGATGACCATTGCAGCATTATTTATCAATAGCAAAGTAAACCTGACTGTTGAACTATAGAAACATGAGTAAACATATTTTAGTATATCCACATGAAAACAAAATGCAGCCACTTAATATTTTTTTTAAGTATTTAATGTAGGAAGATTCTCATCATATAATGTTAAAAGGAAATAGGATATAAGAAAGTTAATTTTGAAAATGATAAAAACAAACATAAAAATTTGGATGGAAACATCAAAATGTAACAGTGGTCATATCTGGAGTATTGAACTGTAAGTGACTGTAATTATTTTTTCTTGGTAACTTTCTGTGTAGTCCAAAATCTTTTCAATGAGCTTATGTTACTTTTATAATTAAGAAAAGCTTTTAAAGAATATAATTTTTAAAGTCTGGGTTGTTTTAAGGATAGTTCTGCTTGAGAACAGGTGGATGGGCTAAATGAACCTTTACTGTCCCTTCAGTTCGAAGGACCATCTGCCAAGTCCTATTAACCAGTAACCACGGAAAGAAGTTAGATCCAATTAGTACAGGCAGAGAGAAACAGTGCCTTTGTGAGTTCTATGTGTATCCCTGTGCGTATTTGCTGCCTTAAACTAATGGAGCTATTTATTGAGTTCAAGCTGTCCCCAAGGAAGGCTGCTTTCTACTTTGCTTCTATGCAAGTGTTGTTCACTTTTCACCACTGGCTACTGAATCAAATCCAGCAGCTGGCCATCCACGCCATTACACAGAACAATAGTCCCAGACCAAGCTCCTTAAGAGTGGGCCTGCTCTGGTATTGTGAATGTGTCTGCATAAAAAGCAGACACCAGCGAGGACCATTCTATCTGCTTCTGCTCATGCAATAAAAACATAAAATATGCAGACAAAATGTGTTAGGGGCTCCATCTCATTGAGTGCCCTTGGCAATCTCAATTGCATTTCAGTTTATTTATCTTTAAAATAGGAATCATAATGGCTTTCTCGGATTATCTCCTTTAAAGTATGCAAGAAAAAGAGATTTGTAAACTACAGTTTTAAAATATTAGTTGTTACATGATCATGTTCCCATTTTTCTTGTGATTTAGTTTCCTTCTTAAGTACGGAGTGATGCTCAAGAGACAGTAAACAGCAGCAGTCCTCCTGTCTTGCCCGGGACTTCATGCCACTTTGTAATGTGATCTCAAAATGGAGTGTAACTGGATGGCCCGATGCTATTTATTATCACCACTTAAAGTGAACCCATATGCCAGTGGCATATTGAGCTGACAAGCTGTGATGTCATTGGCAGGAGCAGCCCTTCCAGAAGGCAGAGTTGCTGAGAATTGTTTGTGACATTATTCTATCAGCATATTGGATGCTACTGGTCAATAGTAGCAGTGTTCTCTGGGGAAATGAGGTCACGTGAAGCAGTGGGTTACTAATGATTTAGGTGTTACAGCCTGTTAGAGGCATCGGCTGGATGCAGAGTGAACATGATTTTTTTCTAAAATTAAGCTTAAATCTTGTAAAGTTATCAGCAGTTATTTCTTTTGGCTTCAGAAAGTTTATTAGATAGACTTTTTCCTTTGTGGTAGGTAGACTTTTTCTTTTCCCTTGTCAGAATAGAAAAGTGCCCGGGTGTGAGCCTGTCCTGCTAGGTTTTCTTTAGCTGTTATATTACTGAATTTACAGAGCAGTATTCGTATGTTTTTGAAGCAGGAAAAATAACATTGTGTTTTACCATGGCCAGTGCACTGTTCCGATTCTCCTTCTACCTTGATTAAACCTTCCCTGGCCCCTAGGTGAGGTCATTCTATGATTTTTTTTTCTGAAGCCTGGTAAGCAGAGAGGTGAGTAGGCACCATATGTTCTAAGAGCCTTAAAAGCCAAGCTACATTGTCCTGTAGGTGGTGGAGTTTTGAACAAGAGAGGGAATTACAGTAACGTTTGTGTTAGGGAACAGCCACTTTGGCTGCCATGTGGACTACAGGCAGGGAGACCTGTAACGAAGCTATTAGAGTCCAGATGAGAGATGGGGATTTCTTCAAAGAGGGCATTGGTAGTCAGGGATGAGAAGAAGGATTCAAGAAATACTTAGGAGGTGAAATCAACCAGCATAGATTAGATGTAAAGATGACTGCCCGGTTTCTGGATTGGGTGCCTGGGGTGACACATCAAGAAGTAGCTACCAGTGCTTTCTCTGTATTTACCATCTAGTAGAGAAAAGAAATGTAAAAACCCATGAGTGCAATTACTGAACAATTCCCATGTACTAGGCATTATGTTAAACATTCTGCATGCCTTGTCTCATTGATTTCTCTCATCAGCCTTATGAGATGCTATTACTTTTGCCATTTTAAAGATGAGGAAACTGAGGCTTAGAAAGATTAGGTGATGTACTCAAGGTCAATTGACTGGTAAGTAGTGGACCCAAATTTGGAAGCTCCCAGCTGGGCTGATTGCAGAGTCTCTGCTGCTTAGCACTTGCAGTGTTTGCCCATAAATATTCTGAGTAAAGCTCAGACAGGAGCATTTAACCACTTAGGAGGAACAACTGCCAGAGAGTACTTTAGGGTTAGCCATTCACATAAAAAATGCAGAATAGTAGGGCTGCTTTCCTCTTAAACTCGTACTTTAATATACAAATAAGGTTTCTAAGTAGCAAATAAGAGAAACTTAGAGGACAATTTCATAATAATATGCAGAATATTTCGCATCAGCCATTTATTTTTTAAAAAGAAATTGAAACCTGGAGAAGCTGGCTTGCTTCCAAATTTCTCATAGTAAAACAGGTGGAACCTGCCCAAGAGCCCAAGGGTCCTACCTCCTGCCTTTTGGTCCAGTGCCCTACGCATTTTCTGGTCCATCTACTCAAGCGGAGGGAGGAGATTACAGTTTGTGTCTTTTCCGTAGAGCTGATTGGGTCTCAGCGGAATCTGTTGAATCAGTAATTCTGCTATAGATATACTTTGTTTCCTCCATTGTCTCCCGGATACAGTTAATCATGGCTTGATTTTGCCCCTGCTCCCTCTGCAGCTTAACTCACGATCTGAACCACACGACCTGTGAACACTTTCCAGTGCTGTTCTGTGCTCCTTTGCTGCGGCTCGCGTACTCCTGTCTGTGAGGCTGTCCCTGCACCGCTCACGCAGGGCCAGCTGCTTCCCCGCTGTTCTTTGAACTTTTAATTTCAACATCTTTAAATTGCACTTCCTTGCTTTTATGTTTGGTTTTCTCTTCTGGAGTGCAAGTCGCTTGAGGATAGAGACCACGCCTTGTTTGTCTCAGTTTTCTTACTGCTCAGAATACTACTTGGCGCATTTCAGTAAATGTTTTTCAAGTGAGTGACCTTGAAAATGATTATAACTATATTTCTTTTTCAAATCTGTTTAGTTGTATTTATCTGAACCACTGTGTCATTATTGAAAATGGTCTGTTCAGAGGAAATAAACATTTCAGTTGCATGTGTGTCCTTGTCTTGACTTTTCCCTCAGCATACCACAAATAACCAAATTCAATAAAATGAAAAATATTCAAACCTAATCAAAGATGAAAACATCAAGCAGTTTTAACTATTAATTTAAGAGAAGAAAGCCAGTTGCCACACTGACATCCTGAATGTCTTGCTTCTGGCGGGTGCAGTTCTGGCTAACCCGCCTGTGGGCCTTTGCGACGGCAGAGAGTGGTGAACCCTCACATGGTTTAGCTGGGCTTTGAGGTGATTTCTAGAGCAAAACAGTCAGTGTTGCTCTCCTAAGGAAGAGATTTATGGAAGTGGAAGTGGTTTTGTTTGTTAAAACCAGTCTATCATTTCACAATTAACCTCTAATGGTGACATTTTCATTGTTATTCTTTATCGCTAGAAGACTTTAAAAATCAGGAATAATAAAATAAAGTATGAAAGCTCTGTGAAGCCTTTTGAATTGTTTGATGGGAAAACAGTTTTGTCTGTCAAGTATACAGTCTGGTATGCCTGCTCCCCATATAGTTTCGAGAATATACACTCAGTATAATGGATATAGACTCTATCATCTTATAAGACTTAGATTCTGATCAAAGTAAAACATCAATTTCTTTTCTTTTTTTCTCTCTCTCTCTCTTTTGTGGTGAGTAAGATTGGCCCTAACATCTGTTGCCTATCTTCCTCTTTTTGCTTGAGGAAGATTGTTACTGAGCTAACATCTGTACCAATCTTCCTCTATTTTGTATGTGGGACGCCGCCACAGCGTGGCTTGATGAGCAGTGTGTAGGTCTATGCCTGGGATCTGAACCTGGGAATCCTGGGCCGCTGAAGTGGAGCATGTGAACTTAACTGTGACTCCAGTGGGCTGGCCCATCAGACTGTCTTTTCTTTTAATTAGTTCTGTTAAATAAGATTTTTACTGTGTATATCTAATACCACTTACCACTTTACATTTTTAAACTCAGCATTAACTGATGTCAGTGGGAATCTCCTATGTACATTGATTGCTTTTAATTTTGAAGGGAGTGTACTTCTAAATAGTCATTAGTTCCTTCAAAGAACATGATTCCATTCCAGGGTAACAATCTTTGATGCCCAGCTAGAATGACTAGGCATTTTCTAGCAATTAATAAAGCTGGCTTCCCTTTAACTGAGTTTTTAATTGCCACTTCAACTGTCTTGATCCTAGCAGCATGACATTAGGAGCCATTTAGTAATAAAAAGGTAATAAGAAGCTGATTACTTAATAGAAAAAAAGATCTACTTTTTAGTGTGAAAAATGTATTGTCATTGACAAGTCTTGGGGAAATTTTTGCTGCCATGGCAACATTCTTAGCAGAATCTTGCCCTGCTCTTCTGCTTTGGACTCAAGGTGTTCTGATGATATGACCCTAAACAGAAATCCACTTCCCTTGAAGATACTATTTAAATCACTTGTGGAGAATACATAATCATTGCTGGTTGAGATTTCAAATCATTTTACATGATAGGCGGTAAGTCCTTTTAATGATGGTGAAAAATTATTTATTATTAATAAGCAAAACTGGCCCCTCATCTGTCAAGTCTCAGCTTAGACGTTATTTCTTCAAGGAAATCTTTTCCACCTATAATTAATTAAACTCAATCATTGCCTTCTATCCTTTTCCCCATAAAATAACTTGGTCCCAGAAGTAATACAGTGGATACATGTTCTAGTGCTCAATAAATATTTGTTGAATAAAAAATACACAAAAACCTATAATATAAAAAAAATGTATAATATAAAAAAACCTATAATATAAAAAACCTATAATATAAAAAAACTTATAATATAAAAAAATTTTATACCAACATGGACTTGGATTTGCATTATCTATATTTTGCGTCTAAATATGCAGCAGATGTGTACAATAATTCAGTTTCATTTGGTACAAGAATTCTTTGCCTTCTATTTCTATAGGGTTACATTTGTATTCAGATTTTGCAATAGCTATAAATTTTATTAATTTATTTAATAATTAATTTTGTGTCACTATTAATGATGAAATGCCATAATTATTAAAACTTAATTAATCATGTTCAATTTTAATGTACAATTTCTCCCTCCATTTTATCCATCGGACTGTTTACAAAACTAATTCAGCTTCAATATTTGAAACATACATGAGAGTATTCCTCTGTTGTGGGCAATTGCTTCAGTTGAGAATATTATACAAGTGAGGAGAGCAAACCTGGTTCAAATATTCTGACTTAAAATATTTCGCATCTTATGAATTTTACAAGACAGAATTCCTTAGTAATTTATTCCTAGTTCCCTCTTTAAATTTTATATATTTAGTCTTCATTGTTATGTTTCTTGAAATAAAATATTACGTAAATTCTGCTATAAATGTTGAGCCATCTTTGTGAAACTGGTCCTGCTTAGAACTACAAAATCTGTCCGAGTCACTGATGAACGTGCAAACGTGTTTGGGCAGCCTGGGCATAAGCAGTCTGAGTGGCTCCCTAATGCGTGCCCTCAGCCCCATCTGGAGAGGATGGTGCATATTTCTATAATTTCTTAATTCTTCCTGCAGTTAGACGGCACAAGTGACTTGCATCTAGTCTTCCACTCCGTCCTCTTCCAGATGCACAAACCAGATGTGCGGGTGTAAGGAGTGGGAAAGGGGCATTACTGCTTGTCCCTCCCACTGTGTGACTGAGAAATCTCTCTGGGCCAAGCAGAGTCAGGTGGGCATTGAAGTTCAAAGCCACAACATAGATGTGTTGATTTATAGTGACAGTGTTGCTTGGGCCACAGGAAATCTCAGTCTCAAGAAGGAAACTAGCCAATAGCAAGTATTTAAAGTATTTTGTTTTATATATCTGGTATTTTGAATCAGTTCATTGAGGTTATTTTTTTCTAAGAATATATCTCCAATGGACATTGAGATTATGTGCTAAATTCAGCAGTGATATAAGTGTTATTACTGATAGTTGATGTAATATATAAGCCTGAAATTTCATAGCTTAGCACAAAAGAAGCTTAGTTTTTGTTCATGTAGAGTCTAGTGCAACGATGGTGGGGTCGGGGTGAAGCTCTTGTGTCTTTTACATGCAGTTGTCAGGGACTCAGATTTATACAGATTTGTTCAGAGACTAAGGTTGATAGAGACTCCGCCTATTCTAACCTTTGGCTTCCAAGATCTCCCTGGGGATTGACATCCACCGGGCCAACCAAGGAAGTGAGCCTGTGGAGGACGGTGCAGGAGATTTTATAGGCCGGGCTGGAAAGGGACGTGGGTCTCTTCTCCTTAGGTTCCATAGTCTGATCTAACCTAATGCAAAAGGAGCGGGAAAATGAGGTCTGCACTGGGGTGGGCATTTTCCAAAAACAATACTTCTTGAAAGTGCAGCATGAATTTTTGGTGAATAACAAGCTTCTTCTGGTATGGTAAGGAGTGACTATGATTGCTGTATTCAAGAGCTACTGAAAATTGTCCTTGGAGTAATGGTATTGGAAATAAAGCTATTTTTAAAAATAGAAACTAACTAAACACTATTAAATCCATGATGGAATAAGTTTAAGACTATTGTTTTAGAGCAAGAGGAGATGTTATCTCATCAAATAGACTCCCATTTGGATGATTAGGGAGATATTCTTGGATTTCTGAAATTCAGAACACTTGTTCCCATTTTTTTCCTCTGTGGATTATTTTTAAGTAAAGGGTTTTGTAAAAATCCCATCTTTCTGTAGTTGCTTAAATAAAATTGCTAAGCAAGATGATAGTTTTATTTAGAAGATATGTACGACACATCATTTTGTATTAAAATGATTATGACACAAACATTCTATGATGCTAAAATAAATATCTGTGATTAAGAATAGCTATGTCCTCACAGTACTTTACAAAGTATTTGTAAGTCCTTATGCCACTTGGGCCCATCAACGACCCTTTGAGAAAGATAAAGTAAGTATTATTAGCCCTCGTTTTGGACAAGGAATATGAGACTCAGAGTGTAAATGACTAGTTTAAAATCCTTTGGATTGTAAGGATTAGATGAGTGAGAACCACCATCCTGGAATGCTGTTGCCATAACCCACAATAACCATATCTATCTAGACACTGGAAAGAACCCTTAGTTTAGATTTTTCAGTTTGTGCAATCTATGCAAATGACCACTGATGCAGGTGACGTGTGAGTGAAATAAGCAAGGAGACTGAAATGACAGAGGAGCATGGCTGGTTTTTCATTTTGCTGGTGCAGGCATATCTTGTGTATTGGCTTTTAAATATTTATCGAGTAGAATTCCAAGAGTGGAGAGGTATTAAACTTTTTTCTTTCAATCCATAGGGCACAAGCCATCAAAACTGTAGCTGCAATATATTTCCAAATGAACCCAGAGCTATTTCTACAATTTTTTAAAAATGGTTTTATTTAGTATAGTTTTCTTTTCACCTTTTAATTCATTGCCTCTTTCTTGAGTTTTTATTGCCCAGAGTTGTTTGATACAGAGATAAAAGAGATGATTCCTTTTCTCAAGAAGATCTCAGTCTCATGAGGGATAAACAAAGTAAGCGGAGGCCTCTCTAGTCTGATAAAGACGAGGAGAGAGGACATTCAGGGAGCCTTATCAGCCCCACGAGGAGAGTCTAGCCCAGTCTTGGGTGGGATACAGTGGGTGCTATAGAAGGCGTTCCAGGGGAGGTGATGTTGGAATCAATTCTGGAAGGATGAGTAGGAGTTCAAGTGGATGTGTAGTGCTTTTTAAAGTGTAATATGCAAAGTGCAGTTGCATTGTAATTATTTGGCTTAAAATTGGGAAATAACATTAAAATATAATATACACATCTAGGCTTCAGAAACAAAATTTAAAGGATAGCTTGCAGAGAGTCATAAACATTGGGAAATAAAACCAATAAAAAAATGAGATGCTATAGTAGACAGGCAATACAGTTAGAATCATAATTAACTTGAACGTGTTCTGTGCTTCCTCGCTCATTGTGAGCTACGCGTATGTCTAGCTTTGTAATGGTTACCGTCTCTTTACTCCGTCCCTGCTCCACCTCCGGCTCTGCCCCTTTAAATCCATCCCCCACCTGCTGTGATACACGTATCATGTGGGTTGGTTTCCATGTTGATTACTTATGTCCAGCCTTGTTGTCAACCCTTGTCCTTCACAGATTTCTGTGGCACTTACATTTCTGTGGGCCTTTTTTTTATTCCAAGTGGCAATATTTATTGCCTGCCCGGAAGTTACCTGTGGTTGCAAATTGTGACTTTGCATATTAAAATCCTTGGGCTGATCAAAAAATATTCATCATGGAGAAGACAGACCTCAAAGACAAGTTGGTAAAAGTGTTCGACTCTGTGAGGGCCTCTTAAGGGAGTGAGGCTGTGAGGAACTCAGCTGGGAGCCCCCAGCACAGACTGGGACCGAAGCCTAAGAGGTTTGGAGGAAGGAAGATCTTTCCATCAGAGTTGTTAGGCACTAGAGGCAGTCACTAGGGTTTTATCAAACTTTTAATTTTCTTTTAAAAGAAATAGATTCTCATCTTCTGGAACAGTTTATTGGAAGTTCTGCTTGAACGTAGAAGGGAAGATGGAAAGAACAGAGGACCCAGAAAGGTTGCTTTTAGCTTTGGGCCCCTGTATATCGTAAGTTAATTTACTTAGTATTTTTCCTTTTATATGACCCAAAAGCTGGTCCAGTGTTATATATTTATTGATCATTGATCAGAAGATATAGTAGAACCAAGGTGGTATATTATATTTAATATCAATATAAAAACTGCCTCAGAACGCAATTAAGAACCACCATGTTCTATTAGTAAAGACCCTGAATACGCTTTGCCTGTCTTTGAAACGTGTCTCAGAAGTTGATAAAAGTAGTCTGTCTCAGAAGTAGTTTTAAAACTATTCTGTTTTTATTCAAAAATCAGCACACTAGAATTAAAGAAAAATTTGAAGACAGTTTTGATTGCTGTATTAAATAACAAAATCATATTTTCCATTCTTTGTTTATATTCATAGATAGTTTTCTATAGTTGCCATTTAGTTTATCTCAGACAATCATCACTCATTTATTCAACAAATGTTGAGTACGTGCCTACCCTGTGGCAGGCCTTGTTCTAGGTGTGGGGGACATTGCTGTGAATGACACGAAGTCCCTGCCCCTCTGATGATTATATTCCAGTGGAGACAGAGGGTGTAGACAATGAACAGAAACCAACAAATCCATGATGTCAGATGGCAGTACATGCTATGAAGAAAACTAAAGCCCAGTAAGGAGATAGAGAGTGATGGGTGTTTAAACTGAGGTAGTGAAGGAAAGGAAGGTTCTCTGAGCAGGTGATACTTGATGAGAGACCTGAGTGAAGTGAGTCACCTCTGTGACTATCAGGGTAAGTCCATTCCCGGCAGAGGAAACAGCCAGTCTACGGTGCCTGAGAATGGAACTTGCTTGGCATCCTCGATGAGGAGCAGTGGGACTAGTAAGTGAAGCATGGGGAGCAAGAAGGAGAATGGTCAGAGACAGGGTCAGAGGTCACCAGTGACCACATTATAAGTGCTGCTGTGTGTGGCAGGCATATATTGAGTGATAAGAACACTGAAGGGACTAGGGCATCCTTAACTTCAAGAAGCTTATATTCAAATAACACATAGATGTATAAGCAAATAAATTGCAATAAAATGTGTTAGGTGCCGTTGTAAAGAAGGGAACAAAGTGCAGTGGATAGCATACGTAACTGCCCTGGGGAGACAGTGGTGCTCAATGGAGTTCGGATCCTGGGCACAGACCTAGCACTGCTCGTCAAGCCATGCTATGGCAGCATCCCACATAAAATAGAAGAAGATTGGCACAGATGTTAGCTCAGCAACAGTCTTCCTTAGGCAAAAAGAGGAAGATTGGCACAGATGTTAGCTCAGCAACAGTCTTCCTTAGGCAAAAAGAGGAAGATTGGCAACAGATGTTAGCTCAGGGCCAATCTTCCTTACACACACACATACACAAAAAAAAATCAAAAGGAGATGAGTTATCCATTTCCTCAGTGGAGGGAAACAGGGAGAATTTCCAAGCCTACTTTAATTTTTAGTTTGGGGGCAAAAATAGAGATCTCAAAGTTACATGTGTATTATTTAATAATTATTTACTTTTTAAAAAGTGATGGGTTTCCTAGTTTCCTCATAGACATTGATTTTCCCTAAGTTCTAGAGATATAAATAATGTACTTTTAATGACCATTTCTTGCTCAAGTAATATTACTTTTCAGGAGATTTTACATTTTGAGTGACTGTTACTGTTTTACATTTATGCACCTATTATCTTGCATCTTGGTTGGAAACTTTTAAAAGTAAATTATAAATAAATTTTAGGTTTTGAACATAAATTTTCACAATGTATTATTTTAGCTTCAAAAGATTTCACTTCAAACTGATTTCATTGGCCATCTTTGTTTTGTTTATTTTTCATTTCATAATCGTAAATTTAACTCTGCAATCCAACTAGATGTGGAGAGAGCTAGGAAAGTGTGGACCCCAAAGAGCAGCAGCAAGAACACAAAGATGAGAGGATGTTGCCTGCCGGTGGGGTGGAGAGATGCTCTGCTGAGCTGCAGAAAGAATGGTTTGGTGGCTAAAATGAAATATAAGTCAAATTTATTAGAGTTGTTTACAGTGGACAATGGTGAGCTTCTTGCTGGTCTTGACATTCTGGACCCAGAGTTCTCCATGGCTCTCACAATATTCACATCCTCTTTCACCTTGCCAAGACCACGTGCTTGCCATCAACCACTCAGTCTTGGCAGTACAGGTGAAAAACTGGGAACCGCTTTGTTGAGTCCAGTATTTGCCATAGACAAGGTGCCAGGACCTGTATGCTTGAAGTCCTCATCATCAAATTTCTCCCCATCGATGGACTTGCCACTAGTGCTATTATAGCGTGTGAAGTCACCACCCTGGCACGTCAGTCCCAGAATAATGCTGTGAAAGCAGGAGCCCTTATAACCAAACTCTTTCTCCCCAGTGCTCACAATGCAAAATGTTTCTGCTGTCTTTGGAAATCTGTCTGCAAACGGCTTGAAGCAGACATGGCTCAAGAGCTAGCCCTTGACTGCGATGCCAAAGAATCGGGTGGGTTGACCTTGGCTGGGTGGCAGCAGCGTTGGTGGGGTCTACAAAAGCTCGTTGGTACTCTTTTTGAAGATTGAAGTGCGTCTAGACTTCCTAGAATGGCGCTGTATGCTCTACGAGAAATCAGAATTAACTCATGAGTATTTTTCACTGGATAGGTTTGAAGCTGATAAATTGCTATGTCAGCTATCCCTTGATGCTCTTCATTAGAATTAGAAGTACTATGGTGAAATGCTGTCTTGGGAACTGCAGGCTGTGTAGAATCTGAGCTCGGGGACTCGGGGGTTCTCCAGAGGAGCAGGCGGTGCTCTGAGAGGCACGGCTGGGTCTCTGGAAGTTTTTTTACCGGCGCCTCTCTGGCTATGCCACGGGGCCTTTGGTTAGCGGCTGCAGCAGTCCCAGTTCTTTTAGGAATGGGCGGGGGGACAAGCTGAACAGATAGCACTAGTGTTTTAGAATATGCATGTCCATGTGCACAAAACATTAGCGTCATCCTTAATTTCCAAACATAATTCTAAAGTGGAAGTGTTGACCTACATAAAGTGGAGGTTGTTAGAGTGCACCATCATCAACAGTTGGCCTCATGTGTCTACACGCATGATCGTAGTCTCGTTTTAATGGGCTTTATGTAACAAAGCTTGAAAACCTAGGAATGTTAATCTTTAACAAAATGTTATTTAGAAAAGAAGAACATTTTATGTCTCCAAAAGATAATCAAACAGAAGCCAAGTGACCTGGGCTGGGAAAGAAACAGACATTTATTTGCATATGAATCTTTATACATTAGTTCATGTAACTGCCATAATTGTTACACAGACATAATTAGCATCATATTTTACAGATGAGTAAACTGAAGCTCACAAAAGCTGGATGACTAGATCATGGACTGGAATCCAGGCCTTGCTTGCTCTAACGTTCATGGTTTCATCTATCATGAGTCCCAGTTCTGCTTAACCACATCATTTGATCTTTCTGTGCCGTAGTTCTGCTCTAGTTAATTATTGCGGCGTAACAAACCACTCCAGTACTCAATGGTTTAAAACAACAACCATTTAAATTCTCTCAATTTCAGTGGGTTCCATTAGCTTTCTTATATAGTGGTCTCAGGGCAGCTTTCCCAGAAGGTAAAAATGGAAGATGCAAAGTATCTTAAGACCTAGGCTCTAGAAGTCCCACAGTGCCTCTTCACCACATTCTATTTGTCAAAGCAAGTCACAAGGCCAGCCCAGATTCAATGGGTGGAAAATAGGTTTTCTCTCTTGATGGCAGGAGGTACAAATGTTTTGTGACCGTATTTAATTGGTCATTATTTTTTCCTGTTTTTAATTTTTAATATGTTGTATTATGTTGCTTTGTTACCAAAGCACTTTAGAATGTTAGAAAATGAAGCTTTAGATTCTTAAATGTGTCTGCCAATTTTGTCCTACTTTACCTTATGAAGGAGATATTTGACAGGAGGTAAAGAGCATGAAGATACCTCGAAAACCTATAAATAGAGCCCTCTGTAATTTAAGGTATTATTATGACTTATAGAAGATGCTAGGGTTTACAGTTGAAAGGAACTTTTAATAGATTGAAATAGATGAAAAAGAGATATGAAACATAATCTCTAGTTCATAGGGCATAAGAATTTTCTTCTAGACTTAGAGAGCATTAATGGTTTTCTGAAATACAATAAAATGTGATACTTTTGATTGTGTTTTTTTCTTCATGACTATAGAATCAAGAAATGAGTAAAAGCTGTGTGAAGTCAAAGTCTTGCCATCCTTTGGATAGTTAATAGTATCAGATCCACATACCCTCATACCGAGAAGCCTGTGGAATCTTATTATGGACGTGGAATGGTCCTGGCTAATGCAGAAATGCCTGCCTCCTCTAAAGGCTTTCCCAAGAAATGAGAGTCCTCCATTAAATCCTCTCTTTCTAAAAATTATTCTAACCTTGAATATGACTTTCATAAAAATACCAAGTCATTGATAAGCTACCATTTTATGTAACAAGTTATTACTCTTGACTCTTTCTCCTTCTAAAATCTAATTTTCTTTTGGCATCTCAAAATATTATTGCAGTATGTTACAATGAGTTCTAAAATGGAAAACCTAAATGATGCTACAGAGAAGATATCCTCCCAGGATTTCTTTTCTAAGGGAAGGCTGGGTCAAATTTGGGGACGTGATTTAGGAAGGCTGTATTTGAAAGTTAACCCTGAGTGATCTGTTCTTAAGTGGCTCCAGTAACTGACATTGTAGGGATTTAAAGCTTCCTTCTGTGGATTTTGGTTGTTTTTTTGGTTTGTTTTTATATATGTTTGCTCAAATTGCATCCTCTACCGTAAAATCTTGGGATTAGAAAATCCACTGCCCAAGCTACAGCGTATTCTGTTTAGCTCACATAATGTTTCTAAAATTGAGTTAGTTGTCAATATTTTAATATCAGAAGATTTTACACAAAAGTCTGGATTCTAGTTTCTCCATAAAAATCAGAATATCTGATAATATTGAGCCAGCATTCCTACTTGAATATAACGGTTTGAAGCTGAATAGAAGTTGCCCTATTTAGAAGGGGCATGTGCAAGCCGGTCACTATCACCCCGGCTTCCCATACTTAAGGCAATATGCTAGGCATTTGAGTTTGAGACAATGACAGAATTATGGCTGAAAGGATCCAAACACCCCTCTGATGTTTGAAAATCAAACAATTTGGGGGCTGCTACTGGGCATATCAACGGTACATCAGTGACAGAGTGTGGAGACTCTCTGATGTATGGGTGCAAAGAGAAAAGATGAGCTTAAGAGTTCTGCCTATCTGCCTCCTGATCAAGCTCTGAATAACAGTGGTCCAGATTCTGTCTGTCTTTGAACGATGTCATAAAACCTGACGTTGGCAGTAATGCTTCAGCACAGATAGCACCTGCTGCTTTTAAAATACTGCTTATCAGTCATCTTTAGTATCATATTGATATCCAAGCCAACACAGACTGAAATTTGACTTCTTTCAATTCTCTTGTAAAGCTACAAAGAATGGAGAAAAATGATTATAATTCCAAATTACCTTGATTTCTGAACTCAGGAATTTAGGCAAACTAAATAGTAATCAAATCAATCCAAATCTAATTTTGGATTGGCACAGTCTTTATAAGATGTGATACTTGATCTATATATTTTTTTAAAATCTAATGAATTTTGATGTGTTTGTCATTATTAAATTTTTCCCAGAGTATGGTTATGATTTTCATACCAATTGGCAATTTTAAAGTTGATTAAAAAGAAATTCTACTTTCTGAAACAAAGAGATGAAATGAATCAACATGTATAGTTTTGAAAATTATCAAAATTAGTTTCGAAAAGGAGCTGGCCCGATGACATAATGGTTAAGTTTGCAGTCTCTTCTTCGGCAGCCCCGGCTTCATGAGTTTGGACCTAGGCATGGAGCTACACACCACTCATGAAGCCACGCTGTGGTGGCATCCCACATACAAAATAGACAAAGATTGGCATAGATGTTAGTTCAGGGACAATCTTCCTTACCAAAAAAAAAATTATTATTTTTTAATAATAGTAGCTAACATTATTGAGTGCTTATTATGTGCCAACATTTTAAGGGTTCCATATTAACTTATTTATCCTTATTAGATAGCCTCACTTTATAAATACGAAAATTGAGACAGAGAGAGAGAATAAAATTTGTCTAAATTCACAGACAACAGGAGTTGTGTCCTGGTGGTCTGATTTCCAAGTCTGCTCTGAATTGCTCTGCCCTGCCCGCTCTCTGCTTGTGTCCCTCAGACACTCGTCGCAGCCTCCACTGACTTTCACCAAGGCCTCTCTTCAGACATTTTAATAACTTGTGCAGGTGTCTAAACTTTACTGAATTTTTTGAACATTCTGTATGAAACTTAAGGATTTATAATCATAGGTACTATAATGACAGATAAAAACAAAATCCATTGATACAAAGATTGGTGGAAACTGTGTATTTTCCTTACAAAACAAAATCATGTGTTTCCACTCTAAACATTGTTTTTCTCTTCTAAGATCGTTTGAATAGAGTCAGTGTACATTCTCAATGTTTTTTAAAAAAATGTTGTAATGTGCAAAGATGAAAATTAAGGTTAGAATACTTGGATTTATTTAGAATGGCATCTGGCTGCAAGATTACAATTCATGTGGTCAAAGTATGCACCATACACAATAGCAAAGCTACATATGGCACTTATCACAGTGGAGAATTGCTCTTCCTTTTGACTGCGAGGACTGGAGTTTAATAAATGTTAAGTTTAATAAACATAAGGAAGAAATAGAGAGAAGATGTCATGTGATACATAGGCAGAAACAATAGTGTAAATCCTTGCTAATTAAAGTGTGTCCACAGACCAGGAGCATGGGTATCACCTGGGAGCTTGTAAGAAATGCAGAATCTCAGATGCCGGCTCGGACCTAGGGAATCAGAACTGTTTACATCAACGGTGATTCACGTGGGCGCTAAAGTTTGAGAAGCGCTGGGCTAAAGAGAGTAGATTCTGCCCGAAATTAGTTGTGCTATCTTGAAGTCACTTACTATGTTCTGTATTTTAGTTTCTTCCATTCCCTGCCACTTACCCTACGTTGATTCTAGACAAGTCAATTCTATGATCTTCATTTAGTTGCCTGTAAAATAGAAGGAATAATAATACTTACCTCATACTATTTTAAGGATTAAATGCGGTAATAATTGTAAGGTATATGGAATATTGTCTGCATATATTATGTGGTTATTAAATGCTTGCAATGGTTATTTTAGATGTTGTTTCCCTGATTATCTTATCAATATTATCTTATTGATTATTAATATTGTCAATATTATCTTATTGATCACCTGGCAAATAGGATAGTAAATTTCTCCCTAAATTTCCTATACAGATATTTAATATGCTTTTTTTTGTACATTTTCAACTTTATGTGGTAATGCAAAGCTGTTTTCTAAAGCGGTTATACCAATATAGATTGGTTTTTAAAAATTGAAAAGTTAAAAGAAGCAATATTTTCCAAGAGTTAAAGAGCCCAGTGGAAAAAACACTGGAGTGGGGACTAGACAGACTATATTCTAGTCCCAGTTCTTTTGACCTTGAACCCATCATTTAGCCTTTTTTGGCTTTCGTGGATATTATATGAGAATATAAAGAGCTTTAAAATGCTTATAATACTATTTTATAGATTTTATTGAACTGGAAAAAGCCAATTATTATGCATATGTTATCTTAATCTATGAGAATTAGTGATAAGGTGTTCAGATGACTGCTGTTTTGTAGCTCTATTTTGGGTACTTTTAGACGCTTCAGAAAATCTTTTACATTATTAAGTTACTGTTTCAGCCACAAATATATACCCTAATTGCCTATATCTAATCTCAGATCCGTTATTTCTATAAGAAATCATTTACTATTTGAAAATCTGCTCCTTCTATAATAGTATCAACACATTCATTAAAGCTTCAAATAACAGTCTGCTGTCCTTTGCTCTCACTGCATAGAGCCCTGTTGTCTAGGCACCATGTGAGCACACTGGCTGAATCATTGTAGGCACTCAGCAAATCTTCACTGAATGAAATGCAGTGATTTCACCCAAGTTGTCTGCTCTGCATTTGAAAATTCACTGAAATTTGTTCCTTCCCTTTTTTGGTAGCAGTTTGTAGCAAAATATCAACTCTATGATAACCAAGAACTTAAGAGTTTGGAGTTCACCGTAATTCTTCTTTGCCTGAAAATCTGTCCCAGATTCATAATTAACTCAGCCAGTGTTTATGTGAGACCAGAGTGTATTATGAAACTTTTATAAATGAACAGAACTCTTGGAGACCTTCCTTAGTTTGCTGCCTTTGTTTCTCTTTCTCAATTAGTGATGATAAATTTTCCTGGTGAACATGTGGCCAACACATTGAATAAATATTTAAATCGAATTGGATGCTGAAGTAATACAAATTAAATGAGGTCATTTCTTCTGCTTATTTTAATATATCTGCAAGTCATATCCCGTTGAGGTGCTCTGTGATTTTTTTTAAAAAAAGCAATGTCTTAAAAACCAGGGGAATTCTGTTTTGCTTCATCATCAGATTCATAAATAAATAAAGGCTTTTCTTATCAACATATCTCTGAGACAAAGACTTTAAGTCATTGGAAAAGAGACAGTCTTGAGGCAACCGTGTTTATGTAAAGTGTAAAAATGCAGACATTCGTCTGAAGGAAGCTCTTTGGTTACGAATTCAAACCAATTACATCAGCTCTGAGAGGGCCAGAAAGGATCGACTGCCATGGAGAGGAGTGTATGGCTCTTGAATATATATATGTAAGTTAAAGCTGCAGTGGGTTTCACTTATCTTCTTTTTATTAGCAGTTTTAAAGATATAATTGACATAGATATTTAGTGTAGTATACAATTTGATAAATTTTGACATATGTATGAAACATAAAACCATCACCACAATCAAGATAGTCAACATATTTAGTTATCCTACGATGGATAGGGGTGTTTAATTGAAATCTCAGAACGAGATTCCATCTCTTCTCCAGCAAAAGTTTTACTATTATGTTGAATTTTTTAATTAAAATCAGATTTGTGTACGTTTACCTGTGTATACTCACAAAGCGTTGTTTTCATAACTATAGTTCTATTTTTTTAAAATTTAGGGTGTGGCTGGAATTCATACTGTAGCATGACTGGCCTCCAGTGGTGTCTCTGAAGAACAGCATCACTGCTAGAGTCAAAGCAACAGGTGAAATTTAGAGAAGAGCAATTACACATGGGCTGAGGTCATGTGCCAGGTGCTAGTTGGCAGGGCTGGTGAAACGGAGCGTCAGGTCTTCCGTGATGGGAGGTGGGTCCTGCCTCCCTCTTACCATGGGATTCCCCAATATGGAAAAAGTGTTCTCTGTGGGGTGATGCTTTCATGCGATTGTGGCTCAGGACTTTTCCACAGAGGCAGGTTTACGTGGATTTCCATTTTCTAAGAGAAGAGACTGACCTCTCTCTGGCTATCTCCTGTCTGCTGTATTTGATACTTCTTCAAAGTATATCTTTGATATAGTACCTGTTTTTCCTTTTGTGCCTTTTTTTCTGACAGCTTTTAATTTTGGTTAAGTACTCCAAGAACTCTGAAATTGTACCTAAATAGGTGAAAATTAAGGATCCATGTAACAATGGCACTGTTACCTTGCAGCCATTTTAAGGATGAGTGTGGATAACTGGGAGGTTTGCCTATGAATAGCATCAGGCACGAAGACAGGAAGTGTTCAGATCTTGAACTGCTATATTTAGCATGTCCTTTCTTGTTACTATTTCTATTATTCTATTGTCCACAGCAGTAGAAGACAGGAGCCATAAATAAAATGATGGGGACCAGGGAAAGAGTCTAGGTGAGAATAACTGAAGTAAATATTATTTTTTTCTGATTATAAGTGTGTTAATAGTTCTTCTATAGAAAATAAAATACTTGGATGGTCAAGACCAGTTGTAAGTTAGACATGAGCGTCTGGACCACCTCTACATTTTTTCTCAGACTTTTCTGCTCACCTCATCTGGGCCACCATGACTACGTGCCTTTTTTTTTTCTGTTTTGTAGTGTGGGTCAGGAACTCTGGAACCTTTGTCTTTTGCCTTAGTTTCTCATCTAAATACATTTGTATCATGCATCTCATTGCCCACATGCTCAGACTTATTTTCCTCTATAGTTTTTGTAAATGTGGGTTTGTATTAGTTAACTGTAATTCAGACCTTGGCAGATAGAGACCACATGCAGATGGCCAAATTTCCTTAGGCCCCACCAGCCAAGGATACAAATGAAGTCAGTTTAATAGTCACATGTCTTCTTTTATGACCGATATCCCCATCTCAGTCTACTGGAAACCTGCTCTCCTTGCCTCCCTTCACCAATCTTGTATTTTTAGGGGGTCTCCAGGTGGGGTCTTACATGTGCTCATGAACAAGTCTGGTAACCACCTCATCAGCTGCCAAACGGTGACTGAGCACATCCTCTCTTTTCCTCCATTGCCCACTGCTCTGGCCCCAGGTTCCACAGGGGCACCAATGTCTTTGAGGGGCCAAAGGTACTTGTTATCTGATTGGAACTCAATCCCCATTGTGCTGTGTTGAAGGACAGCCACAGTAGTGTAGCTTGTGTCCCAGTGTCTTACAAAGTTCATTCCAATTCTTTCTATACAGTTCTAATATGAGGAGGATTTGGGAGCTGGTAAGGAGTTAAACGTCTGTGACAGCAGCCAGCCCTTTCTTTTTTATGAAGATGTCCTCGTTGCTACATGAATCTCCTGTGACTTGCTCCTTCTTCTATTTGGATGAGTTCTTCACCAAAAGGTTCCCTGGTCTCTTCATCAATTGGGATTAATTAATTAAGTAAATAATTGATTTATTCCTGGAATGAATGAAAACCCACAGTAATAGTGGCTTAAATGTGATAGAAATTCATTTCTGTCACACATAAAATAAAGCCCAACATGAATATTCTGAAACTGGTAAGGTACTCCACTGGGTCAGGAATCCAGGATCCTTCTATCCTGTGGCTCTGCCATCCTCACCATGAGGCTGCCACCTCATAGCTTAAACTGATGTCTCAAGCTCTAACCATCATGTCTAGCAGAATGGAGAAAGATGGGGAGGAACATTCATGACTTGTCTTTAAGGACATTTACAAAAGTTGCAAGCAATCTGTTTTTCTTTTTTTTAATCCTATTGGTCATCACATAATTACATGACCGCACTTGGCTTCAGATGAGGCTGGAAAATGTCGTCTTTACTATGACAGCCATGTGCCCAACAATATTATTATTATTATTATTATTATTATCTTATCAAAACAAGAAGGGAGAACAGCTGTTAAGGAACAGCAAGTGGACTTTGCCACAATGCTCATGCGAGTAGTTTTCTGGAATGCCTAGCCTACCAGTTGACCTTGAGCCAAAACAGTATTAATTGCCTCCAAGGCCAACATGGGCTGTTTTATTTGCCCTCTCCATAGCAAAATATCACCACTCCTTTAATTTCTCTTCTGGCTAGGACTGTCTGTTAGTTACAGAATTGTCCAGTGCCACTCTTCCTTTTCCTTTTTATTTCATTGGCTATGGTCAAAGTACGTCACTCAGGCTCTCGCTGCTGTGTAGAATTATCTATGTGACATGATTGATTTCCTAACTGTGATCTTTGCAGCAAATTGTGTCTGATAGGTGCTTTGATGAAAAGTATTCACTACCCTAAATTCTGATCCCAGAAAGGCATATTTCTGCTGGGCTCTCTGCTGGAGTGAGTAGCACCCATGCAGATCGGTTATGGTGAACTTCCAGACACTCAGCATGTAATTTTTTTTCTGAGTGGGTCCTAGCTTATGTTTCTTCCAGTAGATCTGGCTGCTTCAAGGTATAATAGCAAGAATAATAGATTCCAGAATGCAATTGTGCCCAGTTTATACAGCTTGGGAGTGTTTTCCTATCAAAGTTTGCTCTTTTTCCTATTCCAAGGGGAAAATAAATCAGGATTGATTAGTGTTAGATCATTTTCAGAGCTACCTGCTTTTGGTACACGTTTATTTCAGGAAACATTATATGGATGGAAAACTTTCTAATTTTTGCTTAAGGTTGATCCTGTTTGAAGGAGTATTAATATCTAGACACAATCAAAATAAATTGTAGATGCAGATTCAGGAAAATCAGACACTGCAGATATTTGAGCACTGTAAATTGTTTTAGCTTTTAGAAAGCTAACTTTGAAATTTGGATTAGCCATTAGCTCAGAGAAAAAAGCAAAATAGCTATAGATATTTTGCTCTTGCAATACACATAAATACATGTATACTTGTATGATTTGAATAAAGTGATAAATAAAGCCTAACATATCTTAGTGATCAATCAATGCTAGATCAGAAAATACAGATGAGCAAAACAAAACAGTAAGAACAGTGCTTAGAAGAAAATTTACAGGATTGAATGCATTTTTAGAAAAGAAGAGAGATCCAAAATCCAATAATCTAAGCTTCCACCATGGGAAGCTGGAGAAGGAAGAGCAAGCAAGTAGAAGGAAAGATATAATAAAAACTAGAGCAAAAGTCAATTAAATTGAAAATAGTAAAACAGTAGAGAAAATCAACAAAACCAAGAGCTCGTTCTTTGAATTAAATAAAATTGATAAAACTCTAGCCAGGCTAACCAAGAAAAAAAAAAGAGAAAAGACACAAATTACTTGTATCTGAAATGAAAGAGGGACCATCAATAGTGATCTCATGTACATTAAAGGGACAATAAAGAAATATTTTGAAGAACAACTTAGAGGAAATGGACCAATTCCTCGAAAAACATAATTTATCCAAGTTCATACAAGGGGAGATTCATAATCTGAATAAGCCTATATTTATCAAATAGATTGAATCAATAATTAAAAACCTCCCAATAAAGAAAGCACCAGGCCCAAATGGTTTCCTTGATGAATTCCACCAAACATTTAAAGAAGAAATCATATCAATTTTCTACAGTCTCTTCCAGAAAATAGAAAGAGAGAGAACTCTTCCTAAATCATTCTTTGAGGCCAGCATTACCTAATACCAAGACCAAATAAAGACATGACAAGAAAGGAAAACTACAGACCAATGTCTGTCATGAAAATAGATGTAAAGATCCTCAATAAAATGTTAGTAAATAGCATGCAACGATGTATAGAAAAGATTTATACACCATGACTAAGTGGGATTTATTCTAAGTATACAATATTGATTCAACATTCAAAAAACAATTAAAATAATCCATTACATCAACAGGCCAAAGAAGAAAAATCATATGATCATGTCAAGAGATTTGGAAAAAACATATGACAAAGTCCAACATCAAGTTTTGATTTTTAAAAAAACTCAGCAAACTAGGAATAGAGGGGAACTTATTCAAATTGATTAAAAAAAAACTTATAGCAGTCATGCTCCTAGGTGTTTACCCAAATGAGGCGAAAACTTAGGTGCACACGGAAACTGCACTTGAATGCTTATGGCAGCTTTCTTTATAATTACGCAAAACTAGAAGCGAACAAGGCATCCCTTAATGTGTGAATGGATAAATAAACTTGTGTTACATCTATACAATGGAATACTATTCAGTGATAAAAGAAATAAGCTATCAAGCCACAAAAAGACATGGAGGAACCTTAAATATATATTTCTAAGTAAAAGAAGCAAGTCTGAAAAGGCTCCATACTATTTCTTTCCAACTATATCACATTCTGAAAAAGGCAAAACTATAGAGATAGTAACAAGATCAGTTTTCATGAGGGTTTCTGGGGTGAAATGGAGGAGCAATGAATAGGTGAAGCGCGAGGATTTTTAAGGTGGTGAAACTATTTTGTATGGTCCTGTAATGTTGGATACATAACATTATGTGTTTGTCAAAACCCATAGAATTGTACAGCACAGACAGTGAACCCTACTGTAGACTATGGAACTTAATTAAAAAACAAAACAAAACAAAATCAGCAATAACAGCAATAAAAACTTTTTTCCAAATTCTAGAGATACCACTGATAACATGATAATGTATTTCTTTCCTAATGTGTATATGTCAATGAGTCATAATTACAGTTTTTTACATTAATGAATGAATATGATATTTCTCTCTATGGTACGAAAAATTGAGGCTTTGATTAAATGCAGAATAACTTTTTGCAAACATACTATTACTTCTATCTGTGAAAAGGAAATATCCTTAATTTCTCTAAGAAATTCAATGTGGATCCCAGGGGAACTGTCAAATTCTAGTCATTAGTGGCATTTACTGGACTCCAAAGATATACAACTTTAGCATTTTTAATCATCAGCATTCCTTTCAGTGTTCTTAGTCGTCAGTAGATCATTCGTGTATGCAGGCATTCATCCGTCTACTCAACAAAAAGTTACTCAGCCCATATTACATGCCAGTCAGTGTTTTTGGCACCTGGAGCTTGCCTTAGTAGAGTTTACATTCCAGTGGGGGAAAAATTAACCAAATAAGAACCTAGTTAACTATATCATTAGAAATTGTGATAGGTGCTATGAATTAGAACCCAAGTTGTTATAAGAGTTTTACAAGGCGAGCTAATTTGGCTCGGGTTGAGAAAGTGTCGGAGGGACCTGCTATGAGCAAGTGATGATACTGAATCTGAGATTTGAAGGATAAGCAAGGTGAAGAATGAGGACAACATTCCAGGCAGAGGGAAGTAGATGTGCAGGTCCTGAAGTGGGGAAGAGCTTGTTGCATGTAGGGACTGAGAGAAGGCCAGGGTCGCTGGAGCGTAGTCAAGAGAGAGGAGCAAACAGGGGCCAGATCATGAAGGCTTTGGAATTGTTACTAAGTTCGGTGGGAATTCATTGGAATTATTTAAACATTTGCTAAGCAGGCTCCAACTTATAATTTACCACTTTTTCGCTGAGAGGAATGGAGGAGGGGTGGAGTAGAGGTAGGGGAGCTGTAGGAAGCTGTTGGGAGAGGCTTGGCGAGAGGCAGCGATGGCTGGAAGCTGTGGGGATGAAGGGAAAGTACAGATGAAGATGCATTTTGGTAGAAGAACTTGCAAGACTCAGGGACAGATTGAATGTGGACAATTCCCAGGTTTTTGGCTGGGTATTATTTATTGAGATATGGAAGCCTAGGGGAGAAAGACGTTTGGGGGGAAAGATCCAGAAATACCTGTAAAATATCCAAATGGTTATATCAAATGGGCAGCTCAGAGGAGAGGTCAGAACTAGAGAGAGAAACCGTGGATTTGGCACAGATATAAGATTTAAAGCCATGGGAGTAGCTTCTGCTGCTGGGCAGCATGTGTAGCGTGAGAAGCAAGAAAACCCCAGGACAGTTCTGAGCAGCTGAGTTCAGATGAGGAAAAGGAGGACACCTCAGAGAAGACTGAAGCATAGCTGAGAAGACAGGGGGAAGAACAGGAGATTCGAGAGCCAGAACTAGGTAAAGAGAGTTTTCCAAAAGAGGAAGGAATGTTCAATTACATGAAATACTATTAAAAGGTCAACTAATATAAGCATTGATGAATTTCTATTTGATTTGGCAACATGGAGGTCACTAGTAACGTGGTAAAGTATTTCCAGGTATTTTGAAAGCACGTATCTAGACTGAACTGCATTTCTAGGGCATCCTCTTCTCACCTTGTATTGTCCTCAGGGACTGACTTCATTTTTCTCTTCCTCTCCACTCTCCCAAGTTATTTTCCCCTATTCGTCTAATTTTCCTCTTCTCTTTGGGCCAAAACAAAAGCATGACACAGGGAAAGGGGAGGCAGGAGAATGAAACGGACAAAAGAGAAAGTTAATACAACATACACACGACATAGAATTATTTTGTCCTGTTCTTCACGGAATTTCTTTTCCTTCTTGTTATATTTACTTAATTTACTTACCTTCATCTACTCAGAAAAATCAGTGATGAAATGTTATCTGTTTCAACAAGCCCATGTAAATACATTCTTGTTTTGTCTACTCCTGCTGTGATTAAATCACAAATACTAGAGCTTTCTTTGCAATTTAATTTGCTGTAATCCATGGCATAAAGTGAAATTGGCCTTAAGGTGGAACACAAATACTATGAAATGGTTTATGTCAAGATGACTTGAAACTTTTCATCTTCTTTCACTTATTTCACTTTTTATAACACTTATATAAGAGAAGACTTGGCATTAAATACTAAGAAATAAATGCTTAAATGGCCAAGAATTGACTGAATTTGATACCCTTCATAGTACAAAAACACCAACTATTTTAAAAATAGTGTTATCCAAGACTAAAGATTTCTTTTAAGTGGAGAATGTTTTTTGAAATAAAGGAAAAGAATTTTAGTGATTTTTTAATGGCAATTTTTGAAAATAGTCAAAAGTTGCTCCAGTATACATCATTATGAACTTATGGTAAATGACTAAAATAATTTAGAATCCTGCTTAACACTAACCAAAATCCAGGTAAAATAGTGCTTAGTACCTTTGAAGCACGTAAGATCTCTAGAAATGCATTACTAAATATTATTTGTGCCGTTAATGACTCATCAACATTTAGGATGATGTTTAGCTTTCATTGTCAGTGTTTTAAAAGTCAGCTATATAAAGTTGATAGGGTATACGCATTAGAATATCCATTAGTCATTTTTCAGGAAATGGAATATGTATGCACACCTGAATGTTTATTTAAATATACAACAAGAGGAAGATGTTTAAGCCTAGTTTTATAATTTGCATTTTAGCAAGTTAAAAAATATTAGTTATTTTTGTCTCCTTCCTCCCTCATGCCTCTCATTCTTTTCCTCAGAAGGTAGACAAAATGCTGACTTGGGCAGCACTTTTTAAAATATTGAGGGTCTTTGAAACCCGGGGTTTAATGAGTACTTGATAGCATTAGAACAGGTTGAAGGAGAAACCTCCTCTGTCCACATTGTCATCCCCCTGCCTGTTCCTCTTTTCAGTAGTAAGCTAAGAGTGTAACCCCTGCATAATGTTTCTGTTCCCTGGGTGAAATGCTGCAGTCCTTTTTTTGTTCTTTTGATGGAGACATGGTGGGAATTCTGGTGTGGGAAATAAGGACAAAAAGAAAAGCAGGTTTTTGTCTTTTAAAAAAATTTTTGAAAGGGACTGGCCCAGTGATTAAGTTCACATATTCTGCTTCTGCGGTCTGGGGTTCACTGGTTCGGATCCCAGGTGCAGACATGGCACCACTTGGCAAACCATGCTGTGGTAGTGTCCCACATATAAAGTAGAGGAAGATGGGCACGGACGTTAGGTCAGGGCCAGTCTTCCTCAGCAAATGAGGAGGATGGGCAGCAGATGTTAGCTCAGGGCTAATCTTCCTCAAAAAAAAAAATTAAAAATTAAAAAATATTTTGAAAACTTCATTATTATCACAAAGAGCTTTACAAATCTAGACGGTTGTTTTGAAGTGAAAAGAATTGTGAAAAACGTGTTACTGAGAAAAAACCGAAAGAGAAGGCAGGATCATTAAAAAAAAGCAAGTAAACTGAGCCTATGGTTTAAAATTAGTGAAATCAAATATAATGGGTGAAGGTGAAGAACATAATTTTGGTAACAAAGTGTGGTATCTTGGGACTCCTCCTAGCAGTGTCTAGTTAAGGACCATGAACAGCGGAAACAGGAAGTAGCTAGACTCAGTGTACTCAATGGTTACGGTGATAGTAGAAAATGGCCCCAGGAGATAGGTGATAATCCAACAGATTGAGAGGGTCCAATGTGCACGACAGTGGTGTCCCAGCAGACAGGTGAAGCACGGAGACAGAAACTCAGGAGGAGAGGAATTTTGGATATTCAGGAGAATGATGGCAGTTGGAAGCAGGCAGTCTTGTCAGTAGGTAGCACTTCTCAAGTCCTAGGCATTTTACCAGCCTAGGTTGGGATTAAATTTTGACATCAAAGGGTAAACCTAGTTATCTAAACTGAGATGCAAAAGTGAGTTGGCCCTGCATTTTGGAGAATTGGAAAAGAATTTCATAATCTCTACTTGCCTCAGGACAGGATTAGCAGAATTTGGAAGTGAATATATCAGGTGGCCTCTGCTGCGAGGATGGGAAAGTTGAAGAGACTGTGGACCAGGCAAAACCTTATCAATTGGTTTAGGAAGCACCAGTGACAGAGTCTAGGAGAGAGGCTTGAAAGTAAGAAAGTTTTAAGTGATACAACAGGAAGATGGGATTTTGAAAAGATATGTGAAATAAAATTAACCAGAAATTGATCCGAGACCTTAAGAGACAATTTCGAGACTCATTCGTTTTAAGGTTTACTATTGAGACTTTCAAACACACAACAAATAATTTTCCAGTTGGGTTTGATATAAACATGCAAGTTCTTTTGCAAAACAGTTTCTGTAAAGACAGCATTGTTCTAGGACCTGACATGTTTCAGAAATTGCACATCCAGACTGAGTTGAATGTTCTGGAGTAATTCTGCCATGATGTTTAGAAATGTTCTTACTCTAAACAAAAAGCCTGATCATATTGTATTACTCAAATGTGTATAAGACTAGACCTGACAACGCATATTAGTGTACAGTTTGAGACTGCATCAACAAATGACTTTTAAAAATCAGTTGTAAATATGTTGATCTAACTTAGAATCAGGTTAAGAGAAATCCTAGGTGGGGATTTGACAGCTGAGAACCTACAAATATCTTGCTTGGGCTGAAATTTTACTTGCTTTGTTTGTTTCAAATTCTGTTTTTATTTTTAAAAAAAGTGAACTGCACAGTATTTTAATTTATAATCTGCATTAGATTGTTCTAGTTTACTGTTATATTATATGGCTTGGCAGAGAGGATATTTCCTGTCTCTCTTCTGCAAAACAGAAAAATATCCACTGAACAAAAGATAGGTATATAGCAAGCATTAGAGTAGTCCTCTAAATCTTATGAAAACATTTAGTTCCTCAAACAGTGCTTTAGAGAAGTGGATTTACTATCTCTCATCCAGCAGAGGGCTACCAAACTCCAGGAATTTGTATTTGTACACATAACAAATTTGTATAGCTTATTTGAGTTTTCTGTTTTTTGGGGTTTTTTTGGTGTTTTTTTCTTTAAGCAGCGGATCTTTTTCTTCAAATGGAGTTTTCCTGTATGTAAAGGAGGTGCCCCTGGAGCTGCTCGAGATTGCAGAAGGGACCCTGAGCTGCTTCTGCAGGAACCCCAGTGAATTGTGGAGGCTAATGGAAACCCTCCGCTCTGATTTATCCAAAAATACTCTTCCAAATTCAAAGTCAGCTCTTTTTGGGTAGAGTCGTAAATATCTTTCGCTCCGTAAAAATCCTAACGCTGACACTGCAGAGAAAATACATAAGCAGAATGATGTCCAAGTTATGAAAGTTCCTCGTACTGGGTTTGTCTTCAGTTGTATTTGTAACTCCTACCCTATGGGTGTATGTCTTGTTTTTGTCTTCTTTCAGGAAAGATGACATTTTATCTCCAATCTTATGAGTGAAAAGGGATTTATTTTGACATTTTCTTCCCAGTATTACATAGGTGTGCCAAACTGACGGACCGATTGACTGTGTCCTTCTATATTTATTCCTGTAATGAGGTCAGTTTTGCCCTTTAATTATGAGACTGAAAAAGCGTTCCATCACCTCCCTATTTATTATTGTACTTTGGTAATAAATTTATGTGTAAAAGAAAGTATGACAGAGGCTTCTATTTGGAACCATGCCTACTTGGTAGTCAAATGGTAACTGTTCTTTGTTTTGTTTTTCCATTCAAAAGGGAGCTTTTGTAGGATGTCCTTTATTCTGATTGAGGCCTGCCGTAAATCTGTGGTACTGAATTCACTTATGTAATTTGACGATAGAGCTATCGTTTCACGGGGGCTAGTAAAACTTTCTCAGGCACTTAAGTTGTCTTAGTCAGTCCAGGCTGCTATAACAAAATACTACAGACTGGGTAACTTATAAACAACAGAAGTTTATTTCTCATAGTTCTGGAGGCTGTAAGTCCGAGATCAGGGTGCCACTATGGGGTCAGGTGAAATGAGGGCCCTCTTCCAGGGGAGCAGACTTCTCCTTGTGTCCTCATGTGGTGCAGAGGAGGCAGGGAGCTCTCTGGGGTCTCTTTTATAAGGGGATTAATCTCACTGGTGACCTAATCACCTCCCAAAGGCCCCACCCACTAATACCATCTCAATTGGCATTAGGATTTCAACATACGAATTTTGGGAGGACACAAACATTCAGACTATAGCACAAGTTCACTGACTTTAAGCTTCATTCCACAGTGTTACAAAGCTTTGTGTTGGATTTCATCCTTACCAAACTGTCTGAAGAATTGTGAGCTTATTAATGATGTTGGTCATCAAAGGGATCAGCATTTTCTTCCCACACTATTTTTGGGGGCAATTGTATCTTATTTCCATCTATTCCCTGTGTTTCTGTCTTACAAGTCTACTTTCCTCCCCTTTCATGCTTTTATATTCATGTTTTGTTTTTTTTCTCAGAACAGTGATCACAGTAGTTACTACTCATTGAGCACCTACTACAAGTTTTACAGGTGCCATTGCTCTTGGTTCTGTTAGGTAGACATTACCCCCGTTTATATAGAAGGAGATTGAAGACTACAGAGGCTGGGTAATGTATCCAAAGTTATAGAGCCCAAGTTGGAATCCAGACTCAAGACCCTTCACCACAAAAAGAAGCTCTCTTTTATAACGTTATCAAAACTGTGTTATATGATCAGTTAATAAGAAAAGATGGTTCAAGTGGAGACTCAAACAATAATACTTACATACTTTAAGCATTTTATTTTAACTTGAAACATATACATTGGACTTCTTTTGTCAATGGTTTGATGTCGGATCGTGACCTTTTGTTTAAGAATTTTTCACTGTTTGAGGTTTCATCTTGTGATCTTTGAATAAACAATACCTACCTATAGGTATTGTCTCACCTATATTTTCCAGTTTGGTGTCTTTTACTTGGAGTCAGAACTTAAAGACACTTGCAAAAAAATCTGATGGCAGGATTTCTAGATGTTTCTAAAGCCTGTCCCCCAATCTTTTACATTTGTTCCAGCCATTCTCATCACTCAACAGCAGTATTTATTAGGGATTCATCTTTATCAAGTCCTTACAAAGCATTTGTATCAATTTTCATAAAACAACTTTTTTTGTACCCATATTTTCTTAGATAATATAAGACATATTTAAATTATATAATTGTAATAACAAGTACAACTGGAATAAAAAGGTCAGTAATAAACATAGCTGGCTCTTGTAAGCATACAACTTTACTAGCTGGAGAAGAATGTGCAGATAGTATAGAACAACCAGCAAGCTGCAAGCTTCTAATATATGGTGGGCATCAGTAGTATTCCTAGAGGGAGTGGAGACATCTTGTTAAGTAAAGCTTTGTTAAGAGAGCTTCTACTCTCTGTCTTTCAAGAAATGAGGGGAGAAAGAAAACTTTCTGTGAAGACATTGAAAGCTAAGTGCATCACAGGACTTGAAACAGTAAAAACTGCAGATGTTATGTTACAAAGTTTGTTGGGTTGAATATTGCCTAAAGTTTCTACCCAAGCCATCAGATTTGTTTTTATATAAAACTTTTAACTTGTGGAAAATAGTCTATTGTATTTTTTCAGTTACATCTTATTTATCTGTTAGATTTTGGTGACATTTTTGAATTTTCAGATGTTTAAGGGTGAAATTGCCTTTAGTTACTACATCGTTAACAAAACTTTTATTAATAAAATGTATGGCGTTCTAAAGTCCTATAGTACACATAGTTTCTACAATTCATTGGATGCTTCTATCGCTCACTTATCTAACATTTATTATTGTCTGTTCTTATGCAAAGTAGTATAGTTTGGTTGAGAGGTAGAGAAAAAAAAGGAAATAAGTCTGAACTCAAAGAGCTCAGATTACTTAACTTCCTAACTAAGTGATACTATTTTGAGGAACCAGAACGGTTTGTTTGTTTGTTTGTTTGAATTCTTTTTTGTGTCACTGCCTTGTTCATAGTTCCATTATCTCAAGTCTGTATAGGTTTGTTCTCTATTCTTTTGTATACTTCATTGTCTTTGATTGTATGCTGGTCACTGTACTTGGAAAATTATTTATGCAGATAATTTGAGGTCAAGGATGAAAGTGACTCTTGCCGAGATCTGTATTTACTGCTGCCAGGCTCTGTGGTCACGGGTGGTTTGGAGATCACCTGAGACCTGGTTCAAGGCTTGAGCTTTGTTGAAACTCCAGGCAGTAAAACCCAGGTTGTAAATCTGCTGGAAGGCGATTATTTACTATTCTACCCTTAGCCTAAGAGTATAGCTTTTGAAGTCCCAGGTGATTGTGGGGAGACCCCTCCATTAGGCACTGCATCTTGTGTAGACAGTGGCCTTTGATTTCTGCCCTCTTGCTCATGAAGTTTTCAACATCAAAGTTCAATTTTTCTAGGGAAATACATTCGGGAAAGAAAAGCAATTTCTATGCTCATCTTTCAGTGGCTCCGTTTTCCTTCAGTTTTGCCTAGAATTCTTTTTTATAGTGTCAGCTATTTGTTGCTTTTAAGAAATTGTTAATATTGTATTCAGTATTCCTGGTTTGTTTTGGGGGAGGGTTGGTCAGGATGACCTGGCTCCTATTAGCTGGAAACACATGCTGTCCATGTAGGTGCTCAGTAATTTGCTGATTGATCTGATCTAGAAGTGATACAAACACCATGTCACAGAAAAGACTCCACTATGCCTTACCTCCGGAAATGTGGTTTCCAAAGAAAGTTTGATTTAATTTTATGCATTGGTTTCCATATTTATGGGCTATGACTTTGCATGAGTAAGTATAAAATGAAAAGTGCTGGTCGTGCCTAAAGCAAGAAACGCTGACTGCCTAGCAACAGATTTTCTTTATAGGTCAATTAAACAAAGATTGCGATAAAAGGGATATCTTATGTCTGTTGGTGAAGAAATGAAAACAGCTCATGGAAACTCTATATTGGCAGAGGTGGGGGTGGTGGTGGTGGTGGTGGATGGTTAACTAAATGTGATGGGGTCCAGAAGCAGTAATAATCCAGAAGTTTATACCTTCATAAAAATTACTAACCATCCACAGATACAAAAGGAGCACTTTGGAGCACTTCAATTTTTTAGTACCAACAATGCAGCCACAAGGGAATTGTTTTTTGAATGGTTGAATTATTGAAACAACATATGTTTTACGTCTTTTATATTTATTGCCGTATCCACGGCACAGAAACTCCACTGGGTACGGAATTGGTTGTTGGAATTGCTGCAAGTGTTTATGTCCGTATTTTAATGATTAGGGCATTGGCTTGGAAAACTGGAGATCTGAAACATCTATCACTGATTGGGTGTTTGATCTTCAGCAGATTTGGGTATGCTCTAAGATACATTTTGCCATCTTTCTATTGTTAATTTTGAAAAATAATGAGATATTTTTGCTAATAATTTACTGGCCAGGAATACTTAGTTACAGGGCTGTAATTCATGGTCGATAAAATGTATAGAATAATAGTCCAGTCATTTCAACCCACATTTACTGGATTTTAAGCCTTTCTGATTTATATGCAAATATAAATTATTTCATGAAAATTAAGACACATGGCTTAAATTTGGAGTCACATAAAGAATAACAATTAAAAATAGTTTTGTCTCAATCAAGAAAAATTAATCTTTTCCTTTTGTAAATAGTCTAATGAAAACATGTTCTATCAAACTGTTTATCCTAGCAGCAGTTCTAACTGACATTATGCAAATATAAAACTTTCACGTGTTGATCAAACTTCTCTCTCCCTTACCAATTAAGCTGTTCCTTTGAGTTGCTAAAGGTACTAACATATAAATCCTGAGGACAAATATAATTCCTAGAATAAAATATAAATTCCTTCATGGATAAAAGGTACACAAAAACATCTTCAAGGGCGAATAAGTTTGAGATTGCATTTTCACATTTTAACCACAATTCAGTGCTTTTTATTTGGCCAAAGTAAAAGGGCTAAGAAATACAGCCAGAGTGTTTATGAAAAGCTGTTACAAACCCAAAAGGGAAGTTATATGTGTTTTAAAAGACAACTTTAAACTGTCAGCAGGAGTTAAAACTCAACCCCAAGCTTTCAATCCCTAATAGACGATGGGGCTTTCTTATCCAAGATCAGTATGTTTTTCCTGAATAAAAGTCCACTTATGAGAAGAGAGCAGCCCTGAGAAGACATTTAAAGGTTTTTAGAAATAGTTTGAAACTTGAAACCAGGCATTTGAAGATGGGGAAACAGCTTTCTATTCAAGATCTGAATATTCGTAGTTGTACTCACTGTAGATTGTACAGAGTGACAGAGATGTTGCAGGATGTCTGGAAATCGTTCGCTTCTAATGGTGGATGTTCATCTCCACTACGGCAGAGACTTTGTCATTTTCACTCCTGCACCCCCGGTGCTTCTCGACTGGCTCATATTAGGCCCGCAGTAACTGTATTTAAGAAAAAGGTGGCACCAGAGATAGAAGCTGTGCAGTAATGCGGTGGGGAGAGTGAGAAAGTTTTTATTTTAAACAAATATTAAAAAAAAATATTTTAAAAGGCAAATTTTAGATTAATTCCTAGGCTTTCAATCTAAGATGCTATATAATAAATTAAAAGGAGGATAGATTTTAGCATTATGGGGCTTTTCTGATTCCTGATGAACTTATTTCTTTATTTCTTGTCAAAGGGAGCACAGAGAGATCAATTTGATTAAGAAGCCTCAGAGAAGGGTTTTTCTGTCGGAAGAGTTCTTTACAGGGAGCAAACCTGGGCTGACTCCAGTTTACACAAGCTCAGCTAATGCACATGCACCTTTGTCCCTCTAGGCCTGCACTTTGGGAATGAATGAATGGAGTTGGGGATGGGGTTCAGTGGATGCCGGGAGAGAGAGACCGTATCTCTCTTTTCCTCCTGAACTGTGGCTTTTTTGATTTTCCTTTCTCTGTCTGTGCCTTTCCCTTCCGTCTGCCCGTTGCAGACGTGGCTGCTCCGCTGATCCCCTTACCATACTCACAGTCATTATAGGGCTGAGGTCTTTGGTGACAAAATGCTAACTATTTATGACCTACACTTTGTGTGGCTTTATCTTCTTTATGTAAAGGGGTCTCCAGAGGGAAGCTTTTCACTCCTTGTCTGCTTCCCATTGTAACAGCTGGAAAGTTTCTGTGACACATCAAAAGTGTTATGAGCTTATTTCAGAGGCTGGAAGGTGGGGGTCTTGAGACTGCTTCTGCTTTTCCGTCATAAACTATGGGAACTGCCTGTTTTGACTTGGAGCTGGAGTGTCCTTACTTCCATTCCTCAGGCAGAAGTAGAAGGAAGACACCATTTGGGTATTCTAACTTCAACCAAATCATCTCCTTACAGAGACCGTTATCAATGGAAAGTAGGATCTGTTATATTATTAGCAAGCTCTGCTTTATTAACCTTATGTTATCAAATTGGCTTTTGGATTTGGCTTCAGGCAAAACAAATCGGGGGTGATACATCAACACAGCCCTTCGTTCAGCTTGCTTTCTCTTACCCTGACCATTCATGAGTCTCAGAACACACAGGAATTCTCAAACATGGGCAAACGCCGTTGAACTCGAGTAGGATAAACTCTTGGCTCATAGCTCAAGTGAGCAGAGTCTTTTTTTGCTGATTAGGTGATGTTTTAACTGTCTTCCTAGTGCATCTGCTTCTTTTCCCCCTTACCACCCACACTCCATTTTTGGTGGAGTGGCAATATATGCTGTTTAATTGCATAGCTGCCTCTCCTGGGCGAGGCGGGGGAGAGAGAAGGGGATTAAGTTGCATATGGCCGGCTCAGTTGTTATTGAACGATGCCCTGACTGATGCCTGACGTCTGCAGAGGATTTTCTTTGGATTCTGATCAATGGAGTGCTGGACACTGAGGACAGCAAATGGCCTTTTTCTCTCCTGTCTTTAAAATGAAGTATGTCCTCTCTGAAGGGCAATCTATCTATGCTGGCTCTCAAGTTTAAATGTAAACGACAGTGTGTTCCTTACTTTGAAGGCAGACACAAGCTTATCCCATTGATGGCCAAGATGCTTTGTGGAAGGAAGCAGCTTTTGTTATAAGTTCAAAATTCAGGCAGTATTGTCTCTCCGCTGGAGGCTTGATGGAAAGACTCCTTGAATGCGGTGCCTGCATCATTTAAATGGCCGGGAGCTCCTGGGACTGGAACCTGGTGCCCTGTCTGTGCAGAGGTCAGCTGGTGAGTGCTCGCTGCTCTCTTTCCTCAGAAAATCGACACCGATTTTTTTCCATTCAAATAGAAATCAGGAAAGTTTGAGCAACAGGAATATACAGGAAGGAGTGATTTTAGAAAATCATTTCTCAACAGCTTACTATTGAATAAGTTGGTTGTAGAGAAACGACACTCCGACTGCGTAGGAATGTCTGATCTGCTCCAAAAAGGATTATGTGCTGCCATCCATCTCATGTGGGAGCAATATGTTCTATGATTGAGGAAAAGATAAATGAAAAATCGCGCACTAAAAAAGGACTCGTGATCGGTTATTTTATTTAAAAATATTCGTCCTAGCCTGTGAGTTCCTGTTTGGGGATTTGACCGGTAGAGCCCACAGCGGGAACTTTTGAGTGGGTGGCCTCTCCCGAAGTGGGCTGATTTAAGAGTACCGAACCTCGGCCCTCCTGCCACTGCAAACCATCCTCGGGAAGGTGATCTGGAACAAGTTGTTTGCCTTCTGGTGTCCTCAACTGTAAAAACACGATGACTTTGCTTCTCTGTGTTGCATTCAAAGATATTATGAGAAAATGTGGGCAACGTAGCGTAATTATCCTTTTCAAAGATTTGGCAATCACAGTGCTTTGTGAAACATTTATGTCAGTCAAACTAAACATCTAACAAACCAACATCTAACTCATTACCTTTTCTTCATGAGACAAAGTGATGAAAAGAGCTCTCAAGAATAGAGCTCTCTACTTTTTTGTAGAAAAATGGAATGGAGGGATCTTGGGGACTAAGACTCTGTTAACCATGTCTAAGAACTTCTTTTTAAGTTAGCAGATTGAAATTTAAAAATGTGTAATTTTCCAGGCCTTAGAAGACAACGTAGTTAAATTGATTCTGTCGATTTACAAGTAGGTCTATTGAGCTCATTAAAGCTAATGAAATAAACACATTTTTTTTTTTCGACAACAGGAACTCCCCACTTTCTTCTCTAGCTGTGCTTGTGATTTTTCACCTTCCTTTGGGGACATCTACAGAGGGGAGAGGATACTGTGATATAGAGGAAGGGCGTTATCCCAGAGGAAGCCCAAGAGTCACCTTCATTAACAGGGAAACCCCGTAGGAGGCTTGGCCATAATTTATTAGGATGCGTGGTACTAAGTTAAATGGACGTTTGCGAATCAAGTAAGACTTGCTTGGTTGTAAACATTTTTTAAAAAGTATTCAGGAGAAGAGAGAATGCAGATGGCCCTAAGGACACCCTGCGCTCCAGTCTTGGTGCTCTCCCTGAGCCACCTTCGCTCCTAACGACCGCTTTGACACCATCACAGCTGATCGTCTTGAAGTACCTCAGAGGAGAAAACGTTAGAATTGTCTTATATCAAGTGGCAGGCGGTGAGTCACCTGGGTAAGGAGATATAAGAATTCTCCCCAAATCCATGCGGTTCCTTCCCAGGAAGCCTAAATGTCTATGTGTGTTTCTTTGTAAACATGTACAAGATTTTCTAGAGGAAGGAGTCAATTAGAAGCTGACTTTTTTTTTTTTAGGAGATGAATTCTCAGCTGTTCAAGTCAGAGAGGGTTATGCTTCTCATACATAAGAAACTAATCGTGCTGCCTGGAAGTTAACTGATCCATGAACCACCATGGCGCCAATATAATGCTGCCCAAGCCACGGTGATTATTCTCGCCTTTGACTGACTTTTGAGTCAGATTAAAAGCTGGGTTCTCTATACTACCCTGCAGTGCATTTTGCTTGCTTGTGGGATATTTTATTAATCTTACCTCTTTCAACTTATTTTAGGTAGAAAAGAAAAATTGTAAATTATGTTAGTATAAGCTAAAACATGTAGAGACCACCCACAGTATAGAAAATTAGTATTTTCTCTCCTAGAAGAGTTACTATCTTACTATCTTCATACAGTATAGGAAAGGAAACTATGCATTCTTCATTTATCGAGGTAGGTATGTCATAAAGTTAGGGTACAAAAACATATCATTTCCTAAGAGGACACTTGTGATGTTATTTTACTTTTTTCTTAATAATAGGAAATATGTAGAATCAGATTATATTGTTTAAATGTCAATGATTATAGTAGTAGTCAAAACTTTTTTCTTCTAAGATGGGACAATTGTGTGAGTGAGTGTGTGTATGTGTGCAGGGGTTTCCATAATCCGCGATGTGCAACACAGTGTTATGACTGTCTCCAGAATCCAGGGATGAATAATTATGAAATAAGTGACATCCTATTGGCCCTTGATAAAATTGTGGTAAAATTTTGAAAATTTGGCCGTATATGTAACTGGAATGCTGAAGAGAATTTCATCTTCTCAAGTTAACAGGTTGTGTCCTCTCTTTTTTCATTGCGTCTCCCTATTGAGTATAGAAACAGGAACATCCAGAAATACGATCCTGCTTTACTTCATCACGTTACTTAATGTTAATTTTGTATTTGACAAAAGCCTTTGGTAGTTAATGATGTGTACCTGTGTGCCTCTTAGAATGATGGAGAGTAGCTTTCCCTGTTGCCTGCTCCTCTCTCTCCTTTCCTCTATTTCTGCCCTCCTTTCCCTATTTGGGGGCCCCCTCTTTCCCCGGGGATAACCTAGCTGAGCCCAGATTATGCTGTGCTCACTGACAGCTCCTTTCCATTCCCTGCTTAATGCAGCTCCCCAGTGCAGCCTCACGTGGGTCTGTCAATGACACAGGGAGGACCAGGTTGCTCCCAGCCCTCCCCCGGGGTGCTCACCCCTGTATTGCTATGGCAGGGGCAAGTAATGCCAACAGTGCTCGTCCTCTCTCCAAACGGCAGCGTTGATTCTTTTCTTTAAATGAACCTTGGAGAAGGGAAGGACTGAGAGATTTAAGAGGTAGGAATTCATGTCATGCGCTACAGCAGAGCAGCCGTAGCCACGGCAGCAGCAGCAGCAGCAGCAGCAACAGCAGCAGCAGCGAGTCTTTCAGAGAGACTGCACCATTTTCTTCTCACCCTGCATAGAGGTGTGGTTGGAAGCGGCAATCAACTACCCACCCCCTAGCAGATCCACAGAGGTGGCCTCTTCCTGGCTCTAGTCGGAAGACACAGACTGTCTGGAGGAGTCCCCAAAGACCGTTCCAACTGGTGATGCGTGTCTAAGGAAGGCTTTTTCCAACTAGTAGGATGCTTGTCTGCACTTGCGGCCTCCCAACTGCTGAAGAGCTCGAAGTCTAGTGCTCCGCCCTCCCCGGGGACCATTTCCGAGAGTGGGTGCAAACCTCTGCCTGCGCGTGTGCAGGTGTCTGCTGCTGGGGCGCTTGGCCTGGGACCTTGGTACGTCGTGGTGAATTATGGGTGCTGCAGAGGCTGGAGCAAGATTATGACCTAGCTCGGGGGCGGAGTGGATTATTTTGTGAGTGTTCTGGCTGCCAGCCATTGGCCTGGTAGGGCAAGTCACATCTCCATCTAGCTCTTAAAATCTCCTGGATTGCTAGGGAGTGGAAACTGAGCCGCGGCAACTGCTTCTGCTGATTTCCTCTGCAAAATGGCTCATGCTGCTGCTTCTATTAAAAAAGTTCGAGAGGCTGAACTGGATGAAAAGGAAAAAACCCTTGAGAGAGAGAGAAAAAAACAACGGAAAATCCCCAGAGAGCGCATGGAACGGAAAAGAAAGGTATGAGGAGCGTCTCTTTAACCCTTTCTGTGGCTCAGTGTAAACCCTCAGAACTGGCAACTTCATCCTCCCTTCCGTCCATCATTCCCCTGCACCATCCCCAGGCTCAGTTTGCAGCCTATAGCTCATGCCTAAATTTGCTGCATTGGGAGGAGATGCCTGACCAGGGCAAATTCCCTTTGCTTTAACCAAGCAAAGATAAAAATGCCTGCACCTCATTTTTCTCTGTTTTTCTCAATTATCTTTATTCAATCTCAAAGCCAAGTGCTTTATTTCTCCAGGCCACTCTGAACACTTGTCATAGAAGAAGGAAGGGGTTGATTTATGCTTGGAAGGTTAAAGTATTTCCCTCTTCTTGTTCCTCATCTCTACTACTAGATAGATCTTTAGCACTGCGCCTTCTCAGGGACTTTATATATTTGATTTAGATCTCTACTTAAGAGTAAACCACAGGTTTTATTTACTCTTTTTTTTCCCTTCTGAAGGTTGACACTGTTCTATGTGAAACCACACTAAGAATACTGGTGCAATGAGCCGTGTCACTGAATTTTAAAAATTTTAATTTTAATTAATTTATTTTTGATTGCCATCATTAATCTTATGGTTTTCTTTTCTGACTATAGCAATTAAATGAGAAGACTAAGCTTAAATAAAGGGGAAAAATATTGATTCTCTTTACATTAAACTATAGAATTGTTGTCTGTTTCTGTCTTTTAAAATATTTTTTTCTTTCAAATAGAAATAATCTTATAACTTGATGGAACTGAAATATTCATTTAGCGAGTGGTCTGGTTCTATAGGGGAAGAAGATCTCTGTAAATGCTTTAATGAACAAAGTAGGTCACTGAATAGTTTCAGAAGATGCTAAATGGCATATCACATTAGCAGAACATAAAAATAGTGATTTGAATGCAAGCTGTTGTTAAACATAGCTCTGGGATTAGGGATGTGCTGGGGATCCCCAGATGCTCACTAATCCGTATGCCTGGTGCCTTTTTTAGTTCCATAATAGATATGTATACCTTTCCATTTTGGGGATGTTATCTTTGCCTCATTTTTGGAAAGATGCTTAAGAACTCACAGTGAGTTGAGATCTTACTGCATAGAGATTCGTTACATTTCAGTTTTACTACTTTTCACCACCAGTTAGATCACATGATTGCTGTTAGGCAACACAAATAAATAAAATTAGTGTATATTATAATTTCCCTTCCGGGGAAAACTTTAATACAGTCTGTCTGTCCTTTACAAGACCTTGTTTCAAGGATGCATTAATTCTTTTTCGTGATATCAAAAGTATTATTGGCCATCATTGTGGGAACTGGCTTCCTTCTTGACAGCTACTGCAGTTCTGTTTCTAGTCCTCTAAATGGAGCATTACTGCATGAAGCAGTTTCCTGTGATTATATCTTTTCTATCTTTTGTTCTTCAAAACACAGTATATTATACCTTGGCCAGGACTGCTTGTTCAGCATCCAGGTGTGACCTAGTAACTTTGTTTGGCTAGAGAACCATGCAGACACCTGGAAGAGCTCTTTGTCTCACTTTCGTATCTGCATCTAGTTCAATTTTTTTCCTTTTTCTGTGCTTTATTAAAATTGTAAAACTACATCATTAAAATGAAGAAGTGCCAATAGTTGTTCAGAATCTCCGTTGCCTGGATGCTGCATTGTTTTTCCTTGAATCCAGCAAGGAGGCAAGATCATTGGTTAATAACGTGGTCAGACGATGGGATCATCTCTGACTTTCACATTTTAGATAATATCATTAAGCTAGAACCAGAGGAACTTGGGGTAATAATGGCATAGCTACTCTTTGCTCGTGTTCTTCTCTTTTTTTTAAACATACCTATTGGACCTCTTCCCCTTTCTACTGCAGATGAGCGAGGCATTACATAGGTATTTACTCAGCACAGCAGATACTTGCTAAAAGGGTGGCTGGGTTTTTAAGCTGTATCAGATTTATTTTCTCATTTCCATCTCCCCTACCCCAACACACATAGCTGCTTTAGCAAGTTCTGAAATTTGGTTTAAGAGAAGAAAAATTTACATCATTATCATTCCATAAGGTTTATAAAACGGTAGTTTATAAAGAAATGAAAAAATGATGGTTGCCTGTTAGCAGCACTCTGGAACACCATCTCCAGAAAGTTATCTAAAAATTATTCTGCTTTATTTGCTGAGCCATTTTGTAACCATATGGGAATCCATCAGCTGTAGAGATGACTGAGTGTGTCATTAACGTAGCACTCATGAAGTGTCTTGCAAATGAACTTGTTTATTCGCAAAATTCAGATGGGACCTGCCCCAATGCAGATAAATCCAAACTGCGGAGCTTGAAAAAATAAATAAGCTGACTTTGAAAAGATTTTTCCTGAAGTAAAAATTATTGAGTATTATATCAATTAGGTAGTCTCATATTTGGATTTCATTTTACTATTCTTTTGTAAACTTCCTATTAAAAGAATCTTTGCATTATGTTGTACTCCATGAACATTTTAAGTAAATTTCAATTATGTGTAAACTTAAAACACATTGCATATTTGGCTATAAGCCCTCTAGCAAGTTCTCAGTGGTATGGTTTTTTTAAATGGCTATATTTGTATAGTAGGGGACCTAGTTTCAGCCTCATTATCAGCAGAATTTACCTTAGAATAAAATGTTCAGGCTTCTTTGGGCTATAATCTGGATAGCTAATATTTAAATATAGTATGTACCAAATGTATATTGTGTATGTGTCATACTGTGGTAGAGCTAGAATAAAACTGAGCTTTAAGCAAATGGACCAAGATTAAGATTAGTTAAAACAAATTAATTTAACATTTATTTACTCAAAGGAGTACATTAATATTCTAGCTTTTTACAGGGATAAGAGGATATTCCTGTTCTAATTATTAGCATATATTAACTTAAATCGTTTCTTTTTATGTCGAGATGTCTAGTTTCTACAATAAAACCTGAGCATTTTAGACTCGAAGAGGATGCCCACAGAAAAACGGTTTCTCACAAACTTCGAAGACTTAATTCTAGAAAGCAATTTTGAGCATAATAGTCTTTCCACAACCACATACTATTTCTCAACTGTACTTTTTTTAAATTTGGAAAAATAATTAACTTTCAGAGAATCAGTAAAAAAAAAAACAAAAACAAAATAATTCCATCCTTGAAAGTACAGCATGTATTTACGTGGTCTTCCTCATTTAAACTTATGAATACAAGTTATTTTCAAATAAATAGATATGTTCTCCATTTCTCAGCATGGACAAACCATTTTCCAATCCATCATAATGTCTGTAACACTCATTGGAATCATATGACATAAAAAGCGATTTGCATGACTAGTTCTTAGCATCTAATACTTAAGAATTCTTCCTATTATTTTAATTCATCCTATTAAAAATGACAGAGTTCATATTTCCTGTAAAAAAATGTATGATAATATTTATTGAGTGCCAATGTGGGCCTGTATCTGGCACTTTACGCACACTGTGCTGTTTAATCCCAATGACAGTCCTACACATTAGGCATTAATTCTCTCCATTTCACGATTAAAGAAACTGAGACTCAGAGTTATAGAACTAGCTTAATCATATGCAACTAGTATGTGGCAGAGTTGGGATTTGAACCCAGGCTCCAAAATTCACTGGGGAAAAAAGGTCATATGATTTCTTGGTCTTGTACCTATGCTGAATGTAGACTGGAAGTAAATCAATTAATCTGACCGTGCCTCAATTTCTTCACCTCCAAAATACCTTTCTACAAGCAAAAGAAATTTACTGTGAGAATGAGTTAAAAGACATATTTGAGAGGAAACTATATAAATTTAAGGTTGTGATTCTATGGTAAATTTCATGAGATTTCGTGGAAAATTAATTATTAGAAATCAACATTCGCTCCTTGTATATAGTAATTGCAGTCAGTGATAGACTATGATATATCATCATTCTTTTTTAAAATTTTATCAGGACTTCAAAATGTATTTGTGTATTTACATTTATTAAACTGACACAGAAAGGTGATTTTATGTGGGATTGAGGAGAAAATAAAACCAATTTTTTTCCAAGTCCTTTTCATTGAATTTCATAGACAAAGGTTCTGATCAGTTCTTTGCTTTTGTTTTTTTATGTATGTCATTATTATCTTGGCGAGAACAAGACTTACTAATTTCTAGGATAACCTTTGGGAGACACTACCCCACGATTTCTCCATGTCCATGTGGTTATTAAGTTGATCACAATGGTAATACTTATTGGGTAAATATAGTGGACTTATCACCAAGCTGTAATGGGACATGGAGAGATGTGGACTTCTAAAAGTTTCTGTATGAGTATACTTTGTTAAAATGGAAGAATGTTTTATTTTTAAGTGCGGAGAGGAGTGTATTCTGTAACTTCTGAATTGTGTTGTAAGATGAGTTGTAAATAAACATAAAATGGCTGGCTGTGCCTGTTCTCGCTGGTGGTGTGTGGGTGAGCCCTGTCGTGTAGGAGGAGAGTGGACAGGCCAGTCACCCCTCCTGTCCTTTAGTCTTCTGCTTAGGCTCTCGGCAGCTTGATTCCAAAGGGAAGCCCAACTCTGAGAGCAGCAAGACTTAGAACCATGTACACAAAGATTTCTGGGCACCAAGCCAAATACAAATTAAAAATACAAATCACAGCAGAATAATATGGTCCTGTATAATGTTTTACATTCTAGAACTCTTCAAACATGGAAAATTCTGGTACCGATTTTTAGGCCTTACATCGAATTGTTTTTATATAACTTCCTATACCCACTTTGTCAATATGTCAGTACTTCCAGAAGCCACACTAACACGAGGTAGATTGGTCAGTCTTGAGCTTTATCTGGACAGTTGCTCTTCTTATGTCTTAATGCCCACTTATAAGTGAACACTTAAAGGTTTTGTGGATTTGCTTTCCCACTTGAGTCTGAATAAATATGTTCAGGCTTATCTATTTACATGTGGAGGCTGCCATAGAATCATGATTTTTTTAAAACCCATTTTCTTCCATTTGAAAACTCCTTCTATCCCCTTTTCTTAGTTCAATTCACAAACGCTTTCTTGGTTAGAATAATTATCTTTATATAAGCGCCTTGGGCTGTTAACGGCGCTCTTCAGCAGCACCGTAAGTCTGAGTTTCTGTTAATTCTTAAGTATAAAGAACCTCTTTCAGCTGTTGAGTGGGTGAGTAACTACTAGCTTAGGGTTACAGCTGTCAGATTTGTGGAATTGTGGCAAAAAATAGTCCCAATTATATGGCTTGAGATAAGTTTTTAAGAAGACTGTTAAAAGACATAATCTTAATGTAGAAAAGCTATTATGAGTGGATTTAATTTATTTTTGGAATCTAAAATCTTTAAACACAACCCAACATAATTTTTCCCCGTTTTTGTTTTATTAATCTGAGTTCATATACATATCTTAATCTTCAAAAATCAAAATTAATTCATTGGTGACCTTTATTATCAAACTTTTAATTTCAAACCTTTAATATCAAACTTTTTCGTCACTTGGGTAAAAAATGATAATATTTACAGCACATTTTGACATCATAAAGAATGCTGGAAATATTTTGTGGAGGCATTGTAGGGGTCAGTGAAGTTAAGAATTCTACTCACACCCTATTTAATGATTTGGGGGTTTACATTTTCCGTTATGTCATCCTTTTTCATTTATAATTCTCAAAATAACTTCTTCACAAAGAATACTTAATTTTACTCAATGACAGACTATAGATTAAGATAAGTAATAGTACAAAGAAGGCACTTCCCAAATTTTGGAGTTCTACATAAATTGCTGGTGGAATCATCAGCTATTTGAGTGTGATCCTTTTGCTCCAAAGGTGACTTGTGATTTTAAATGCGTAGTATGGAAAATTTTGTCAGTGTCATCTGGCTCCGTCCCATTTGTGATAAAGCAGAATCTTGGGTAGACTGGGAGGGAAAGGAGACTCTAATCTATACAGTTTTAAAGCTCCCGTGGTGATTCCAACCAGAATGGGAAGCCACTGGAATAAATACTTTCATCCCCTCACCAACGCTTACTCTGCCCTATCTTTGAATTTGGAGCAATGACAGATCTAATAACCAGATCTAAACTGCCATTGAGAAAAATTTTCCATGTGTAGCTAGAGGACACCCCAGTAACCTTCTGAAAGTTTAATGAGACTAATTGGTCGATATAATAACCAATTAATTCTGAGCATTGAGATGAGGAAACAAGTGTTTAAGGGAAAGTTGTAAAGCTTCATGATCTGCAGTGTGACTCTCTCTGTCCTGATGGAATAATCTTCAGGAATGAGGCTTTTTCATCTTTGAGTTCTACATAACTAAGCTCAAAGAGGATCAAGGAGTTATCTCAGCGAAGTGTTTGAAGGAAATCCACTAAAATGTGATTTAAAAGTTACGTCTTAAACAGATTGTGCCATTTTGTGTAAATTCAAGTAAATGTCCTGGGGATTTAATTGGTAACTTAGCAGCCTTGGAGACCTCAAACCTTTAGAGATGTCAGTACTTCTAAAACTCCTAACACAAGTCAACGACTGCTTTTTGTTTCTTGTACTTGACTTTGATAGATTTTCTGTCTCTTTTCAAAATTCTATAAAATAGTGTGAATATAGAGGAGGAAAAAGGAATGAAGAACTTATAGAAGAATTATCTGCCCTTATTCTTCTGATATTTTCCTTTAATATTTCTAACTGATCAACTTCTTGCAATCACAATGTTTTTTTGTTTGTTTGTTTGTTATGTTTTTGGTTTTTGCGTGAATATTTTACATCTGCTCTCTCACTCTCTTCCTGGCTCACTGCAGCTTCCAGGGCAGCCAGGAAGGAATTCTCCACTAGGTTGTACAGAATTCTGGAATGGACTTTTTAGCATGTACAATTGGAATTATTCCTTCCATTTTCCATTATTTTATTAGTAGCTTACCAGGGAAAGCCCTCTCCCCTCAATTAGAGCTTCATTGTAATCCAACTTAGCCTTTTTCTAGAGAAGTCCCATTATTGTATATCATTTCTATGCAGCTTATATCATGGGGATGCCTCAATAGAAAATAATGTATGTAGTATTAAGGAAGAGAAATATGAGAGGTGCAATTATTGTAAGCATATCAATCTAGTCTTTATTTGGTTAGGAGTAATACGGTAGTGCCCCCTTATCCATGAGGGATGCATTCCAAGACCCCCAGTGGAGGCCTGAAACTGATGATAGTACTGACCCTTATGTATACTATGTTTTTTCCTGTATATGCATATTTGAGGTCCAACAGTAAAACTAGGACAAATTCCTTTTTCCTTCTTCACAATCCTGATTCCTTCTTACCATAGATCTTAGCAACTTCAGTGTACAATTTTTTTTCCTTCCTTATTAAGTCGAGAACTTTCTCCTTTTCACTTAAAGGAAGCACTTTACAGCTTCTCTTTGGCACATCTGAATTGCCGGCATCACTGCTCTTGTGCTTTGGAGCCATTATTAAGAAAATAAGGGTTACTTGAACAGGAGCACTGCGATACCACCACAGTTGATCTGATAACCAAGAGGGCTACTAAGTGACTAACGGGGGTGGGTAGTGTATACAGGATGGATCCGCAGGACAAGGGGAAGAGTCACATGCATCCCAGGTGGGACCTTGTGAGATTCATCACAGAACCTCATGCAATTTAAAGCTATGAATTGTTTATTTCTGGAATTTTCCATTTAATATTTTTGGACCGCAGTTGACCGTGGGTAACTGAAACCACAGAAAGTGAAACCACGGATAAGGGGAGACTACTGTAGTGTTACTTCACATTAATATATATTTCTTGGCTTTGTATATATTTTGTATAGAGATCTGTTAATTACCAATTTTAGCTCACTTGTTTATAGTTGGTGTGTAAAAAAAAAGGGTGAAATCAAGACTGACAATGACCTCTCTTTATGTGTCTGTACGTGAGTAATGATGCTTTTTTTTTCAAATGTCTATTTTTCAGGGGAGCTATTTAATCTCTAGGTTGGATTTAAAAAATATATTAACATCAAAAACATGTACTCTAAGTCTCCATTTTTATTATTAATATAAAGACAAATATTACTTTTGCATCTGAAACCAAGTTTAGCTGCCAACCCTTTCCAGACATTCAGCACAAGTGGAGGTGGATGTGGGATCTAAGGTTATACAGAACAGGCAACATACTAGAAAGCTGTTTACTAATTTAATAAGTGATATTTATACACAATTACCAGATACTTCTACAGCTCCATAAAGGCAAACTCAGGAGACCTGTCTTTAATTCTGTCGACTAACTGTGGCATTGGGTAGACCACTGACCTGATCTTAGTTTTCTCACCTATAAAATGATGACGACCTGAGGTGTGATACAATTCTTTCTGTTCTTGTATGATTTGCACCATTTTTAATTGTGTCTTTGCTTATCTTGACTTTTATAAATGATTGAGATAGTTCAGTGGAATTTCCAAGTTTTTCCTCATTTAATGGGCATTTTTTGAGCTGACACTATGTCCCAGATACAGTGCCTTCAACCAAGGAGCTTTCAGACCACGTGGGATGATAGGTACTTTCACGAATAGCAAGAATAAAATGTCATTTGGGCCATTAAGTTGGATTGGAGATTGCCTATTTTTGTATATATGACGCAAGTTTTCTTTAATAGGTCTTGTATTTGTAATCTCTTATCTGGCAGAAGAAATAATGGAAGGAAATAGTTCCTGTTGTGGTACTTGAAATTTTCTGGACGTTGTTAAGGCAGGATGTATAGAAAATGAAGTAATCTTCTGAAGCTCTGTGGTTGTTTTTGCTTTATATTTCTGATACTAACTTGACTCATTTTGTAGGAAGATGTTTATTGTGGTCCCCTTATTTTCTATTAGGTGCTCTGTATACTGATAATAGCACGACTTATAAACCCACAGAGAAATATCATCATTGGTGTCGTTAATCATTTTACAAAGATCCAATGCAGTAATGCCTTTGAAACCCAGGGTGCTGTGATGAACAAGAGTGCATAGCATGCAAAAGGAAACCTCAGCAATTCACAAACTATTCAACTGTACAGCTCAGTGACAGTAACCATCTCCTGAGTTCTTCCAGCGGAAGAAGTACACACTTCCTCCTTATTTACAACTCCTACCTCAAACTGGGCCAGAATGCCTAATTAAACTATGTCACATCCTGAAACAACCGAAACCGATAAAGTGTAAGTGGAACAGGTTACCTAGAAACAGTAACTCCTTTGAGGACAGAGGTCACTGAGGAAATGAGGAGCTTTTGTTCAGGGTGGTCACCTCTAAACGTGGGGCTTCAGTGTAGGTTCTGAGAGGCGGGAATCAAAGACGGCGTGGGTGGGGGAGAAAAAAGGCATCTTGAAAGCACAAGTTGTCATTAACAAGGAAAAGGCAGATGATGAAGGACCGAGTAGCAGATGCCAGTTCTGACTACAAACACTTTAGCGAGTCCTGTAAGGGGCTTTGTGTATAACATAAAACACTCATGCTCAGCCATTTAACGCAAGACGCAATATTTCTGAACTTTCAGCTTTTATGCTAGGAAACAGCACTGGAAAGATGGAAGAAGAATTTGTGGTAAGCTAATATGAGAAACCTTTTGCCATCAAAGGAAGCTTGATAACAGAGATGCACGCCTCTTTAATCACTGTAATTAGCCTCCACACATGAGCCTGCTGGGTTGTGTATTCTATAGTAAGTTGTATAAGAGCTTATGAAACAATTTAGTCACTCCAATGATTTTTAAAATTCTATAAAACTTTATTAATCAAGAAATTCAAATAAGTGTGCTTTCTAGTTTTAATTACACTTTCCACTTAGAGTCAACCAGGAGCTCTTTTAAATTGAACTGATTTATTTCTGTTCTTTCTTGTGTTGGTTAGAAAAAATTATCATGCTTCATTTTCCATCAATCCTTCTCCCTATTTCCAATGGGAGTTCAGATGTATAAAATACATATTATTCAAAATATTGCCGCTCTTTGGATCAAAGAATTATTAAATGAATAACTACTATGAGCTAAATTTTAAGTTAAGAGTGATAAAGATTTTTTGATTGAGTGAAAAAATATATTTCTCTCAAGCAACTTCTCTTCTAGATAAGTGTTTAAGGTCACTGTCTGTGGGGAAAAAATTAGAGGACAGTGCTACATCAGGTGTAAGGAGGATAGTTAAGGTTGGCTTAGGTGGAGAGTATTTCAGAAGACACGTGTAGGAGTTGGTGAACAGCCCGGCAGGACGTGACTACAGAGGTAGGACTGGATGAGAGTTGGTGGATAGTCGGAAATAAAGCTGACTGCCCAGGAGAGCCTTCAGAGCAAGGAAGAGGTAACTGAACTCCATGAGGCAAAAGTCAGAAACTTCAGCAGGTTCTGTGATGACGTAAGATTGTGGGGAGGAAGTGGAGCCAGTGGGGTCACCCGGGAGACTGTAAAGTAATCCAAGACAGATGAACACGGCTTGGATTGGAAGAGTTGAAGGGGCACGTCAGTGGGGAGGAAAATGGGATGGAGATTAGCACTCAACTGAGAGTAATGGAAAAAAGGTGAAGAAAATGATTTTAAGGCTATACATTTAAGTGATATTAAAAATGGCGGTGGCATTGACAGAAACAAAAATCTCAAGTGCAGTTCAAGGGGAAAATAAAAATACATTACTTTATACATGATGAGTTTGAAATGGTGGCAAGATGATGTCCTTCTTACTTAAATACAGAGACTTTATAACAAAAGGCCAAAAAATAAAAATATTATCTATCTTTCTGTTTTGGTGTAGTGAAAGAAGTTTGAAATTTAGAGTTGGAATCCTGCTCAGCTCCACCACATTCTGGTCATCTGATCCTCTGCTTTGGTTTTCTTTTCTGAAAAGAGTAGTTGTAGGGACTAAAATGAAATAATGTTCATGAATGCACTAGACAGATAATATTAGTTATCATATTACCAACTTTCCCCCCTTTTTTTATGTGGGAGAAGGAGAAAAGGAAATTTAGTTACCACTTAAAGGGTTAAAAATGTCTATAAAGATATCAGTATAAACTCATTGTTTTTAATATACATATACATATAGATAGAAAGAGAAATATGTAGAGATGTGTGCTCTGTGTGTGTATACATACAAAGAGCAGCTCTCCACTGAGAGGGTCTGGCGGCAATGATGCATCAGTAGCAATGAGCATATGTAACCCAGGTCTTCTCTAAATAGCATTTTCCAATAAAAGGAACCAGAACTCCTTGGAGAAATGGCTGACTCAGGTAAGAAAGCACTCAAAAAAGGATGAAGAAGCTCCCAATGACCTACTATTTGAACAACAAAATAATTGATAAGAGTAATGAATTATAACTCATAGAATAAAATACCCATGATTCATAATAACAGAAACAAATAATTGAATAAATGGATAAATAAGTATGGAGAAGGGAAAGATTTTTCTCTCAGTAGAATTTCAATTTATAAATCTGGAAGAAGTCATGTTGGTTATAACTAATACAAAGGCACAAAGGTAAACAGCAATCTTGCCTGTTTGATAGTTCACACTATTAAAAGTTGTATTAGTGAATTGTTTTTAACTACAGAATTCAGTAAAAATTAACTGTCTAAGCTGTCATAGAGGGAAAAACTTAGGAGCCACAATTACCTTGTAGAGTTTAGAATAACTTGTACGGTGTTATGATATTTTTATTTATTTATTTTAAAGATATCATGAAATTATAAATACAAAACAGAATTATTTTAGGTTTTTTTTTTAAAGACTTTATTTTTACTTTTTTCTCCCAAAGGCCCCTGGTACATAGTTGTGTATTTTTAGTTGTGGATTCTTCTAGTTGTGGCATGTGGGACACTGCCCTAACGTGGCCTGGCGAGCGGTGCCATGTCCGCGCCCGGGATTCGAACTGGTGAAACCCTGGGCCGCCGAAGCAGAGCGTGCAAACTTAACCACTTGGCCAGGGGGCCGGCTCTCTTAGTTTTGTTTTTTTGAAGTATAATTGACATATGCATTTTTTTGTTTTAAATGTATTTATGCATGTTTTCACATAAATTAATATTTAAAGAAATGGCACATGCAAAGAACTTCTGTATAGTGTATTGAATGATATGACCAAAATTACCAGACGGTGTTTTGTTTATGATTGTGGTATTTTTCAAATATCTGAAGTGGGTCTATATGAATTACCTGTCTGCCTTGTACTGAACACTGCGCTCTTGGCAGAGATGATGTTGGCACTGATGCAATGCTTTTCTTACTTTTCCATTTTATTCCTGAACTATTTTGAATAAAATGGTAATTTAAAAGATCTTTTTTTGATAATGGGTAGAAGTATATCTATTTATTTGCTGGTGACATTAAATATGTAATATATAAAATAACATTGGCCACTAACATTTTGTTAAACCTTTTTTATCTTCCTACTGGTGGGCAAAATTATCATTTTTATTAGTTTGAATTACTTGGGTAATTGTCTTATTTCTCTGCTTTTTTGTCACCAAGGTACACCATGAATCTGTGCAGGAAACTGTACAATATGCTACTTCTGTTTCAGAGGTGATAATGTACCACTGAGTTGTTCTTTTTTTCCAGTTTGGCTATGAGAATTAACTTTCTCTTTTATTTGCCATACTTGTGTCTCTAATAATTTTCACGAGCAGGCAGCTGCTCTCCACATACAGATAATACTCTCACAACTGATGAAGCCCTCCCCGGTCCCTCTCAAAGGTGCGCTCAACTTCTCATTTTAATTAACTTTGTTACTGCATGGCCAAACTTGGTAAAATTCTTCCTTCTGTTTTCTTCGCCGTTAGTAATTCACTTTCCCGCCTCCATTTTAGCTTCTCAAAATATTTAGATATGTAATGTCGGTTCACTTGACACTAAATTCTTAGTTATAATCAAAAGTATAATGATATTGTAAGTTAAGCATGTATTTTAACCTTCTGTAGAGCACTTGACCACTGATTAGAGACCACACAAGTACTTCTGTTAATGCTACATCCATGTTCTCTACATAAATGACCACATGACATAGTGTTAACTAAATGCGTTTACCCAGGAGGACTTGAGGTTCTTTCCCTAAGCCCATGTACTTTGTAGTTTTAATGCACAAGATGAGAACAGTGTTCTGCCTGGAACAGCCCAATGCCCTGGTGTCATGTGACTTGACCAGCTTGCTGTGCCCATAACTACCACTGATTTTCCTTCTATGTCATGTCACCATTGCCTAAGACACTGTTGATAACCTACTGATTCTAAACATCCAATTACCATTTTTGTGTCCTAAACTCAAATTTGTCATGGGTTAGTCTTCTGAGTCAAACTTAAAAGGAGAAATTTATTTGGGCAACTGCTAGATCGTACCAAGCATCAGCCGTTGTTATGGAATGAAAGAGAACCAGAGCTTTTAACATTTTGCAAACAGCTATTCTCAATTGCATATATTAACAAGAAAATTAAAGACATTATGAAGGATAGGACAAAAAATTTTATGGAGAATTATCTTTTATCTCCCATCGTACCAGTAATTTTAAACGTTAATGCACTGTTTGTATCTCAAAGTCAAACTGATGTTTAAAAACTTTTAGTTAATAGTTTTTTGACTAATTGTACTGTTTTCAATACAAATGTCCTCATCTTCATGGGACTTGAAGCTTTCCGCTGGGGTCCATGAAGTTGACTGCGTTAGGCTGGTGACACCTTCTCATGACTGCTCTGTGCTGCTTCCCCCCTTCACCATGATCCTTGTTCATAAGTGCGTATTAATGGCATATTTAGCTGCCCGAAAGCAGGGCCAAACTCAGTAACGTTCCTTGTTCTCTTCATGCTCTGTTTTGATGAATGTCACTCAAGCTCCTGTGATGAGGTGCCTACATGCCAGTGACCCAAGCATATAGGCTGCATTGCTGAAATCTGCATTCCATTCCTTGTGAGACGTATCAGTGTTCCAATGATTTATAAAACTTCTGAAGGATCATCCCCTGGTATATGTAGTTTTCTCCCCCTTGAAAGCTGCTAACAGCATGCACATCACTGTAATGCCAAAGGGAGTAGAAGTGTGAAGCCCAGTTAGCCTTTGAAGACTAATTAACCGATTGTGGTGTGTAGGCCTGTTTTACAGACTCAAGTGCAGACAAACCTGTAGAACAGAACAGCAAAGGCACACTGTTGTAACAAGCAGTGTATTGTAACTGAGTCTAAAACCGCCTAACATTCCTACGCACTAAAGCACAGCAGAGTTAAAAGGGATCTTTGTGATCCCACATATCCTGAAGAAGCACTTTTTCTCTGTGTGAAACCACATGCATTTTCATGGAAGATTCAGGGATAAAAACACATCTGGGCAAGATATAAGAGTGAAATGTGTAGACAAAAGCTTTAAAAGTTCAAAGGCTTTTTTTTCCCTTCCCTTTCCTCTTTGAGCTCAATTATCATTTAACGCCATGGAGGAAATAGGTCAAGAATTTGACCTAACAGAGTAGTAAAGTTAACTAGGAAAATGTCTCTACCATATAAAAGAAAAAACAGAATATTCTTCTGAGATGTCACAACTATCAGACCATGAACTCTTACGCAACTTGATTAAAGGGTTTTTTCTAATTAGCTCATTTTGAAGTAGGTTCTTCTGTGAGAAAACCCATCCTTGGAATTCCGATTTTAAGGTATGATGTGTCTGTATATATAAATGTATGCATGTGTGGACATACATTTTTATATTCTATATAGCTATATTTCTCAAAATTTTATTTCCATTTTTACGTGTGTTTTAATAGTGTCTCTCTGTTTACTTTTTTCCCTGAGTTTCCAATATATTGAAGTTACAGTATTGCCATTTTCCTAGAGTATGGCCTTCAAATGTTCTTAAGGGAGTGGCCATTTTAATAGGATTTAACAAGGGGATGGATCCTTTCATAAGTGTGTGAAATTGAAGACACCTTTTCTAAGTTAAAGAGTATTGAAATTTGTACTTTGTACCTTGCAATTGTAGCCTGAGCACGATGGCACTGTCTCAGCCTACACACCCCATGAACTAAGTGATAACATTTGGGATCTGGCATCAGAACCGATCTAGCTGCAGAGTCTGGGCTCAGAAGGGTATGCCAGGCATGGGATCACATAATTGCCTCACCCACCATGTAGGAAACAGTCAACATCGGGGTTTTTATTGGGCAGGGGGAATACAGCAATGAGGGGTTCCAGCAGCTGTCTATTGGGGATCAAGCAAAGAGGAGCTTCACATCTATTCTTGGCCAGCATGATGCCACCCCCTGATGTTGATTATGGGACAAAATTTCCGTACTGGGAAAGAAAAACATCGTGAATATACCTGGGAAGTTGTACTACCCACAGACCCCTTCACGGCAGCCCTCTAGGCAGAGAGAGGCACTAGAGTTTTGGTCACACAGACTAAATTTAGAAGTAAGGGTTACTCCTCTTCAGTGACAACATGAAGAGGAAGATGAAGTCATACTTTGAGAGTGACTTAATTATTGGTTGTTGCTAGATATAGGTAAAGATACAAGGACTTGCCCCTAAATGGATGATGAGTAAAACAGGAGAGCAGGCGGAACTTTTTCTGAAGATGACTTCATTGTGAGCCACCACTGCCTGGAAGCCTGAGGAAGTTTGACCCATCTGTTCTGAAATTAGAGATGAATGGAGGCAGCAAGTGGGATGCATCCGCGGACCCAGCCAGGCACGAGGAACTGACGCAGAGAGAAATAAGAACAGTAGTCTCTATACTTGGCTTTCTGATTTTTTTATTATATCATTTAATTCTCACAATGAGGTAGTTTTTTTTTTTTAAAAAAGATTGGCACCTGAGCTAACATCTGTTACCAATCTTCTTTTCTTCTTCTTCTTCTTCTTCTCCCCGAAGCCCCCCAGTACATAGGTGTATATTCTAGTTGTAGGTCCTTCTGGTTGTGGCATGCGGGATGCCGCCTCAGCATGGCTTGATGAGTGGTGCCATGTCCGCGCCCAGGATCCGAACCGGTGAAACCCCAGGCCGCCGAAGCAGAACGTGTGAACTTAACCACTTGGCCGTGGGACGGCCCCTTGAAGTAGATATCTTTAACCTCATTTTTCAGGTGAGGAAAATGAGGCTTAGAAAGATTAATTCATTTGCCCCAAATCTCACAGCAAATATATTCCTTGAGTGGCAGACAGACCCCAGATGTCTGATCCCAGAGTCCATGCGTTTTCTCTAAACCATGCTGGCGTATGCTGTGACACAATTCTGATTTTGTAGTACTTTTAAGTTACATGGTAGGACAAGTAGTAGACACAATTTGGGGCCATCCAATTCAAAAAGTGAAAGAAGAGTAAAGGTGAGGAAAACTAATCATAGCTAGCATTTCCCGAGCAAGGCCATGTGCAGGCACTGTGCTCAGCTTAAGATGCAGCAGCTTGCTTAATCTCTCGGCACCACCATGAGGCAGAAATGATTATAACCCCCTTTTGTCAAATGGAAAAAGTGAGGTTTAAGAAGGAAGAAAGAGATAAAACTCTGAATAACTTGTATCTGTACTTCTCCAACTTACCTTATAGTGCTAGCAATAAAAATAGCTGTGATATAGAATGTGTATCATTAAGATAAACAAAATGTTTCTAACATTTCAAGGAACACAGCAAACAGGATGGGAGAGCCTCTTAACAGTCGTAATGTGGTTCCACCACATCAGGGTCTCCAATAACAAGATTATAGGAGGAAGAAGGATGGAATGGTTAGCCTTACCAAGTGCTCAGACCACCTGTACTGCTCACATCTCTAACAATCAAAATAGCATCAAGTAGATGTCTACATCCTAGATGTCTTCAACAGGAATCTTGTGAGAGTAGAGGACAGATGATGTAGGTTTCACAGACCCCAAATGTCAAATGGGTGGTTAATATGAAGTCAGTTTAGCAAACTGTAGATGAAGGTAGTTCTAAAATTTCCTGAAAGTTCGTTTTTTCACTGGAACACAGAGGGAACCCCAGGACATAAATACGAAGCACAGTGGCAAAGGAAGACTGCTGAGGTCTTCTTGACTACACACCCAGAAAGGTGGGCAGCACGTGAAGGTCTTTGAATGCCATCTCTCCTTGGCAGAACGATGAGGTCAAGGATCTGCATGAACCGCTATAACAGACAAATCCATCTTCCCTATCTCAGTGTGGAATAATAATAAACTGAACTATATCGGGGTCCAGAACAAAGAGAAAGCACCACCTTATCAGAAATGGCTTTGAAGTTTCATCCCCAAAGCAGCTAAAATCGAACGTTACTAAAATAGGAAGAACATATTTCAGTAAAGTTGACATTTTAAAATGTCAGTGGTTAATGAAAGCTCCGTTTACTCTTACTGATCATTCTTTTTTTAGGAAGAATTTAGTATAAAAGTAAATCGTTGTGACACACTTCTTAGTCGAACAAATAGAACACGATCTATGTGTTTAGTAAAATTTGACAAAATCTGATTAGTACTTTGCCATTTATAGTCTAATGAGTTATCAAAATCGGAAGTCAGAAATAAATGTTATTGCCATAGGGATTTCGAAATTGGAAATTCTAATTTCAAACATTAGAAGTGTCATTAAAAAAAGAAGGCAAGACTGAATTTTTGTGGTGCTCCTTTCTTCAAGATCTACCACTGCAGAGAACATCTATCTGGATTACTGAGATCTAATAGTGGCAAAGATTGGAGAGTTCCAGGTGCAGTTTAATTGGTTGTTTATCATAGACATAAGTAGGAAATGCACATTTTTTTCTATGAGTACTTACTCTAGGTGATAACTGTGAGGTATTTTGCATTTATGAATTTGCTATATTATTGGTTGGTGTTGTCTACAAAAGCTTAGTGTTTGCATTTAAGGTAAGATGTTAGAAGCAAAGGTACATATTGAAGAAATAAAGAAAAACAGTGGAAAGGAGGAGAAGGAAGTGAGTGTCATAGATTAGAGGCAATGTCAGAGAAGGTCCTGGCTGTATAGAGGTTATGGCTGTGAAGAGGATGAGATGTGACAGTAAAGGCAGAGACCTATTGATGACCTATCAACATCAATTAAAAAGGGAGCTAATAATGAAAGAACACAGAGCAGCTCTACAGGTGGAAAGGACAGAATGAAAAGAGGTTTCCACCGCACATAAACCTTAGAGGCCCATGATGGCCAAGCCACAGAGGTAGGGGGGGTGTGTGTGTGTGTGTGCGCACGCGTGCGCGTGTTTGCTTGTGAACATTCATTGTAAGAGTCATCTATTTGTACCTCTAGAGAACAATCGCTACATGTCTCTTGCATTAGCAGTGATTACTCTCTGTAGGTTTTAGGCCTGGCTACAATATCCATGGTGTGATCAGGAGTAGTATCCTTACTTAATAAACCATCTTCTGGTTTGTGGCTTCTGTGGCTCTTGTGGCCATTTGCATTTTTGTTCTTCTTTTCATTCCTCCTCATATTCAGGTGATTACCAACAAGTTGAATGCCAAGACCGTTTCTTAACAAAATCAAACATCTGAAAAAATAATCATACGAGAGCTGACAGAATAGCAATGTGAACAAAACAGAGAAGTATTTACCAGTAATTGAATGGATTGCTGCAGGTTGCCATTCTCAGAGATTTATTGAAGCATTTCTGTGTGTACATCAGAAATAATACACATTTGCCTCTTTTTATTTAAATGATATATTTGGGCCTGGCATATAATGATGGATAAATATTTAGGGGATGAATGAAATAAATGTTTGTAAAAACCAATCATTTTAAATGTGTTAAGGAAGGTTTTATGGTTTATTTATTCAGTAATCAGTTATGTGTGTCTGCTGTATTAGAGGCACTTTCAGAAGGACCAGTGATAAACAGACAGATAAAATGTACTGTCTGTCCACCATGAGCTCATAGTCTACTGAAGGGGACAAGCATGTAAAAAGATGCTTACAGCGCAGAACAGCAATCACTCTGATGGCTCTGTGTTCACAACAGGCCCTAATCCTGTTGGCCAGGCAGGGTTCCAAGAAAAGTCTTGTAAATATGGAGAGAGGGAGGGAGGTGATCCAGATGGAGAATTAATTGTTTATGAAAGTCTAGAAGAAATTATGAGAGAAAAGGCAAAGATGAGACGGGGCAGGAGGGTCAGATCATACAGGACTCTATACCACAGTAAAGACTTTGCCTTTTATCGTGAAGAGTATAGGAAGTGCCCTGAACAGGTCTAAGCCTTGGAAAGCTCATTCTGGTTGCAGTGTGGAGAATGGATTGGAACAGAGCAAGCTGGAAGCAGGAAATTATTTAGGAGATGGTTACAGTAATTCAGTCAGGAAATGATGAATTCCTGACCTTAAATAGCGGCAAAGGGATGGAAAAAGTAGACCCTTCAGGACTGAGTGTACAGCAAAGGGAACGTTAAGAACATCATTTCCAGCTGGAACAGCATGGTGTATGGGGTGCCAGTCAGTTGAGCTGCAGAGGACAGGGCCAGGAGCAGGTTTGGGGAGAACACTGGCTTAGGGGAGAGATTTTGTCTTCCTCCCCAAAGCCCCATTACATGGTTGTATATCCTAGCTGTAAGTCATTCTAGTTCTGTGTGGGACGCTGCCACAGCATGGCTTGAAGAGTGGTGTGTAGGTCTGTGCCCAGGATCTGAAGTGGCAAATCACAAGCTGCCAAGGCAGAGCATGTGAACTTAACCACTCTGCATGGGACTGGCCCCGGGAGAGAGATTCTTTATTGACCTAGGAAAGCCCTGAGCATGTTTAATACTAGCTCTAAAAAACTAGTAGAAAGGAAAAACATTTTTATCAGAAATATTTTATAGTAACTGCTCTTAAGAGAAAAATCCTTCAGTTTTAGAGACAGATGTTATTTTCTTATCATATTTACTTCCTTTTTCCTTCCTTCTCTCCTTTCCTTTTTCCTTCTTTCTTTCTTCCTTATCTTCCTGCAGAGAAGATCATTTGCTGAGCTCATAGCATGATTTATAAACTTAGGACTCTGAAGATTCAAGACACACAAACATTAGCATGAGAGTCTATTTACTGTAGCTCATTATTATACAGAAGGGAATACTCGAGTTCAAAATGACAGCTGACAGTGTTCTGTCCAGCATTCATTCCTTAGGAACATATAGCCGATAACACTGTAGCTCAGAGGACGTAAGACCACACTGACACAGTTTTAGAAGAATTAATGATATTGATTTTATAATATTTTTATTTTTATATTCCCAGGATTTTTGATTGCCTATAAAATGATTCTGTCTTCAAAAAAGTGTAGGACATAATTAAAAACTTTTTAAAAATTCTCCTATTTTCCAGGGAGAACAGGTGATATACAATCAAGATATTTTTTCCAGTATGAGTAATATATGAAGGATTATAAACAGTTATTTATACTTTAAGGTGCATAGAATAAATTCCCTCTAGGAAGATCTTGAAATAGAAGCCACATTAATTACCACTTGGACTATGAAATTTGGGTTCTTTTTGACACTCTAAGATTTCACAGCCTTTGAAATAAATTGAATTTACTCTATCATTCCATAATTGTAGTTAATTTAATTTTTGATTGAATGCACACTCAACATGCAGTTTTAAAAAAACTCATGATACCATGGCTTACAACTGCTCACTGAGGTAGGTGCTACACAACTGGGTGAACCTACTTCATTGAATGTTTTAACGTAGTACAAGGAAATCAGTTACCATCCTCTTAATAAATCAGGTTTAATTGGTCATTTTGATAAATACTCATATCTGCACCAGTTTGAGCTAGTATTAGATATTTAGTCTGAACTTGAATTTGTTCTTGATTGATCAATGCCTGCCTGCAATCTGGCCATGTACTTTAAATGTCTGTGTCTCCTGCTTCAGTTCAAATGGTGTGTGTGTGCATGCATTTTTTTTTTTTCATTGGGAAATTTGTATTTTAATACACTTTGAAATCAAGAGATTAAAATATTTGAGTATATGATTACATTGAACTGGGCTCTGTTTTACAGCTGAAGAAATTCTTTTGATAATGACAAGTTTATCAAAACATTTAAACCCTCATGTTGTATGTCATAACCCAAAAAGTTTGTGAAAAGTTGCTGTTTCTCTAGAACCTCTAGAGTGAATGTACAAACTGAGAGCACAAATGTATGTAGCTTAATGTCTGTGAACCATCAAAGGAAAACATTGTCCTAGTACTAAGTGAGAACTGAGAAGTATGGAAAGGGTAAATGAATTTTTCTTCACTACTCTCAGTCATCGGTAATTCATTTGAGCTTGGTGGTGGGTTTCCTATGTGCTTAATAGGAAGGCGTTATCTGGAGAGGTTGAGTCTAAGTTCTCATCACTTCAGCACTCCCCTTTATCTTGTCCTGATGCTCAAGCACTGTGTCTGCTGCTGCAGCAGGTGAGTGACCTCTTTGATAGACAGGTCTAGACAGCTGTGGCATGCAGCACATGAAACATAGCTGATCAGCCTTCGCCTCAGCCGCCCGTGAGGAGTTATCTCCTCCAAGAATGTTGTTCTTTGGGCACTCACCTTTCCCCACTATCTGATCAACAGCTGTGCAATGTGCCATTCATTCATTATAACATCACCTTAACCGAGTACTTTCCAGATTACCTCTATCAGCTGTCTCCCTAGTTCACAGATGGAAACTTACAAGAAATGTTAGTAAACTAAAACGCTGACTTAGGTTTCAAAAAGTCACTATTGAAGCCAGAGTGTCATGGAGCCCCCTTGCTGCTTTTGTATTTTCATCACTTGACCCTTTCTGCAATAAAGCCTGTGGGGAGCCCCTGCTTTCATAGTTAACCGCTTTCTGAGTCCTATGCACACACATAGTTTTCTTCAGAAAAAGTAGGAGTGCACAATGGCTAAATTGTTTTATTCGTGTTGTGTTTCAAAGTCCAGTTCAATATGACAGAGCTTAGAATTGGTCAAATGGCCCTTTGGCTTGCTTTGGACACCCTACACTTCCTGCCTCAGAGTCTCTTTAATGTCAGTCAACGACATTTCTTGAGTGCCCACTTTGTGCTGGGCATTGTGTGCAGTAGCATTTAGAAAACTTCTCAAGTTGGTAGCACTGTTTATTAAAGAATGTCCTCCTTTATGTACTAGAAGTCAAGAGGCCGCAGTCTGGAATGAAAATAATAGCTGGGAGGAATGTAAAATTAAATTGGTTAATTGATGTTTGTGGGCACATAAAGCTTGGCAATATTCATTTTGATTAATTTGTGTACAGTGTAAACAGTAAAACTCATTTATACTGACCTTGATTAGAAAAGTTATGCCACGTGTTAATAGAGGGAATCCGGTGTAGATCCATACATTATGCAACAGTTTTCCTGACTGGCCAATTATATAACAGAGCCAACTGGAGAAAATCATTATGTGTTTAACTTTTAGCTGAAGAAATTATATCGAATGTACCCAAACCCAGGAGAAAATGATGTGCTGCCTCGGTTGTTGCACAGAATGTTCCAGTTTTATTTTCACAGGTCAGTGATTCTCAAAGTGAGAAGAACTTGTCCTTGGTCTCATGTGATTTGGCATGGAGAATTTTGCACGTAACAGGAGTAACAAAATATTAGTTTAATCAGATAAAGCCCAAAATAATCAGTCTTGAATTATGGCTACCATTGTAAAAAAAAAAAAAAAGGAAAGAGGGGAAGTGGATTGTAATCTAAGCGGATTTCTAAATTCAGCAAAGGTAACATAAATCTTACATATGAATGATGGTCTGCAAAATACAAAGTGTGAGCTAAATATCCTTTTAGGACAGTTTATTTTGCACGATAGTTTAGATTAACAGAGACTCTACATGGCTTTTTTCATTGGTGTGGTAGATATTCTTGAATAACCCTTACAACTTTGGAAGAGAGAGAAAAATTAAATTCCATGATTCCGAGTGAAACTTTCTTTCTAATTTGCCGCTTTAAAGACTTCCAGCAAAATATTTTTTTCAGTATTTTTAATATGATAGCACTTACCCTTTAAGAACAAATAAATCGAAATATTTGAGGGAGAATAAAACCCCTACTGACTTATGCAGTTGAGTTGCAAAAACTTGTCCTACCAAGTCCTCTGAAGCTGTCCTACAAGTTGGTTTTGGAGAGGAAGACCATTTCCAGGTGAAAGTTGTTTTACAATTGTGAGATGTGGAAGACTGACAGGTATGGTTTCCAAAATTCTTCAAGTTTTTCAGTGGGGCTAATATTCAGGAAAGGTGGAGAAAGAGAGAAGGGGCGTCATCTTGGAAAAGAGCACCTGGATACCAACAAAGAGTTCATCAGATTTTACAGAATGGTCTTTTCATCTTCCCTTGTGCATTTCCCAGGGACACGCTACTGAGCATAGTCAGCTCCTGGAACCAGGGACCCGTGATGCAAGATACCGAGTGGTTCTTATCCTTTTTTAAAAAATTTCATGCTAACAAACTAAATAGATGCTCAGCTTCAACTACTACATTGTGTTAGATGTACGTTCAAATGTTAAGAAGTTTTGTTTCATAGAAGTAAAGAACTTCAGAGCTGAAAGGGCTCTAGAATCATCTAGTCTAAGCCCTCATTTAAAAAAAGAGGAAATTAAAGCGGAGCTTTGATAAAGGTTACACAAATCCACACAGGTAAATTAGTAGTAGAACCAAAATCTGGGATTAGTTACTCCTGGTGAAGAGGTCTTTTCATTCCACTACAGGAGCGTGGTCGAACTCTAGGTTAAGTTACAGGACTGAGACAGTTATTTCCTCTCCAAGGTGTTAGTGTTCTGATGATTCTCGAATCATTGCTTCATATTTGAAAGGTGAAACTTGAAGTTGCAGTGGATGAAGTTTTCAGATTTGCTGTCATAGGGACTTCAGCAGCTGCTTTCAGAAGATTATAGCTGAGAAGCTGGCCTGCATTCTCAGTCCTTAATCATGGTGCTCTTTTGATGGATTTGAAACACAGCTATTCAGATGAAAGAATAACAGTAAAAGCGCCTGGGAATTTAAGAAGATATTGCAAATATGTCACATCATGGAGTTTTGAATTTCACTTTCTAACTCATGCACCAAGTTCAAGTGTCCTGCTGTAAGTGTGGCCAAACATGCAAATATTTGCTTTCTGAGTAATTTGTCCTAATGACTTTGAAGCATTTTTGAGAAACACTGGTGACATTGTTCCACCCTGGCAGAAAGCATATCCTTGTCAGATGTCCACAGAGATCCCAACAGTCTACGACACATTATTATGGCATGGGTGCTGCACAGTATTTGTTAACCTTGCCTTCTAGTTGACAAAATGTTAAGTATATAGGTTGTCACATCCCCCAAGCTTTCGTGACAAACCTGTCTGGCGGGCACTCTTAGTTATCCACTGGGAGACAGAACTAGCAGTATTTTAACTTCTGAAGTTACGCCCTCTTCCACAGACCCCTCTCACCCCGTTTAGGATTAGGCAGAAAGCATCAGACCATTGGCAAAGTGTGGAGTGATCATGAATATAAAGCTGTCCAGTGGAAGTTCTGTTTTCACAGCTTTGATATCTTCCAGGTTGATAATTTAAATCTGCTCAGTCAGAAAATAGAAAATTTCAGCAATCATAGGAGCACCGGTGGATGGATTTGTCTTTCCTTTCCCATTCTTGTTTGGGGTTAAACTTCAGTAGTAGAACCACTATGGGGCATATTTTGGGCAGCCTGGAGGATAGCAGCATGGATGTTACAGTCCACAAGCAGGTAGGTTCTCTGTTAGGGAAAGAATAAGACCATTTCCCTGGGATGAAGAGAAGAGAGAAGGATAGAAGAAAAGTAATTGCTAGTCATTCAGAAAAGGTATCTTCTAAGAGTTGTCAGTGTTTCTTTTTTGGTTCATAGTCTCACTGTACTTTATAAACATTTTTTTCTTTTGTAATGAATTATTTTCTACAAAACCTGACCCCATACAATATTAATATTTTCTCAAAGGCTAAAATCTGGAGATGAAATTAAAGATTTGTCATGCTTAGGGGCCGGCCCCAAAGGCTTAGTGGTTAAGTTCGCGTGCTCCGCTTCAGTGGCCCAGGGTTTCACTGGTTCGGATCCTGGGCGTGGATGTGGCACCACTCATCAAGCCATGCTGAGGCAGCGTCCCACATACCACAGCCAGAGGCACTCACAACTAGAGTGTACAGCTATGTACTGGGGGGCTTTGGGGAGAAGGGAAAAAAAAGAAGATTGGCAACATTTGTTAGCTCAGGTGCCAATCTTTGGAAAAAAAAAAAGATTTGTCATCTTTAAAAATGTGTAAAATTATTAAATTTGTTACTATTAATGTGTAGAAAGAAGTTTAGGTCAGTGTAGTCCAGTTAAATATTGACTTTATGAATTTTGCTCCGATCGGTGGCTGCCTTTTATTCATTTACTTAACAAATATGTAATACCACTGTGTGCATTTTACATCTGTGAGAAGGTCAGTGAGAGAGACAAGGCATGTTATGTAAAAAGAGTAAGAGCTGATAGTAGTCCCAACTTTATTCAAAAAGAACAGATTAAGGGACTAACGTAGGAGTAATTAAGACTTTCAGGAGAAAGTGAATTTCAAGATGACCTTTGAAAGAGACAGTGAAGATGGACTGGTCGGGGAGGGGCTGCATGCTTGGCTGAGGGGAAACAAAATCAAAGGCATGGTGGTAGAATGGGTAACATATTAACAAGACCGAAAGATGCCAGCAAGCAATTCGTGCTGTTAAAGCGCTGCAGAATTATTTATCTTGCACCTGGGGACATCTCTCCCTAATCTGGAGTGGTGAATTATTCCTTTTACACATGTTAAGTACAGAGTTTCAGATCTCAGCTCTAGAATGAAGGGAGGAGGCTAGAGAAAATTTTTAGGACTTGCTTTCAGTTTTTAAGTTGCATGATTCTATATTAAAAGGCAAATATTAAATTTTCATGTTTTAAAAATAATCAACTGACTGATTCCAAAGTGAGGAAAAAAGTGCCCTTCTTTCAACAACTGGCAAAATCTTGGCTTATATTCTGAATAAAATAGTTCACATATATTCAAGAAGAAACACCCATTGTGACTTTGTAAGGCCATGTAAGGCAGTAAGAACCTTAGAGAAGAAGATAGGAAAATTGAAAACACATTCTTTTAGAAGAGTTTGTAAACACATAATTAAACGTCAGAGCTGACTTAATTCTTAGAGTACACAGTTCAAGTATGTGGAAGATTTGATGAGAAATTCCCATATTATGATAAAGCATTAGTTTAGCCTATATGAAAATGATGCAGGCAACACAAAGCCTTTGCCTGATACGTCTCGGCTACCAGTTTAATCTTGTTACTGATATTGAAGCTTAATCTTTATGAAACTTTCACCTAAGATAGTATGTATGTATGGTGTTGAAAGCCATTTTTGAGTATTTTTTGTAAAGCTGGGGGAAACATTTTCAAAATATTAAAAATTATAAATGAATCAAAATGTTTGCTCTTATGTGGCACAATCACGAATAATGGAAAACTGTGGATAAAATGTAAAACATCCATAGCAGTGTAAAATAAGCCATTTTGATTGATGCGGTTCCAGTGAATTTCAAATGCTGAAAGGATGGCTAATTCTTTTCTGTAAATGATCATGAAAAAATAATGTATGTAAGCTGAGTGGATGCCTCCTGGTTTAAGCAGTTACAAACATAATTTTTACCTGTTGTGCTGGTTAAGCGAGATCATTAGCAGATTTAGTGTTCTGTGTGAGCAGCAAGACAGAGAGGGGAAAAAGCAAAGTTTTCGAAGGCATTCATTGAGTGCTGCAAAATTCTCCTATGTGGAGACATTTTACACAGCAGGAACTTAAGTCCGTGTGTAAAGCAGGCTGCTTGCGTGGTGAAAAACAAAACATCACCGCCCCCTCCCCTGCTCTCCCTCGGCCTCACCCCCCTCACTCCATTGACATGCATAGCTGGCCTGGTAGGTGTAAAAATAGACTGGCAGCGCCTGAATTGGAAATGGTCACTGAAGGCAGCCTGCAGTTGCTGGGGTTTTGAGCTCTCCCTGACACCAGCAGGCCAGCCAGCAGATGGGGAGAACTGGTGAGGGGCGTGTAGGGCAATCCAGCAGAGGAGCCAAGGATCATCTGGATGAATTGTCCACATTAGTGTCCCCCTGGGAACCCTGGACACAGCACAGAGGGCAAGGACGGGCCCACTGACAGCAGGAACTGTAGAACTGAGATGGGAAATGCAGCTCTCTGCCCATCCTGCCATGCCAGTAAGACCGTAGGCGCACAAGGACACATGCCGGAACTGGATAAAACCCCAGACTACTATGGCTGTGACAGCGAGGACACCAAAGAACTCGGGTCACGGGTAAGTTCCAGGCCACAGACGAGGAGGGGAGGAGGATGGTGGAATAAAAATCAACAATGGACCTCATTGGTCAAACTTCTAAACTTCCTGGAAGGAAGTTGACAGAATAAAACCAATGTGATCCAGCCACCTGACTGCCGCTGGTTCAGTGGCACGCTGTGGCTTCCTCTGCGCACTCTGCAGGGCCACATGTCTGTTCCTTCTGAGCTGGCTTTAACTATGAACTGACATTTGGGAATAAGCAATGATGCCGTCTCTTTAACTTGAAATTTTGTCCAAAGCTGGACATTTTATTATGGAGTGACCTGTTGCAATCTTGCAGAGATTTACCTCCATCCAGGCTGTCACTTTCTTCTGCCTGTTTACATGTTCGTATACGGTTCATTTTTCATTCGGTCACAGAGCATTTAAGCTTGTGTTAACTTCAGATCCCAGCTTGAGCCTGCACAGGCGTTTTACGTCTAATATTTGATGAACTTCAGTGAAAATGCCTTTAAATACTGTTCTGCTTATGACAATAATATTTTGTGCAGAGGCTTCAAAGTTGAGCAATCAAATATTTAACTTGACTTTCAGATTTTAATAATATGTAGTCTTGGTATATTCCTTAAAATGGTTACAAAGGCTTATTGTGATTTTTTGGGGAGGAGGGCCAAAAATCTTTCTGAAATATTCAATTTTCATATATTCTGGAGAATAAAGTTTTATCTTTGATCTGTCGGGTCCAGGAATTTGACCTTAGCACAAGTTATTTATTTCAGAGTGAAACCATGAAAGTAAGCAACGTAGGATTTCTGAGTACGAGAGACAGAGAGGTGGTCCCGGAGGAAGTACGTGCCTGATGATTCTATTTCCAGGAGTGAGAACAGCTTGTCTGTGAGGAGGCTGGGGTGGTGCCCTACTCTTTTTGTCTTTTGCTCTGACCTGGATGAAGTTCATAATTTCATAGCATTGAAATTCTGTCAGCCCACAGCGAAACTGAAACAGAAACTAAGAACGTAACGTATCAATAAAGACAATACGCTGAGCCAGTGTTTGCAGTCAGCAGAAGTGAAGAGAAAGTCTGTGAGTGTTGTAGTGAAAAAGAGGACAGCGATTCTGGAACGGGAATGGAAATGAGCACAGACAGGGGAATAAAGAGAAAGGTGGAGAGGAGGCAACCCTGCGAGAAGGGAGAGCACCTGCCTTGACAACCGCACAGGCCAGCTTCCTAACGAGAGCAGTTGCATTTCTCCTTCTGGGTTGCCGTTTAAATGACCCACGTCCACCAGGAGAGTCACTCTAGATTTCTGAGCAGCCACTTCTGATGCAATTTCTGGACTGAGAAGACAAAAAAAAGGTGAACTTTTGGGTAACTTTTTAGTAACTCTACATGCTTGCTTAGTTGCAATCCAAAAATATATTCCCTAGGAAGTAACTACCTTATTTAAAAGATAGTTTCTATGAATATTTATTAATTTGAAATTTAGGGCATTCTTTAAAATGTTAGTTAAAAATTCCTTCAGTATTTTTAAATTACACAGTGTATTCCATTTTTTCATCTTTGAAAAGTCATTAAGAAAAATGTAATGTGTAAAAATAAGAGGTGGTTTATAAATTAAATATGAGAGCATATTTTATAAATGTAGAGAATAGAAGTGGTGATATCTTGATGTGTTGACAGGTTCTTTTAGGTAAAGAAGAGCAAGTGTCAACATGGTTTTGAGGTCCAAGGGCTGGAATGAGAAATTCATTCAAAACTTCAGAGTTCAGAAAGCGATTAAAGACTTTTTAAAAGAAATAACCAACAGCAATATCATTCCTTTGTTAAAATCCTTTTATCCTATTAATATAGATGTTGGCCCTAAAAAAAGTGTTTTTTTTAATATTATAATCTGATTTCTCTGAATTAAATAACATACTCATAACCTGCTGATCGTTGAATAATCTCTTCTGTCAAAGATTTTCTAGATGGCAGCATGTACTGATTGCTGTGACGTGGAAAGGGACAGTAAAAGTGAAAATGCACCTGTTGTCTATCTTCTAAAGTAACATTCTGCTCAGAATTTCTCCACTTTGGCCATGGGGCAAAAAAAGTTAATTCTTCCTACCAAGGATGACTTAAGTAAAATATGTGGTTCTATCTAGCTTAGGTTTCCCAAATTTAGAAAATCTATCATCTTTCTTTACTTTTAAATGGGGTCTTATAGTAGACTGGAGTCACTCACTCCTTAAATCATCTGATAAATACTTTCCTTAATTAGTCCCTTTCCATCATTCATGTTTATCACAATTAATGATAAAGAGCTTCAGAACTTATTAACTTATATCTTTATAATATCCTTTTTTTGAGGGGGAAAAAACAGAAACAGTGGTCCTTGGCACTTTTTTCCTTTTGGAAATAAACTTAGAAATGTTTTATAGCATTGATTGTGTTGTTTGGCCAAAAATTTCAAATAAATAAATTTTCCGGTTTATTCATAATCAGAACTAAACTCATGGAAAAAATATAATTTAAAGTAATACAACTGCTGGACTTTATGTAAATTAATACTTCACTCTTTTTTATAAGTTTTATTTAGAATTTTGAATATTCTCACATTTATCCTTACAGATAATTATAGCAATGAGGAATAAATCAATAGTCAGAAATTGTGTTGGAAGTAAGCAAACAAAAATAATTTCTCCTTGAGCAATATTATTGTATGTCCATATTTGAAATTCCACTTATAGGCTTGCAAGTTTTTTATAAGAAAGATAAAGAAAATCAGACCAGAATCATTTCCAGATATGTTACATACCTAAACACAGAAATTATACCAAAAAAATAGAAAATGAAACTAAACATTATTTTGGCAGTATGATAATTTTCTAAGTTTTAAGGCAACCTTTGACAATTATAGCAAAAAAGATGAGCAGCTAATATGCCAAAAAAATGTTAAATTCTAGAACTGGACCAACAATGTGGTATTTTTATAATGTATATACAAATTAATATACAAATTAATAAAAGTAGAGTTCAGCAAATTCCTTCTGCAAAGGGCCCGAGAGTGACTATTACAGATGTTGTGGGCCATGTGGTCTCTGTTGCAGCTGCCTACCTCTGCTGTTGTGGCGACAGCAGCGATATACAATAGATAAACAAGTAGGCCTGGCTGTGTTCCAACAACTACTAAATTTTTCTATTATTAAAGTTTCAATTGCAAAATTTTTCAGTCACTAAATATTAATTTTAGTTACTATTTTTCTATTTTGTAAAGATATAAATTAAAATGATAATAAGCTACTATTCTATCTGAACCAATCATACCAATCTTCTAAGACTGAATATTTGTAATAATAAAATAGTATAATACTTAGTCTTAGAAGATTGTATTGAGACTGGTAGACATTCCTGGGTATGCTGTAAGTTTTTCTAATTATTTGGAAAGCAATTTGGAAATACATTTCAAATTCTAGTTACAATTTCTGTATTTTGTTTCGCTAGTGCAGTGAAGACTCTAGTAGCAGGGAGGTATTTCATGGAGAAAAAAGAATAGGCAAATCTTCTGGGCAGACTCTCACCTCCAGCCTCAGAAAATGGACTGGACTGGACTCCAATCTCTCTGTTGTATGTATTCGCAAGCCCATCTCTCCCTTCACTCAAACTTTACAGGTGGGAGAGAACTCTACCCCAGAGACCTTATTCCAAATCCACTGAGAAAATACCTGCCTTCCTAAAGAACATGGAAGACTCATGAGCATATGTTAGAGTTTTCCTCTGAAATTTTGTTGCCTCTTACTTTGGTCCTTAATGGACTCAAAGATTTGCTGTTATCACAATCAGCCTGACAGTTCCAAAAAGAGGAAACATGTAGGGCAGGAGAGAGTCAAGAACAAAATTCAATTATTTTTAAATTCTGATTCAGAATAAGTCTAGTAAGAATCCTGAGTTTTTCTTTGGATCACAGTAGGGAAAACTGCATCATCTCTCAGACACATTTTCATTCATGCAGATCAGCGGTATGTATAGTCCAAGTTCACTTATGAAAGGAGAATCTCTTAGAGATGCCGTGCAGAGATGCCCTGGATTCTAGGGGAGCTCTGTCCGTGACATGAGTCAGCAAAGCCATGCAGGGTCCTAGCAGGGTCCTAGCAGGCTCCAGAGAGACAGTTTCTTGACCATGCTTTGGTAACGTGCAATCTAGAACAGCATCAGGAATATGTCTTCATTTCCTGTGCTGCTTCTTGGTTTGCATTTTTGTTATGGCATCATTTATAGATTTGCATATTGGTCTAAGTGCGGTCTGTATTTTTTTTGCATCTAGATCATGTATGTTTTATTATAGTTTCTTTACCATATCAGATTAATTTGCTTTGTCCCAAGAGCAAAACCATAAATGTGATGTTTCGTCACAGACATTCCTTAGTTTATCTATCCTAGCTGGTTTTTAAATTAGTACATCCTTCTCTTTTTATCAGTTTATTCTCGGAGATTTTTATTTCTCATTTAATTTACTTTAACATTTTTCCCCAATTATAGTAAAGAATTTTATCTTTCTTATATCAGCCTTTTCATTATTCTGTAAATTTTCATGTGACTTTACACCATGAGCAGTGAATTCTGGTGTCACTGTGAACACAATTCAGAACTTTTCTGCTATGCTGAATCAAAAGATAGTAAGTCAATCGGCAAATATTTATTGAGCTAGGTATAGTTCTAAGTGCTGGTCATATCCTGGTGACAAGACAGAGATCCTGTGGTGGGGGGCAGGGGGAGCGTGCTGCCTAGCTGAGGCAGGAATGTGCTGGGCATGGTCAAGGGACAGGACAGTGTGGCTGACGCATAGTGAACAAAGAAGACAGTGTATGGCAGCAAGGTCTGAGAGGTAAGCGTGGGCCTACCTTGGCAGCAGTTTGGATTTCTTTCTAAATGTAGTGGGTCTTGGTAAAGCGGCTTGAGTTTCATTCGAAGTACAGTGGGAAACCTCAGGAGGGTTTTAGTCAGGAGAATGATAGGACCTCATCTGTGCTTTGAAAGAGCTCTCTCTCTCTCTGACTTTCTCTCTCTCTCTGTCTCTCTCTGTCTTTTTCTCTCTGGTGGAGGATGGCTTGTGAGCGTGGCAAGAGAGGAAGGAGGGAGCCAATTTAGTGGTCCCTGAAACCGCTGAGGCGAACAATGCTGGAGGATTGGATTAGAGTGTTAACAGTGGAGGAGCCAAGTGATCAGATTCAGGGCGTATGTTTGTTTTTATTGAAGGATTGTTTTGGTGTTACAAGAGAAGGAGAAGGGGTTTTTGGCTTAAGCAACTGGGTATAAGATAGTGCTATTTACTAAGGTGGAGTGGTGTTTGTGTGTGTATCTGTGTGAGAGAAAGATGATTCATTATGTATGGAACATATCGGTATGTCAAGAGAGTTAAACTTTTCTTCAATTTTGTGTTTAAGAGGATAGATATACGAGCCTTTAAATGATATAGTAAACATTATCTTCAGTAGCCTTTTTATAACTGCTATAAGGAAACTTTCTTCATTTAGATAGTTTTGATATTAATCCAAAAAAGAATCAAGAGTACAATGAAAATCCTTTTAATAAAGCATTTCAAAAAATATGAAATGATTTGGGCATGGTTATGTAACTTTTGGATGATTTATTTAAAGATAAATATTGAAGGAAGATAAGACAGCTTCTGTCATCTAGGAACTTTCAAGCTGGTTTTAGAAATAGGACTTATCCTCATGTGATCAATTGACTATAGAGGGCCGTAGACACTTCAGTGGCAATGTGAGTGGTGAAATGAGGACCTAGGAGATGCTGAAGAAGCAGAGGACCAGTGCAGCCCAGTGTTTTGGGAATGCCTCGTACACAGGGCTGATATTCAGCCAGTCTGGAGCACAACAGCTTTACCAATTTACCAATATTTAGAGTTGACCTCCTTCCACACAGGCTAATTAAATAGCTGCTTCTGTGAGCCCACCAAGCTGCTCTTCGAGTGAGCTGCCTGGAGCCTGTCTCCAGGGTTCCCCAGTCCACTTCCATCCCCAAAATGAGCAGACAAAGGAGTAATGCCTGGCAGCAAGGGGCCTCCAGGACCACCTTCCTCCAGCGCTACAGCCAGCATCTGTTGTCATTGGTTGGTTGCAGGTTAATTCAGAAGACTGCCAAAATTCTATTTAATGATGAATAAAGAAACTAAGACCAGTTGTTAAACGTTTTGAACCTCTCTTCTGTTAATGGAGAAGTTGGAGCCTGTAGTAGATCTTGGCAGGAGAGTACAATCTTGGTTCCTGTTGGGAAGAAGATACATTCAGTAAGCATTTACTGAACACCTGCTAAGTGCTGGGTCCTAGGTGTACCCAGATCAATAAGGCACACAACCTCGGCTTAAAGGAGCACAATCCAGGGATGGACAAAGCAGGAGTCCCAATATAATGTGGTAAAAAATCACAAGGTCTTATGGATTACCTAAAAATGACAACTCAGTCTGAAAGGGTGGCAGAAAAGTCAAATCTTGCAGCGTTATGGGTAGATCACAAATTCAGTCTTGGAATCGTAGTAACATAGAATGATAGAGAAGCAGTGTCTAAATCCCCATGGCTATAACACCTAGTTTGTATTGGACATGTATACAACCCATGAAATTTGTATAATAAGCATGGGGATCAGATTATCAATATCTTGATAAGCCAAGTTATAGAATTTGGACTCTATTCCAGTGAAAGACCACTGATCAAAGGCCATTTTAGGAGAATCAAGTAGATTGTGGTTTGCATATCAGAAGCACCACTCTCTTTGCAATGCCTAACAAAGTACCTAGCGCTTAATAGGTGCTCAATAAATATTTGTGGAACATATAAATAAGTGAATGACTAGGAAATCTCCCAAGGTAGCATATCCAGTTGTGGGCATTTTCCAGCTGCTGGTGACAGCCCACAGATGAAACCAGAGGCTGTGAAATTGAAAAAGTGATAGAGATACCAAAGACATGGCTCAAACATTTCAAGAACTCAGCGACTAAGAAGTTTTAATTATAACCTTCTGCTCAAAAAAGGAATGTACCCTTACTGCAAGTGCACACACATTACTGCTGTGGAATATTAGTTCTATAAGACATATTTACTATATAAAATAGCATATATTTTCTTGAATTATTATGCATTCCCTATATCAAGTTGTATATAAAATGCAATCCTTGCCTTTTAGAGAAATTTAGTGAAAGTTTACGTTGTGACAAGAGGAATAATTACAACATAAACAATATCTAATATAATATGTCTATTGTATATTTCTTACAGTGAGGTTCATCCAAACCAAACATCGTTATTTATTTAAACTGTCTAATAATTTTTAACAGTCTTTCTTCTGTTATATTTAATGAGAGTAGTTTCACTGTACATACAGTGGCTCTTCCAAGGTCACATGTATGATGGAGCTGAGAATAGTCTGGGGAGAGAGCTGTCTTTTCAACCATATTTTGCTTCCTTCCCACACAGACATCTGCCGTGCTTCGTATCCACTTTCAGTTGCTGTTTGGATTTAATGTCCTTTTAGTGGGTGAAACTTAAAATTTATTATGCCGCAAGAAATATCTACTCATTTTATGATTCGTTCATTTTCATTTAAAGGTTTCTTCGTGAAATTTGGGGCATATTATATTACATTTAATTGTCAACATTTTAAGTGTTTGGCTTTTCAAAAGTTACATTCACATCATATTTGTGTGGGCAAAAATCTTACGACGTACAATGATCATTTGAAGTGTAATCGTTTTAATGGTGTCTTTGAGCAAAGGAATTGTATCTAAAAGCTATGTGAAAGCCACGTGTTGTATAGTAAAGTAGAGATGTGAGTTGAAACAGTGTTTTTGATGAATTATAAATGTTGCTGACATATTGTTTATTTTAAATTTTGGTGGGGTTTTTTTGTACTCTTTACCCACCTAAGTTATCAATGAGTTACAAAAGGGGGCTTTAAAGCATAATCTTATGTTCTACCTGAAACTGTAACAATTTCTACATTCTAATGTAACAACTCTACGAAATAAACACATCATGTACTTAAAATTAAATTTCTATGATTGATAATTTGTCTAATGGAGACGTCTCATTTTATCAAGGAAAAATACAACAAATTGGATCTCTCCAGGCGGAAACAGTGTATTAAAACTAGAGTTAGTCTCTTTGGCTTTGCTACCTGAGTATCACATCTTTCTACGTGGTTGGTCTTCTGAAGGAAATTAGTTAGAAAGCATCTACTAAGACATCTAGTAAAACTGAAATACATAAGAAAATTTGTGACTCTTTCCTTTTTGAAAACCACTGGTTGTCATGTGTAGATTTTTTTATTTGCAGATTTATGAAAGGAAAAGGATATTTTTCAGAAATAAAAGATTCAACAATTTTCTACTAATAAAGAGTATGTTTTACAAAGTTGTCCATATGTCTATAATACATAATTATTTCTTTAAAAAAATAGCTTATCATATTCAGCTTTTTATTCATTCTTACATCTTATGACCAACTAAATGATTGATGATGACACAGGGATAAAGAGTATTTGGGTTGTGTAATAAATACATAGAATGAAAGGTCAAGTTAATCCTTTATGTCAGCAACTCCCGAAGTGTGTTCTGTGAACCAGCCACATCAGAAGAATCACCTAGGGTGTTTTAAAGTGTTGTGAATTGCTGAGCCTCCCTCCAGAACTCTAGAATTAGAATCTCCAAGGTGGGGGCCAAGATTATTTATTTAACAAGATTAAGCATGATTTCTAAGTAACCCTTAAGTGCACTGAAGTACGATAACTACTGCTCTGTGTTCTAAGAGGTTGACTTTACTGAAGAGACAGGGCTCAATATGTAACATCAGTGCTTAAGAGAATAAAAACCTTTCACATTTTATTAAGCTTCTTCTAACACAGGTTAATTCAGCTGATTGCCAAAATTCTATTTAGTGGTAAATAAAGAAACTAAGACCACACAGGACACATGGGAACAGAGGCTGCTCTGCCAGCAAATGGGGCCCTCCTAAGGTTCTTATGCATCGTCTTAAAAGTAAGAAAGTGTCTGCATTGTATTGCAATGGAATTTTAAACCACAGCACTTAGAGTAATTTTAAGCTCCACTTCCAAAAACTAATAACTACAGTATACCTATCTAGAGTCCTTTCATTCATTGTTTAACCTTGTAAACTCCCATCAGAAATCTAGGCACTGAGGACCTCTATGACGTTGTTATGAAAATATGTCCCCAAATCTTTTAAAAATCAGAATTTCATTCCGCTGTTGATCAGCCAGCTTGAACAGCAGGATTTTCTGGATGATCTGATCCTCCCTTGGAACTGACGTCCAGTACGATATCCTGGCTGAATGCCACTTCTGCCTAAAAAGTCATGTAGCATGTGAGAAATGATTAACAAGTTCTGGCCTCATTAAAATTTCTTAGTACGTCGACTAATGTGAAGTGTCAAGTATTCACTCCATGTCTTTTCAATTTTTAAAATTATATATGCATTCCAAAAGATCTGTAAATTTAAGTGCTGTCAGTTTCTTCCAAGAAGGTAAATAATGAATTCTGTAAGTCTACACGCTTCTTCCTTCCTCCTTCTTTCCTTCTGTCCTTCCTTCCTTTCTTTCTTTTGTTATATAATGTATTAATGAAGATTGAAGTATCAACCTTTTCTTTGGTGTTGATTTGTATTTACTCACCAGTTAATTCTTTGAAGAATTAAGCAGTGATCCAGATGGACAAGCCAACTTCCATTCCTTTTTAAAATATGGCCCATGCAGCTAGAGCCATGTGTCAGAGCCTCACCTGGACATTGTCAGTCAAGTTATTGATCCTGGGCTGCATTCTGGACTGTCCCTAACCACTTGATCTGGCATTAGGACTATGTCTTGTCTGCTCAGGATGAAAAATGACTTAGATGTGGAAAATAGCAGGAAAATAAGAAAGAAAATAAATAAAAGAAATGTAGGAATGTAGGAGGGAATTCTATATTAATTATTAATAATTGTGGCTATCATTTACTAAGCCCCTATTTTTTGCCAGATTCTGTAGTGGTGTGCTGCATACCATTCACAGAGTATCAATTTAATTTACTCCTGGTGATAGCTCTGTGAGTCAAGTATTAAAATTTACTTTTATTGAGTGTCTTTTATCCCGATACTCTCCTCTTAGGGGTTTTACATATATTACCTAATTTAATCCATATAATCCTATGCATTTTATAGACGAGTAAACTGAGGCTTATTTGAGTTCAGTAATTTGCTCCAGGTCACACAGCCTGTGGTAAGTGATAGAACCTGCATAGAAAAGGTAGTTCTAAGTGCATCATGTTATCCTGGCTTTTTAAGGAAAGAGAAATGTAAAAAAAGGAGATATTAGAGAAAGTTAAAAGTGAGTTGAAAAATTTTCAACAATTGAGAAAAATTGCCCACTTGGAAAATTTTCAGATTATCACTTATGCCCCCTACCAAGATAAATTTCAGGTAATTAAAAGTTAAATGCAAAAAAAAAAAGTAATTTTTTTAAAGCTAGAGGAAAATGAAGAGAAGTATTTCATTGATTTCAGGACTGGAAAGCATAAAAGCAATGGGAAAAAAATCCAAAAGTAGAAATTTATACTTTTTAGTCTATGAAACTTGAAACTTCTGAAAGTCAAGATATACGAAAAAGAAAATAAATTTGGAAAAATTTGCAACAAATATGACAAAATGTTATCTTGCCTATATGAAATTTTTAAAAATAAAAAAGACATTCGAAACTCTGAGGACAGAAAATGTGAACAAATCAAAGAAGATAAAAAATGTAATAAACAATAAATGTTTGACTAAGTTTTCAAACTCTTTAAAAATGAAACAGGTAAATCAAAGCCACAATGAGATACACATCAATTAAACAAAGCAAATTTGAGCATGCTGTTCTGCTGAGACAGGCTCTTCCAAAAACAGCCGTGGTGGTATCTTTTCATCCAGCCTCTCTTGAGGACAGTTTTGCAATATTACAATATGTGCCAAGAATCTACATCCTTTGACGTGGTTATTCCACCTTTAGGAATTTAAACAATGGACATGATCAAGCCAGGAACAAAGACTTATGTACAAAACTTTTTATCACAACATTCTTGACAATAATCAAAATCAAAGGCACTAGTTTTACAAATGATTAGGGAAAGTTAAAAACAATTGTAATCTATCTGTAAACTCTTAGGAGATTTAGACTTTCCTTCAAACTTTGAATAGTGTAGGCAAAAGTTATTTGGCAACGTTAGATTTTAAAAGTAGAAGACAGAGTATTATTACCCCAGCTTTGTAGAAACATTATCTATACACACATATACAGGGTGTATATACTATACAGTGTATATAGCAAAATTCTAGAAGAAAATGCATCAAAATCTGCCGAGTTTGATTAATGGGGTTATGGCTGCTGGCTGATTGTGTTTTCTTTTTCGTTCATTTTCAGATGTTCTATTATGAGAATATATATATATATTTTTAATGATCCCCCTACCTTTTTTAAGAGAAAGTTTTTGTAAGAACAAAAAAGGGGTTAAAGAACATAGAAAGTTGTATAGTGTTAGACAAATACTCTTATGGAGCATTTATTTCTGTATTCTCTAGGTTTCATAACAAATTATTTTATTTAATATTCTACACTTATTTAACTTTTCACTTAATTTGGAGAGAAGACTTTTTGTGTGTACCTTTTCACCAGGAAAATAGGATTACTATTATCATTTCTTATAGGTGTAATCAACGTTTAACTAGCAGGTGTGGTGATTAATTAAGAACAGCTGAGAGAAGTTTCATCCATCTTGGAAGCAGTCCAGCTTTCAATCCCACTCAGGGAAATATGTCAGTATGAGCTAGTAAAAGTCTGCATGCTGCTTTGAAAACAGAGGAACAAATGTTGTCTTTGAAGCCTACCATGCTGTGGAGCTTGAAAACTTTTTTCCTTGCATGGTAATAGTGACAATTGTGATAGAAACATTGCTCTAGATTCGCTTGTTGAGGATAATATGCAGCCATATTTTGAAATAATATAACTTGTTTTTAAAAGTCACAACTCTTGGGGTAGCAGTGTTAAAGACAAGAAATCTGGAATTCCAGAGGTGTCAGGGCCGTATGGTTCAAACGCTGGCCTTGCCCCTACACAAGGAAGGGAAGTGGGCAACAAGGGAGATCAGAACATGATCACTGGGCCGGGAATGTGGCTACAGTAGCTTTCTCCCAGAGCAGGAAGCAGCAGACGCTGCTATAAGTCAGTCGGCAATGAAAAGGTATGTGGCCCTTTTGCGGGGAGCCAGGGTGATGGTAATGCGTGGTAGTTGTGGTTATGGAGTATGGAGTAAGACTGACTGGGCACTAATCTCAGCTCTGGCATTTATTACTAAAAATCCATGGACAAGTGGTTTAATCTAACTAAGCCTCAGTTTCCTCATTTGGGTGGTATATGAGAATTAAATGAGAATATAAAAGTGTTTGGCATACAGGAGCGTTAGTCATTAATATTGTAGCAGAAAGCGTGAGAAAGAAATACAAAAAATGCAAACCATTATTGCTTCCTTCAAGGAGTCTGCGGTCTGGTTGCGTAGCAGAGTGTATGCCCACAAAAGCAAACTGCATGTTGTCAAGTCTCATAAGTAGGCGGACGTCTTAAAGGACAAAGTAAGTCCAGGCGGCATGTAGAATCCTAATGTGTGTATGTCAGTCCATATTCTGTAGGAAAATATTAAGAAATCTCAATAAGCAATCACCAAAACTACATAAATATTCATGAATCGTGTGAAAACGATGAAGAATTAACTTTTTGCTCAATGTGCCTTTTGACAATTGCTTATCTTAAAATATGGTGGTAAAAAAGTGAAGTAAACCCAGTCAAAACACGTATAATTAATTCTCTTACTCGAAACCATAACCAGGAGAAAAAGGCTTTAGGTTAGGTTAAATCTTTGTAACGATTACTTTACATCATCAGGGTTAAATGAATAGTTACACCTGTGAAAAGATATCAGCAAAAGAAACTCAGTGCTAAAGTCCCCATGTTTCTTATATGTGGGAAAAAGAAACCAAGTGGAAGTGGAGCTTTCCTGCTCTAGAGGACTGCAAATCAGAAACGGCACAAGCGAAACATCTTTTAAATGAAATTCTCAACATCTCTTAGTTTCACAAGTTTTGTTGTTTACTGAGACAAAGGTAGCCTGCCACCTGGTTCTTAGTCAAAGACCAGTAATAAGTATCTATGGTGTTAATATTTAAGAAAAATTTTGACATTTTAACTAAGTTGATTTTGCTGGACAAACAAGGTCTTATTGGCTACAGTTAACTACCGCTTTGCACAGCAAGTTCCAATGCTGTCTTTTTATATGTCCAAAAGTAACCCAGCTCTTGCATAGCAATTTTCTAAGTTTAACTTTCGAGCAATTAAAACTAGAATAACTTGCGTTTATATTACTTGTTATCAGCTTTGCGTAAGAGTAAAATATATGATAATATTTTTCCCAAGGATCCATTATCATCATAATATATTTATTGGCTAGTCATTGTAGGCTTTTAACTAGGATTTGGAAATTCTAAGAATTGTAGGACATTGTTTTCTGCCTTCAAGGGAAGTTATATGGGGGTATATGACTCTCTTTCTCCATACACACACTCATACACACACACCATACACACAAATTCACAAACACACCACTTACACACATATAGTTTAATTTTATATGTCATATTTCAGGTAGATATTTATATAAGAATGTAAAGGTGGAATTAAATATATAGGTTCTTTATAACTGAGAGGAAGTATAGTTTATATGCCTAATAATTCTAAAAGAAAACAGCCTCTCTCCTCTATATCTTGGTTAGAATAAGTTAAACATACCAATGATCCCTTTTATTTAGAAAGTTAACTAGTCTTACTGTAACTACTGGGGATATTGAAATGCATTCTTGTATGCTGTTATGCATTCAGAAATACTGCGTAGTCAGTAATTCTTTTCTTTGTATGATTTATACAGTAATAAAAGCTTATGTTATTACTTTATGTAAAGTCTTTTTTTTCTCCCCCAGAGAAGAGCAAAATTATAGTTTCTTATTTCTAAGAAACAGGACACTAATGGTTTTGTGTAGTTAGTATCCATAAGATACTTGTTCTTTCTATATTTAATTTCTTTACTAATGTCATCATTGCCAACTATCCGTTAACCTAATTAAAGTCAGAGAGTGTTGAGCCAGAGCCTATCTCATCAAGTCCATTGCTCAGTCCAGTAGTTTTCTCATGACTTCAGCTGTAAAAGAATAATGATACTGGCGGAGGCCATCCCTACCCATTACTCTGTTGATTCACCCTTAGGAAGAGTTAGGCATTATTTGGTTTTATTGTGGATATCTGATAGAATTATATAGGAGACTTTGAAAAACAATTTTAATCTTAAGTAATGAGTTCCAGGTGAATTAATATAACAAGTATAAATTTTGCTAATCAAGATTTGACACCAGGGGTCAGCCCCATGGCCAAGTGGCTGAGTTCGCTCTCCACTTCAGCAGCCCAGGGTTTCGCCGGTTCAGATCCTGGGTGCAGACGTGACACTGCTCATCAGGCCACGCTGAGGCGGCGTCCCACATGCCACAACTAGAAGGACCCACAACTAAAATATACAACTATGTACTGGGGGAATTTGGGGAGAAAAAGCATGAAAAAAAAAAGATTTGACACCAAGTTTTAAAATTTAGCAAGTCTGCCAAAATTTACTTGATCCACCAAACTTTTCACTAGTTTAATTCACATTGGCCAGTGCTGCTTGGTGCTCCTATTTGGCCAACTTCACTTTGTTGAACTTGTTCCTTTATTTTTGTTCATTTCCACAAATATTTATTGATCTACTCTGAGTTGGGTGCTGTGCTGGGCAGTAGAGTCACAAAGATGAGTGGGTCGTGACTATCTACCCTGGAGGGCCAGGCTAGTTGGGGAGATAGACACGTAAACAGATAAATTGGGGCCCCTGCACAACACTTAGTGTAACATGGTGCTCTTATCACCAGAAGTCAGCAAATATTTATGAGTGATTGAATGCTCAGGGTGTTAGGGGACCCCAGAGTAAAGAAATTTGTTCAAAGTTGTGCAGAGAGGGTAGCTTGAGAGGGTGTTCTGGAGAAGCTATCCCAAGCCTCTGGGAAGTAGACCCACAGGCTTCACTTAATACAAATTCTTGTAGAAGTCAAATAATAAAAAACAACTAGTAGAGAATTCTCCATTTTTCATTAAACTTGGCTTAAGCCTGATTTTTCTTTTAAAAGGGTCTTGGGCATCTGAACCAAAGCTTAGTTCCATGAGATGAATTAGCCCTGCTTTTGTTTCCAGTTATGTTGGAATTAGGAGTTTCCTTTTCAAAACTTTCTTTACATTTGATGCCAGTGCTCTTCTCCCAACGACTCAAGAATGTGCTTTGAAAGCTGCCTCAGAAGAAGTTCAGATATTCTTTGAAATGCAGTAATAACTAGAGGGGTTTTTATTGACTGATTTCCAACAGTGGGATTTTGTAGTATAAGTTAAAATGTTAAAAAAACAAAAAAAAGAAAGAAAGAAGAAGGCAGTGCAAGCTACCAATACTTGATTCGCTAATCTTTTTTCCACTGCCATGTGTCATGTACTGTAATTAATCAATTACACATTTTTTTAGCCGGTTTTCCATCCTATCTTTTACATTTCAGTGTAAAATTTCATAAGCTGCATACCTTGTATAGAGTTAGAATCGAATTGCTCAAACCATCTTGATGGTTGCAGTTCAAAGCACAAGGGTAAATTTAGAAAGTTACAGCAGGTCACATCCATTGAGGATATAAGCGATATCTCAGTTGTGCCCGGGTCTTAGGGGAAAATGTCAGCTGCATGATATCAGTATTCTGAGCTCATGAGACACCTCTTGTACAGAATTCTGTTTCAGTCTCACTGATATATATCTCATATATATGTGTGTGTATGTATATATATATACATATATGCATACTGCGTGTATATACATATGCATATGTATATATGTATGTACCTGTATATACATACTGCAATGTACAGATGTACTGCAGTATATATATATATACTGCAATTTCTATTTAACAGCACTTCCTGGCATCTCATGCAAGATGTTAATGGGTGAATTTCCCGATTCCTAGGAGTTTTATGGACAGAGAAACGGTAAGGAGTGAAAGTTGCTCTGTGGCCCGTGTCTTTGTCCACACTCTCTCCTGGACTTCTTAGTCTTGCATTTTCAGCACACTACTGTGCAGCAATAGCTCTTCAAATTTAATCAGTCCAAAACTATTGTGCTCTCTCCAATTTTAGGGTTTTTCTGTTCCCCTGGATTCCAGGTCAGACGCGTCACTCATTACATGCCAAAGCTAGACGTCTCCAAGTTTTCTTTAATTTCTTCTTTTCCATAAACCCTCAAATTCAATTTCCCCCAGTTTTATACCTTCTTTTCCCTACATATATGATAAATCACTTCTTTTCCCATATTGCTGTCCCTGACGACCTTGCTCACCAGGGGTATTGCAATAGTATCCCAAATTGTCTCACCAACTGCCTTCTCTTCCCCCTCTAACTCATCTCCATGTGTTCCAGAGGGATTATTTTAAAACAACATCTGATCTTGGCTTTTCCTGTCCCTTCACCTACAGGATAATACTCCATCTTCTTATTACGGCATACGAGAATATTCATGGTCCGGGCCCTGCCTGACTCTCAGAATTTTACTTCTTGTTGCCAACATGATCGTTATAATTCACATACAACTGAATTACTTACAGTTTCCTACACACTACGTTCTTTCACAACACCGTGACGTTGCATCTTCTGTTCCCTGTGCCTGCTATGTTTTCCACCTGACTTTCCACCAGCAACTTTATCAAACACTATATTGCTGTTCCTATTCTATATCTAAATATAAAATATGTTTGTAAAAAAAAGCAAGCATCTATTGCTTGGACTACTGCCTCTAAATAGATCTCTCTGGATCCACTTTTGCCCCTTCTAATTCATGGACCATATTGCAGCTGACGTTATTATTTTATTTTAGAGATTGGCACCTGAGCTAGCATCTGTTGCCTTTTTTTTTCTCCTCCCCAAAGCCCCCCACTATGTAGTTGTATATCCCAGTTGTAGGTCCTTTTGGCTCTGCTATGTAGGACGCCGCCTCAACATGGCCTGATGAGCAGTGTGAGGTCTGCGCCCAGGATGAGAACTAGAGAAACCCTGGGCCGCCAAAGTGGAGTGCACGAACTTAACCACTCGGCCATGGGGCTGGCCCCTGAAATTATTTTTTAATGCAGATCTTAAAGTCTTTTGAGGGGATGGATCATGTTTATTTCTTCTACATTCACTTCCTTGATCTAACATAGTGCTTGGCACACAGTGCTTCAAAAGTATTTGTCTGACTCTCAACTAAATTGTTGCAAAGGACTGGTTAAATATTTTAACTATTTATTGTCAAAATAACCTGTTGTTTGACTAATTTATTCCACTTTTTCCAAACTGAAGCTATGATTTTTCCAATATGTACACATTTAGACAGGAACAACTATAGATCTTTTCGGTAATTTTTTCAGTGAGTCAAACTGGAACGTGATTTCCTTCTTATACGGTATGCATATTACATATTCTTTAGAGTTTTTTTAAATTTAATTTTAAAAAGTTTGTTGACATTCTGCTGTGTACCTCAAGGCCAGCATGATGGAGATCAGGAAATGGATGTAAAAATAATTTTATATATTACATTTAGCATAATGCTGACTTAATTAGGATTGGAATTTCACCTTCTAAAGTTCATTGTTTGCACTCACTGTCCATGTAGATAAACACAAATGTTCAAAAGAGACTAAAAGCTGTGCATGCCCTTTTGGAACCCACATACTTTGGAGAATGGGGTAAATAAACAACTTCTCAAAAATTATATGCACATTAGAAAGATGAGCCCTTGTGATCTTACAGATGACAATGAACGTAATAGTTTAATGAAAGGGACTAGAGACACACAAATTATTTCTAATAAACAACATAATTATCATGCTGAAATTCCCGACACTTGATAATTAGAAAGATTTCCCCCAAAAAATAGAAACTTCAAGGGCGGCACAAACAGAGTTCTTGGGTTTATTGTTCCTAGAAAATTAAAATATTGTCTTTGGACAACAAATGATACAGAATGTAATGAATTTGAATTCCTATGTTATTCTGGAGTGGATATTAATATTGTAGAACTTTACTAAAAAAATGAAAATAAAATATTTGAATAACTTATGCATTTTCTCTGAATTGATCTTTTTTTGAAAATGGTATAAATGAGTTCAGAATTGCATTTAAACAAGTAGAGTCAGGTTGTCATGGTGTGTGGTTGATAAGCTATAATTAAGTGATACTCCCTGGAAAAATCAGTCTGACTGACACTTACAGATGTACTCCAGGCTGTTGTAAACAAAAAGCCCTTCTATATTTCCATATGCATCTTAACAGACCCCACGAAAATCAACGATGTAAGGATATGTATCATGACAGAAAAATATATGCAAGTTCTTTGAAAATAGAGGTCATATTATAAAAGAAGACATTGTGAAGCTGTCATTGCAAGAATGCATTTTTTTTTTCAATCCTGAATAATTCAGTGCTAAAGAAGCAATCTACTTTGTAGTGTGTGCTGTCCATAAAGGTGGGGTCAGCACCTCGTCTATGCTCTGTCATGAAGCTGCTTCTGTTTGAGTGATGTCTGCCTCAGAGCAGATGGTCTGAAGATGAAGAATAATCAGACCAATGGGGATAAAAATGCGATGCTTACCTCAAGGGGGCAATAGTAAATTAACACTGTAGGATGCCTCACTAATAAAAAATTGATGAAAGATATTTTCACTTGTTCGGGTTTGTTTTTTCATATCCTGACAGTTCTAAAGGCCTTCAAGGGAGACTAAAACCTAAGAATTCAATAAACTGTTCCTACCAATTATATCAAAAGCTTTTTCTTTTTTCTCCTGACCCAGATGTTATTATAGTTGGTTGTTATTCATTTATAAAACCTACTTTTTTTATGATCAGTGACAGTCCAAAAGGAAATTCCTTTGGAAATTTGTGAACAGTACATAAAAGCTTGATAAGCTCTTCCATGTTTTGACCCATATTCATTTGGGGCATGTTGAGTTTAGGATACTGGCAGAACATTTTACAGAGATGTCCAGCTAGTTGGAAATTAGGAAAGAGATTAGGTCTTGGATACAGATTGTTTTAAAAATAAGTTTTCATTATTTTACACACAATTAATACCAGTTGGAGATCCCAAAGCAGTGATAGAGAACTGTTTAGAATTCAATCATTTATAGATGTGGTGTGGATTATTAAACTTCTATTGTGGAGCTCTAAGTTTTCAATTATTTTCATTATTTTTATTGTTAACATGTTAAATGCAGATATCCTTGTTACTTTAGCTATTGAAAATATTAGGAAATTTTATGGGAAAACTATAATATTTGGTATAGGATTTGTAGAATAGTTTGCTTGGTATTGCACTGTCAGCATTTTGAACATAAAAAAATAAGCAGAACTTTTCAAATACATCAGTTCAAGCAGCCCCTAGTGTTAGAGGTTGTGTGTGGAATTAAACAATGATATTATAAGATACCTCTACACCCAGAGGAACCAGTAACAAAAGTGGGGCATCCTGGTCTCCTAGTCACATATCATTCTCTGGAGGATGATAGGCTCTTTAGGAAGAAATATTAACCCTTGATAAATAGTTTAATAGCCAAAGCAATCATTAAAGTACTTACTGAACTGAAGCAGCAATGTCTTAAATCTGTTCATGTAATTGAGGCCTCTCAAAGTGTATCTCATCACTTGAAAAAATCAGAAGAATTCAATTGCAATGTTCTTCCATTTAAGTTTTTAAGATGAATCTCAAGTTATTTAATCTTACATCTCACCTATAACTATAGCAAAATGTTTCTCTTATTATTCTGATTTTCTTGGTAGAGATTTGTAAATTTGTGAAAGGAGCCACAAATATTTCCATCTACAAACTTACCATTTTCCCATTTAAATTCAGGAAAAACTGACTTTTTTTTTAGTGATTTTTTTTTTTTTTGCAAGGAAGGATTCGCCCTGAACTAACATCTGTTGCCAATCTTACTCTATTTTTTCTGTTCTCCCCAAAGCCCCGCTGGATAGTTGTATATCCTAGTTGGAAGTTCTTCTGGGTCTTCAATGTGAGCTGCTGCCACAGCACTGCAACTGCCAGACGGGTGGTGTGGTCCTGCAACCGGGAAATGAACCGGGCCGCCAGAGCAGTGAGAGCGCTGAAACTTAACTACGAGGCCATCAGGGCTGGCTCTGACATTTTGTATCTGATGATGGAATTTTTGAGTTCCGCAGGTGTTTCAGAATCATAGGCAGAACATATGCCTAGAATACAAGCAATCAAAACCTTTTGATTTTCTACCTTGTGAGAAGTTTCTTAGATTTTCAATTCACCATGAAGTTCGATAGGAAACTGAGAATGATAAACGCTTAAGAAAGTTTCCACGAATCTTTGTAAAAGTTCCCATTTTAGTGAAAGTTTCAATGCATCTCATTGTAATAAGTATCTTGGTAATGAGCCTAGTTATAGAAATATTTTATAAAGCCAAACTAATGTGAGCAAAATGGTCACTTTTCACGTCAGACTTCTACTGTGTCATGAAATGCTAACTGGGAAATTCATATTCCTTCTGCTCAATAATTCTTTAAAATATATATATATAAACACTTTTGAAAATTTCATTATCATGTAGTGAATTTAAACTATAAAATATTCATCAAAAAACAATTATCAAATGTACATCATGATTGTCTTTCCTGGTTTAGAGTTTCTGTTCCTACTAGTTTAGGTTTTTTGTGTTCTTGTGGTAGTAATTCTAATTCATTGAGGAAGCATATCATCACATTATTAATATTTGACTAAGTTTTCAGAAAAGTGAGTGTCAGAGAAACATAAGTATACAAAAATTTTTTCAGATATAAAATTGTCTCAAACAACTTACTTCACCTATGTTTATCCTAGAAGATTTAACAACTGAGATCTCTGAACCAAATCTGGTCTTCCTGGATTGGTAGTAAACATTTTGAATATCAGAGGAGTATTATTCGTACAATTTGGACAAAGGATAAGAGAAGTGGAGTAAATTTCACTAATGCCAAATGAATAGTATAATTAATGTATGATCAAGTAGAACCATGCAGTTTTTATAATTACAAAGCCTCATAGACGTCAGAGCAACTAAGAAAAGATGCTCTAGAATTTGACTTAGCAACCCTTCTTTTCAGTTAAAGAATAAAATTGTGATATTTAGTAGTTTGTGTTGTCTCTTAGACTGTGTAGTACCTTAAATATATGCAAATATAATTTTCATTAAAACTCTTGCATAATATGAATAGTCAGCATTAGAAAACGTGCCTCCACTGTCAGAAAAAGATACTGCTTTTGAGTACTAAGGTTTTCATCTATTTACTCTTCAGTGATTTTTGTCACCATTGTATAAGTTAGGAACTTATTTTTCAGTGTCACCATCTTTTTTAAGTAAACATTTCATTTAATTATAACATACAAACAGAAAAATGCATAAATTATAATATTCATTTGATATTTCTCACAAAGTTTACATGCCCATTTAACAACACCCAGAACTAGAAAGCAAAACTACAAAATTTCCAGCAACCAGACTCCATTTTCTGCCTCTTTCCAGAAACTTCTGACTTCTAACAGTACAGATTAGTTTTGCCAGTTTTTGAGCCTTGATAAATGGAATCATAAGGATGTCCATTTTTGGGTCTGACTTATTTTGCTTAGTATTATTTTTGTGAGAGCTGTTGATGTTGCATATAGATATGGTTCATTCATTCCTATTCCCATTGTTGTGTAATATTCCAGTTTTACTCTCTTTTAAAGTATAAGAATTGTACAAGGGAGTCACAAATCTCAATAGAGGATTGCAAATAATGCTTTGAAAAGGATGGAATTGGTATGCTGTAGGCAGTTTTTACATTTCATGGATGATAATCTTAGGGAAAGCATGATGAGTGAAATAATTTAGTGTGCTAGTGGAAATCAATGTCAAAATGTAATAAAGATAAAGAAAAAGATCCTTGTTTTATAAAAATATCATTTCAAGTGATCTTGCATAACAAAAAGGTATTTGCTTAAAATATTCAGGCATAATTTATCTGTTTAGTTAAACTTAGACATTGTTCTGATCCCAATTCTCAATTTTATTTGTTAATAAGTATCTTAGATAATATTTTAAAAGGAAAAACATGAACGCCTATATCTGAACCAATTTTCTTAGCACATAGGTTGCTGGAGTAAATAATCTGTGGGGAAGCTGCATTAACTCTCTAAGTATTAGAGCATCTGTCAGTATTTTTCATTTAGTGGCCGTCTAAAGACCGATTGAAGTGAACCTGAAAATGTGTGTTAGTCTGCATGTTTGAACTAAAGTGAACAAACTTTTACTTTACAGCAGTTTTTGTTATTAGTGGCGGCTGAACGGAAATTATCAAGTGGGATTTTGTGGTGTAAGGTGTTTTACCTGTCGTTTATGTGTTCTAACTGGAGGAGGGCAACTTGTGGAATTCTTTTTAAAAAGTTCCAGCACATCTAGTGTGCAGTACTCATTTGCCCCTAAATTTCTGTTTTATGACAAGATAATAATAACAATTGGAACTACTAGAGGAGCTAAATTATTTAAACAATCCGGCAAAAGTATGATTATTTAAGTAAAAGCATTGATATATCACAGAGAGTGCTTTGTAAAATCTTCGTTGGTGGAGACAGACCACACACACCCAGCTCTTTGTCCTCCTGCACCTGCAAATATCAGAGTATTTTCAAATACTCTGGTCCTCTGGTAGCAACCTTCATTTTTAAAAAGATCACGTGGGTGCATCTGTGCTTTGATTTGCTGTTGTTTTTTGCATTTATGATTTGCAAGAAAAACCACAATTATAAAACAAACTCAGTAAGTGTCCTCTGTGCCTGTCATTGGGCTAAGCACCTTCAAATCATTGTATTTAATACTTCCAGCAACTCTATAAAGTACATTTATTTTTGCTAAGGAAACTGAGACCCACAAACACCAGAGATCATGCAACTCACGATTTGCTGAACGTGGATTTACCTTATCCCACATTCCTAGGAAAGACCCAGGGAACTATAGAAATGTTCCATATTTCGTGATATTCATATTAAAGTTTTTCCCCTCAACTTATTTTGGTAAATTTTATTTATTTTGTATTGCTATAAAAATGTGGATCTCAGGGTAGGAAGGTAAGTGGCCCTGTTTTTACGATGCAAAAACTGCATCCTAAGAGAATAAACAAATTCTTCAAATTCCACAAGGAACATGTGTTTTCCTTAGGGCTCATCAGTCAGCAGATATTGGTGGCAGGCGCGCTATAAGCCAGGGACAGTGAAGAGAGGGGCTCTGCCACACTCTCTCTGGGCTGGGAGGACGGCTGACTGACTCCCACCGTCGCATGAGTGCTTCTTAGACTGGAATGATGTATCCATTCTTTTAAAGTATAAACAAAGTTCATGACCTCTGGTGTTGTTATTTTTGTTGTAGTGTTAATTAAATGTAAAGATAAAACTACATAAAACTGCTTAAAATCTTAGACCACCACTAAAAAGAAAGTTTTACAAATTAAGCATAAATGAAACTACAAAATTAGTATTATCCAAATAAATGACACCAACCTAATAGTATGGATAGAATTGTCTAAAACTAAATCATAGATAATGGGTTTAACAGTAAAAAGATTTAATCTCCGATTTCTGTAATTTAATATGCTTCTGAATTTGACTTCAAGGGAAGCCATATAAAGAAAACCTTTTTTTGTTAGCATGTTGTACAAACCATTATAATATGTTTAAGATTTTGTTTCCTACTTCAGAATTATAAGACTGAAAGCTATCAGAGAAATTTGCTAATGTCAATTTTAATGGCATGCCATTTGATAATTGCTTAAAGCTCTGTTTATTTACTTGGAGGTGAAATTAGTGTTGTGGTAGAGATGTATACCTAATCCGTTAAAAGCTAAAATGGGAGCTGAAAAATGTTTCCCTGTGGATTTTCTAGTACACTCACTGCTAATGGTCGGTGCAAGTTGGACCATACAAAGATAACACAGAGCCTCATGTTTATTTGCAGCTTTAATGTGCTGCTGCTGATTACTGTGCACTGTGTTCTTTTGTGTTTTTTTTTCAAATTTGGTGAGGAAGATTGGCCCTGAGCTAACATCTGTTGCCAATCTTCCTCTTTTTGTTTTCCTCCCCAAAGCCCCAGGCAACGTTGTATATCCTAGTTGTAAATCATTTTAGTTCTTCTACATGGGATGCTGCCACGGCATGGCTTGATGAGTGATTTGTAGTTCCACGCCCAGGATACAAACCAGTGAACCCCGGGCCACGGAAGCAGAAAGCATGAGCTTAACCACTCGGTCATGGGTCAGCCCCCTGTAGTCAGGTTCTTTTGGCTCGTCATGTCTCTACCATCCTGCCACATATGATGACCAGATTCTCTGATCACTCTCTGTACCACGGTAAAACTTTGTACATATCATGCATCTATATGTCATCTATACTTCGCTTGTTATGCACTGAATTATAAACACAAAGTCAAATACCAGAATTGCATGGTTGTACTCAGTTAAATGGTAGCCATCTAGATGACCTGGAACATGCTTATATTTTCCTTATTAGGTTATTATTGAAATGAATGCACAGAATTTTTTTAAAATGGAGCCCTGTGGATTCCTAGACCCTTTGGGGAAGCATTCCTTTGGGATATAATGTAGCTCTGTGAATGCACATTCCTCTGTGCCTTTCATGTCCACCCTGCTGGGTGCTAAGAAAGTATTCTGTTTTTCTAACATTCAGATACAAAAAAATGTACAGACCAGTGTCAAGAAGAATTTAAGAGGAAATTTTTCTTTCTTAGCTTGAGATGCCACACTAGGGTTGTAAAGGGGGCAAGTTTTAATGTCATCCATCTGTTGCAGATTAAAATACATGGGGCTCAGTGTTTGAATTCCTCGTCCAGGGTCCGACTTTGCAGGCATCAGTACAATTGGTTTTAGGATTGAGAGTCCTAGGGACACAGAACGGCAGAGCAGGAAGAGGGCAGTCTTATATTCATCTGACACTTTCTCCAGAGGACTTGCTCTTGCCTCATTTTCTCTTTATTGTGCTTTTTATGTGTGAAATCTCCTGGTTGAGCCAGGAGACAAGAGTCTATTTTGAAAGCCTGCTTTTCCCCCTGTTTATACTTCACTTTAAAATTCTGACTTTTCTCACGCTCAGAAGGAAACAGCATGGTCAAAATTGCTGCATCTCTCACCATGAGTTTCTCAATCCTCTTTCATCTCTGTGTTGATCGAAGATAACCAGATCGACTACTGTTTACCCTAAGCTCTTGTGTCAAGAGCTTTAATCCCAGATTGACCTCGTTGTAGCATAGTGTGTACATGCGTCTATGGGGCAGGGAGAGAAGAATATATATTTCTGTGCACATCTGTACTTTTGACCTTCAATAATGTCAATATCTGTACTTAAATTTTGAAGTCTCATTTTAGTTTTGTTCTTGAAACCCATGTTCATGAACCATTTATAATCACACTTTCATTGAATGCATTTTCTCACTTTGGGAAAACTAAATCTCTTACCATGCTTCCAGAAGAATCCAACTTATAGCAAATCTACTATGAAATCTCCTGTGACTCAGCTGTTGAAGAGCTCCCTGGCAGGATGGCTCAGATGTCACAATTCCATTGGGTCCAGCCCCTCAAGAACAGTGGGAACATTTTTTGCTAAAATTTCAGGGACTGGCTGTAAGTCTCTGACTTGCATCTACTTTTCAGAAGTTTGATTCAGAAAAGAGAAAACCAGTGATGAAAACATGTTATTATGTAACAGCAAAAACAGTCCTTAATGTCACGTCCAGTCCCTAGAGAAGGCTCTGAGAGGGTCTATTGGGTACTCCTCAGTGACGTCTGCAGCTCCCTTCAGACCAACATCTCCCCCTTTAACTTCCACAGTGGTGTCTCCGGGTGTCTCTTTATCCCTTTGGGGTCAGATACTTCCTTCTGTTCTACCTGTTCTTGGCATTCTTTTTTTACAAGAAAGATACAGCAACCTGATCTTAGGTCCTACGGTTAATCATATTAGGCATGTACAGAGAGACAGACAACTGGTTTTTTCACGAGAGTGTACTTTACCACCTCTTTCCTCATTCCCAAATGAATATGTTTCTAAGTAGTTTATCTCAGGCCAGCTCCTAATTTTTCTAGGTGTATATAGATGGGTGATAAATGTGAGGACTAGGATGTCAGCTGAGAATTCTCTCTCCAGCTGAAGCACTCTATTTAGCAAGTGCCATGATTTACAGAGTGAATATGTGGACCAAGGGCATCAGATAACCATGGCTATCAGAAACAAAATAGATTATAGCTCATAGGTTAGGAATCTGTAGTAACATCTGCCTTGTCACTTTGGAGGGGTGAGGCAGAAGAGCAGATAAGACTAGCTCCAAAGCTGATAAACATGAGTTAAATCGTGGATTTTCCACCGAATGGTTTTATGACCTTGGAAACTTTCTAAACTTGTTTCCTCACCTATTACATGAGCATAATAATCGTTCCTTCTTCATGGTATTACTGTGAGCATTAATGATATTATACATATCATACTTAGCTCTGTGCCTGGCTTGCAGTAAACACTCAATAAATATCACATATAATTAATATGCCTCACATACAAGTTGGAAGTACTTTCTAGGCACAAATGTTAAGATATAGCACATAGATTTATTTTTTTAAACTATATATGGGAAATAATATTGTCAAACTTTCTGTGACCTAATATTTAATTTTTGTTGTCTTATGGTAAATAACATTTCCTGTGAGATATTGACATAACATAGTGAGTAGTATTATGTTTCCTCTTTAAGTGCTGTAGCAAGAAACTGAAGGTGGAAAATCTCCCTGAAATTTAGAATTTGCCCCAAACTGCAAAGTAATTCCATAGACTAGGCATTTAAAGATGAGTCACAATTGGGTCCCTGCAGCATTGCAGATACCCTCGGGGCACCTGCCACGGGCACAGCTTTCAGGAAGGACGACAGTGAGGCATCAGAGTGGTGCAGGGAGGGAGGGATATTAATCACACCATGAGTCATTTCTAAGGAATCAGCATGAGTTCCAGATGTATAGATTTCAGGCATCCCCTTCAATTTTTCATCAGTTATCTCTTTGACTTGTAAACATGTAACCCATTGTGGTATTTCGGTTAAATGTGAGCTAATTTAGTCCTAGGGTTTTCAGTCTTCCCATGTGTAAATCATTTTAACAGTATCAAGTAATTCCATATTTGAGACTCTCAGAGAAAGTCCTTCCATTTCTATCTTTGTGCATCGTGACCGGTGGTGATAAATAGTTCTGACAGAGTGTGCCAGGAGCCCCTGCTGAGTGCGTTCTCAGAGGGAGGGAGGCAGTGTGGCCTGCTGAGGAGAATGTTGGGTTCAGAGCCCTCACACCTTGTCTCACATCCTAGTAGGGCAGTGACATCCCTTGCGTGCTACTGCTTTCTCTCTAAACAGATATTCTATCACAGGAAGAATTATAAAGTATGCAAGTGTCTTAGAACCTGACAAACGTTTATCATCACTATTGTGTTAAGCTTTGAAAGTCAGGCTCTTGCAGCAAGCTGGAGGGGCAGGGTGCCTGCCGCTGGGCCTCTCGAGCAGCTCTCGTCAGGACCTTCCATGGGGAAAATTCAGCCAATTCTTCCCGGATCAGATTTTGAAAGGAGTAGGTGAGAGAGAAGGACTTAAAAAGCAGTGCACATCAAGAGTGATCATCTTTACCAAGGCATTTTAGTCTGGTATTATGTCAGCTTGTTTAAATTTAATCTTGTTTTTCCAAAATCACTGGGATCACAAAATTTGCATCAGCCCAGTCCACACCTGCCAAGTAGTGCTATCCTCTTTCCTCAAAGCATCCTCGGAGCCTTCTGTTATTCCCCTCTAATGAGGACAGATGACTGCCGAGTGACCCCTACTCAGCCTTCTCCCTGAGACTCATCTGAAAACCAAACAATGAAGGAGAGAAAGAAGAAACCCAGCGTCTCCCATTTCTTTTAGTCTTCTGATTCCTGTTAGGCTCGACATTAGGCTCAGTATAAAGTCACTAGCATCCTGTAGCTAAAACGAAAGGGTCACAGTGGATATGGGGATAGTGTAAATTCGTCTTCCACTGTGGCTGAAGATTTAGAATAAGTCAGTAGCAATTATTTTCATTTTAATGGTTCATTTGCATTCTTTAATAGAGTGTATTTCCTATTGACTTTAATATCCTTAAATAACTCTCTAGAAATATTGTGAAGTTGCTACCTTATACTATGAACCATTATTCAATGTTTAAACTCAGTATTGAAATTTTTAGGAGCTAAATATTTTCTGCCTTGCAGTATAATCATCCTTGTCTTTTCGTCTTCGACGTGTCTTTGTTTTATCAATAATTCACTAAAAGTCTTTTCTTTTTCTCCCAGTCTGACAGCAATGCAAGCTTCCTCCGTGCTGCCAGAGCAGGCAACCTGGACAAAGTCGTGGAATATCTCAAGGGGGGCATAGACATCAATACCTGCAATCAGGTGAGAGCATGGCAGCTGGCTTGGTATCAGACAAAGAAGAACCACTCGTTACCCACAGATGTATTACAGCAGCCCAAAGTTATTTTTTGTCCTCGTTGAATTTATTAAAGTGTCACTGAGACTTATGAAAGTCCATTTTCTCGCCTTTAATAACTTTTGAAGCCTCAGACGTTTGCATATAGAGCTAACTTTGCTGGCAAAGTAGATAGGTCAAAAATAACAATGGAATTCCACTTTGTCTGTGAAGTGACTTTGGCCACCCTTACCTGGAATGTTGACCAAGAATGATGTTTTACTTCTCATTTATCATCAACTAGTTCTCCAGGCTCTGGCTTCTTTTCTTCTCTGCTGTATGCCTTTTACTCATGGGTAACTGATTACAATTTGGGATAGAGAACTAAGAGGATAAAATCAAACTTATCCTTTTTTCTCTTAATTAGTTTTAAAATATGGATTAGAATGGGAAGAGGTTGAAACTATGGGCTTAAGTGAAGGGTTTGCATTATTCATTCATCACATCCATTTGATAATGACTAGACAACATTACACATTTTGGATATTATTCGGACCCAGGGATGTTGAGATTTTTATATTTTTGACGAAGATTTTTACGCCATGAATTAAAGTGTCTAGCGGACTCCACTATTTACTATAGTGTGCTAAATGTTGATGGTGAGTGTGTGTGTGTGTGTGTGTGTGTGTGTTTGACTGAGTGAACTGGAAAGTGAATAATCCTGGCTAATTTTAAGTTAACAAGAGGTAAATTTCATTGTTGGATTCTAAGTCATCTTCAGAATGCCTGTTTGTATCCTGGAATATATGGAGCCCAGTTATGTTCAATCTATAGTCCCCCAATATCTTCTCATACTTAAACTTACTCTCCTCTCAAATTCCCACCTGCTGATTTCCAGCATAGAAGGCATTGCCACTGATGGCAATATTTCTTATCCTTTAGAGGAGTGCATTTCTTAGCATTGAAAAATGTGGAGTGCTGCTTGCTGTTGGGAAAGGCAATCTACTGTCACCCTGAGAATCCCTGCACATTCTTTGGGGTGTGACAAGAATGAAAGGCCCTGATTGCACTTCATCTGAGCCATTTCTGAGGGTGGTGCTTGCAGGGAGCAATAGGGATTAGATAACACCTCCTCTCAGATGAAAAATAGACTTGTTTCTGCTTATTGTAAAAGCTGTGAATCCCCAAGTTCAGTGTTCTTCTTTAATATAACCCCACTGCATGTGTAGGCATCAACCATTGTCCCTTGCATCACTCCCATGGGATTGGGAGGCAGGTGTGGGGAACTGGTACACTTAGCCACTGCTTTTGCTGTGAATTATAAAGTCCTTTGTCTCTGACCTAGGAGACCCATGTCTCCTAGATTCAGCATCGTGAAACAGTAGCAGTTTAGCTTTTTAGCTTGTAGGTAAGATAAAATCCCAGCCCTTTGTAGTTTTTGACATTGACCTATGGAATAAAGCCAAATTCCTTTATCCCAATATATAAGATCTTCATATTCTGCGTCTCCATTCCTTATCAAACTTATTTTCCATTATAAATCTTTTTATTTGACATGTTTTTAGTGCTCTTTTGAATAATCAAGTTGAACTTTAGGTACATTAGTTACTTTAAAAGAGAAAGAACATCCAAATTCCCATATGGACATGTGAACATCTTCCAAAAATGCCTATGAAATTGAATATAAAATATTTTATAATTTTAACATGTTACTTTAGGTTTTTTAAAGTGTATTATTATATATTACCCAAATTTAATGTTAATTCATTAACTTTCTAAATTTGCAGTATGCTAGAGAATGGACAGTGAAATTATTAGTTCATTTAGGTAAAATTATGATAAATAATGCCAAAAAAGGAGCCCATGGAAAATGAAGTTAACCTAAGTGAAACTAAGTCCACTTCATCCTAAAGTATAACAAGTGTATTAATTGTATGAAAGATCTTAGGGGTTTTTTTGGAAAAATAGTCTCTCAGCAGTAAATACTCAGTTCTTACCAGCTTTACAGACCACCCTCAGTTCTTGGGTTACCTCAGAAAGTTTTTAGCAGCTTCACATATTTTTCTAATAGTGGCCAACTGTCCACTAACATATCATAAAAAGGAAGAAGATTTATTTCTGTGAGAAGACAACACGATGTCACGAAACCACACAAAACTTAGAGCCCAGAGGCTCAAGTTTATGTTCCAGCTCCACTCTCGTCACATCATTCCAGTTCAGAAAGTGACATTTTTCTAATTTCTAAAACAGGACAATAGCAATACATTCAGTGCTTACATCATTGAGTTGCAGTGTAGGTTAAATTATGAAATCTGAAAGGAATTTCTAAAGTGCACGTGTTCTAATTGTCATTACTGTGTATAATTCACCAAGAATAAAAAAAGTTAAAATTGACTTCCACACAAAATATGAGATTGATTCTCTTCAGTCACCTGAATTTACTAGGCAGTAGGTAAATGTTGTTGTCTCGTATTGGTTCTTTATTATTACTATTCAAGAATGTACATTAAATAGAGATTAGGGAATTAAAGTCACTGAAGTTAACTAATTAGCTACTATGTATCAGACTTCCTGCTGGGGCGTTCCATGTGACGTTTCGTCAGTCAGCGCAGACAAATGTCATGAGGTAGGCATTCGCCCGAATTTACAAATGCAGAAACTGAGCCCACAAGCAGTTCAGTGATGTTCCCAGGCTCACTCAGGTCTGTCTGTCGCCCACGTCCACATCTTCTCTACTTCAGAACATCTCCCTGAGACATTCGGAGCTTCACTTCAAAGTGTACGGTGGTGGTATCCTTTATCTGGAAGCTCAAATCTTATTTTTAATCTACCTTTGTTAATATAAAAAGATCTTTATTCATCCTTAGATTAACATAGTAGATAGTTAGAGGAACTTTTAAGTCAAAGAGCATCACCATCGGGATTACTACTAAAAGTCAAATAGAATAGGGAACAGAAAATATTTTCCGAACACCCAGGAGGGAAAAAGAAGCAACTGGTAAGTCAAAGCATTCCTATTTCTAAATATGTAAAAGCTCAAAGCTATGATGGCATATGAAAGCAGAGAAGAAAAAGTATCCTCTCTTTTGCTTGTAAGCCCGAGTTTCTGGGGAGCTTTATGACATGTAACATAGAAACCAGGACTTTCCAGACCTTGTTATTTCTCAACGAAAGGCAGTCTGGGCTGCACCGGCTTTCCAAAAATATCGCTTGTGTTGGCGTGCTAAGATTCCTTAGACTGAAATTTGGATGAAAATTTTTTTCTTCATAAAATTGGTCTCATAACTACCATGAGAATTTTGAAATTTAATCCAAAAATACCATTTGGCTTCTAATCATTTAAAGGCTATGGGAAAAATTCATAAATTTGGCAGAAGGTATTATTCTTAAAAAAAAAAATAAAACCAGCTTCAAGTTTTCAGTTTTCTTCCCCAAATGGTTATAAATCTGTTAACTTTTATTTTCTTTAAAAGATCAAAGTGGTAATTTATTTATCTTATCATCTCTTGTACATTCAGAAAAGAGGCTAAATCTTAGCATTTGCTTCCTGTTTCTGAAACTAATGTCTACTCATGCTTCTCTTACTTATGCAGTATTTCTTCATAATCTAATAATGTTATAAACAAGGTTAACTTCCAGACATTAAAAATAGACTCTATAACTTGTTCATAAAAAATTTATAGCCAGTTACAAGTCGATAAAAGCCTCAGAGAGTTCAGATACTTTCACCATGTATAAAATTTATTAGTTCTACTGCAGTGACTTCAAAATAAAGGGTATCACTTATCATTTATTGGACGTAATTCTAGATATGACACTAAAGGTTAACAGTTCTTAAATTGTCCTGATTTTTGGTCTTGACGTTTTGCCGCTAAGGTGTAGCAATGCAAAATTATCAATTAGATCCTGTTTCTCAAAAACAGAAGGCAAGGTCTAAAGCACCATTTTCCAAATAAGATTAATGTTCCTCAAATTGCAGGCCTTTAGCAACAAGAAGGTACACCCAACAATGACTTTAGCATATGCTCACATACTTATGACTCAGACCACAAAAGCATTTTTGGAGGTCACATTAAAAATGTGTGTGCTGGAATCCAAATTCTCATTTATCCTCTTACCAGCCGAGTGACCCTGGGCAATCACCTTCTCCAAAACTCACTTTTCTCAGCTGTGAAATAGTGATCATAACAAGACTGAGGTCAAAGGGTTGTTGTGATGATTAAATTAGATGTTTGCAAAATGCTTAACAGAGCAAGCATTCAATAAATATCAGCGAATGGTAACCCTTATTATAATACTGTAATCTTTGGATATTGATTCTCAACCTCCACTTTAGCAAGAGTGATGCTGGTTCTAATAGGCAGGACAGAACATAAAAGGTATTAACACAGCCTGTGTCATGAAATAGGAAAGATCATGTTAGTAGCAATTTGGTAGCAATTAGTGTTTATCTGGGTTGCGTTAAACGAAAGTCTTTTTTTCACAAATGCCATTTCGATCCATCTAGTCTGGACCTCTCTTTAAAAATGCCCAAAACAATTCTGTTAGCCTGGGACTTTCTAATGGCAACAAAAAGGAATAGCAGAGAATTGAATTCATGGAATTAATGGAATATGGAATGAACTATGTATTGTTTTCTAACCAGTTAAATGAGGCACAAATATATGTACAAATAATGGAGCTATATATCTATGTGTTTATTATTGACCCCTCATTTACAAGACGCAAAAGGTGCTGCAGCTGTCTGGTTCTGGTTTGCCTTTGGAGACTGTATTATTCTCTAATTTTCTTCCGGGCATTAACACCAGTCCTTGCTCTGTAGGGGTTGCTTCATGCAAATTATTTCTGAGACTGTCTTCTTAAGTGCTCTGCTGCAGTGGTTTAGATTGGAACAGAGAACAATTTATTTTCTGGGAATTCTCTGGAATGCTCTCTATGACTGAAATATGTGGATTTTAATATATAACTCCCAGGCAGCCACTCAACTCTTCCTAACTCATCTCAGATATTATAATCACAGCATTCTTTTGCCAATATAAACTCAGGCTCATCATTTGTTCATCTATTTATTCAAAAGTGTGCTGTTATTTTACTATGCGGAAGGCACTGTCCTAGGTGCTGGGGGGATGGAGCAGTGATAAGAGAGGCAAAGACTCTGCTCTCAAACAGCTTACAATCTAGAACCTGAGAGGAGAGAGACAGTCACCAAGGAAGTAAGTAAAACATATAGAAGGAGAGATGGCAGTAAGTGAGAGGGAGAAAAATACAGCAGTGGAGCAGAAGGAGCAGAAGGGGCGCAGAGTGTCGTTTTAGATAGGATGGCCAGAAGACCTGAAGGAGCCGAGCAAGGAAGCCCTGCACTTTTTGGAGGAGGTACATTTTAGAAGAAGGCTTGATATGTGCGAAAGCCCCAGGGAGAGAGCAGCCTGGCGTGCTCAAGGCCCGCAAAGAAGGCCAGCGTAGCTAGAGTAGGATGAGGGAGGTAAAGAGAAGGAGGATGTCGGGGCAGAGCAGAAGGGGCCCCCAGGTCAGGGAAGCACTTGTAGGCTATTTTAAGACCTATGGCTTTAATTCTGAGTGAGAAGAGAAGTGATTAGAGAGTTTTTAGCAGAAAAGTGATGGAAGCTGACTTAACTTGTGAGAGAGCACGGGTAGAAAGAAGGCAGGCCTCTGGAATGCTTCAGGTGAGAGATGAGGCATCCTATATGTACTAGGGCAGCGGGCAGGAGACATGGAGAGAAGTGGTTGGATTATGGATCTGTCTTCAAGATAGAGCTGATAGATTTTGTTGAAGGATTTAATGTAGGATGAGAGCAAAAGAGAGGAGTCAGGGATGAAGGTTGGGGTCACAAGGAAACTAATGAGAATTAAAGTTTCATTAACTGAGGTGGGGAAGACTGTGTGATAAGCAGATCTGAGGGAAGAATCAGGTGAGTTTTGAACATATTCAGCTTGATTTGTCTATTTGATGCCCAAGATATTGAGTAGGCAGTTGGATGTGAGTCTGGAGTTTAGAGAAGAGGTTTTGACCAGAGAGATGTATTTTTGAGCCCTCAGTGTTAATGTTATTTAAAATCATAAAATTGGATGAGGTCACCAAAAGAGTGAGTGTTTATGAAAAATTGAAGAGGTCCAAAGCCTGAGCCTTGGGGCGCTTCAGCTTTTAGAGGTCAAGAAGATGAGGAGGAGCCAGTAAGGAGGATGGGGAAGAGTGTCGAGAGAAGTAGGAGGAGAATCTGGAGAGTGTGGTGTCTTGGAAGCCAAGCAAAAGTTATTTTCAGGTGGAGGAAATGATTAACTCTATAAAATGCTGTTGATCAACAAGCTGAGGAAGTGACAGCAGCTTAGTAATGTCATGGTACCTGGTGCCTTGATAAAAGCATTTTCAGCTGAGTAGTGGGTGAAAGTCTGACTGGGGTTGATTCAATAGATGATGGGCAGACCACATGCTACTTCAAGTACTCTTTCTATAAAGGGAAAAAGAGAACAGAGGAGGTAGCTGGAAGAGGAAATGGAATCAAGAGAAGCTTTTTTAAAAAATATGAAATAATAACATTTTTGTTTCATTGCTAGAAAAAAATCAGCAGAGGAGAGAAAATCAATGATGCAAGAGAGAGAGAAGGGAGAATTGCTGGTTGGTGTCCTTGAGTAGATGAGAGGGGATGGGGCCTGGTGCACAAGTGAGAAGACTGGCCTTTGCTAGGAACGTGGATAGTTCAGGAAATGGAAGGGTTTGTGGATAAAGGAGCAGGAAGTTGTGTGGGTGTGGTGCTGGGAGCTGGATGTGGAGTGGAAGTTCTCTTTTAATTGCTTCTATTTTTTCAGTGAAGTATGAGTCAAGGTTATCAGCTGAGAGTGAAGATGGGAGAGGAGGTGATAGAGATCGAGGAGAGAAGATGTGAAATAATCATCTAAGAGAGTGAAGGAGAGAGTGATTAAGGGTAACAGAGTGTGATTGCCAGGTGGCATTAAAGGCCCACTTAAGGATCGTGACCAGTTAGCATGTATGCATGTTCTTCTGCAGCTACATTCAGGCATGGGATCAGATGGAGAGTTATATATAACTAGGAATGTGGTTTAGCTCAGCATCTATCAGATAGCTAGAGGAAGGCAAACAAACTGTATGTATTCCTTGCATACAAGGAAATGAATAAAATGATTATAAAGATTATGCATGAACTTTAGGCCGAGTGAGGAGAGAAGCGGGCACTGCGAAAAGATGAACAGACTCTAGCTGTCAGAGATTGTTGGAGTTGAATCAGTAGATTGGCAAGAAAATAGATGGTGGCCAAAGGATTGGAGGCTTGAAATTGAGATCCTGGAGGGAGACTATATACTGATAATGACAAGGTCTAGAGTGTGACCATGGAAGAAAGTGGATCAAGTAGAGAAAATGACAAATGATTGGCAGAGAGGAAGTCAGGAACCCGAAAGTCCAAAGTTTTGGAAAAATCACCTACATGTATATTGGAGAAAATGACAATCAACTAGAAGGTAAAATCTTTAAGGGATGAGAGCTGGGATCTAGAGGATATAGGCTGATATCATCTGGAAGTTTATGAAAAAGGAGAAGAAGAAATAGTTTGGAAGAGCGATGGTGGGCCAGGAGCATAAGTACAGCTCCATCGAGTCCAGTGGTTAATTGGGATGTGAAGGGTAAATATCTACCATTTGAGTAGATTTCAGGGAAGCAGTGGTTTAGGTTTCAGTTAGAGTAAGAAGTTTGAGAGGAATGTTTAGAGAAGAGATTTAGGATGCAGAGATGTTGCTAATGACTACAATCATTTGTTCTAGAGCACTTAGTGTAAGAGTTTCAGGAAACGGGAAGTTCTAAGAGACAAAGTCAGAAAAGGGGATACACAGAGGCATACAGGGGTGACATTTGAAGGCATGAGGATTGACCTGGTGACTTGCATAAACAGGGATAAAGAGTATGATAAATTTAGTCCATATGGTCCCAAGCAGATGGTGATGGTTAGCTTGTGGGAGTCATCTGGGGGAAGACATGGGGAGGAGTCCAGCCTGGAGCCTGCAGAGTTCTGGAGTCTCACCTTGATTTCTGCTGTTGGAGGTCAACAGAGGAAAGATCTTGATCCAAATGTGTATTCCACACAGCTCTTCAGATACACACTACAAGCAGACACAGGTAGTGTGTAAGGTGAGATGTAGCTGCCATTCCAGCTTAGTCATTTTTCTGCCTGGTTGTTTCCTTTGTGCCATTCGATATCCAGCCCCTGTGCAGTAGCTGAGATTTTGCCCCACTCATAGTCCAACATTCTCTTTCTTTTGCTGACCATTTATTCTAAGCAGTCGTCTTCCTGTCTTCTACAGAAGTTTCCCAGTCCTTTCCCATCCCTCTCTGCCCTCATGGATTTCTTCTCCTTTCTTTTCATGTGTGTGTGAGTGTATGTGTATGCATGTTTTAATGATTGTAACAGAGTAACCCAAATCTCAGGATCTCTAGTTTTTTCGAGGCCTTCTCTCTCCTGGAATAAGGAGAAAATAAAAAAACAGAAATAAAACCTTGTTTTCAGATAGTAACTTCTTCAAATTCTTAGAAATGAAGGAAATAGATGTGTGGAAGAGAATTCAGCAGTCCAGTACTAAGAAGTGGTTGTCCGTTGAGATGGGCATGATCAGGGGTCACTTGTCTGTTAATGAGCCTGTGTATGTCCATGTGTATAACTTGATGTAGGCAGTTGTTATTAGTCCCCTACTCGTTTCTTTTCATCCTCTTCCCTCACAAATGAAAGGTCTCAGGGTAGGATGAAGGAGTCTGAAATGTGGATGAACAAAAGCTCATAAGGGCACACCTTGGAGCAGGTAATCCATGGCTTCCCTCCCTCCCAAAAGCTATCATCAATAAAAAGAAGAAAGTTCTTTCTGCAGGTTGGAGTGGGCAGTGGAAACAGTCTGAAATGAAACTCTGTACCTTAGTGGGTATCTGAGTCGTTGCTGGGCTTAGGATGCTACTGCTCTTGGGAAAGAAATTTATTAGAAAACTTATGGTGCAATATTTCCTTTGAGGAATGAGAGAAGACAGCGGTAGTGCCCATGGGAGGCAGAGGAGGGAAGCAGGAAGACAAAGAAGCAATTTATGAGAGTCAAGAATGTATTTTCTCATCCAAAGCAAGCACCAGAAGTTCATCAAGAGATTTGTTATTCAAGTTCCCTTCGAGTTATTAGTTTGGACATCAAACTATCAACAATCTCTACAGTCCTTTTTAACAACTCCTGTTAGTGAGATTTTTGTGTCTCTAAAGAAGGTACCAGATCCTTATTAACCAATTGCATTCACAGCCAACAATTTAGCAATATGCAGAAAGGAATGCAAGTTCCACAAACTGGAAACCTGGAACATTGGCAACACTGGAAAATTAAGGTTTAAAAAGAAAGGTTCATGAAATGTATCGATAGGAATACGGTCAAAATTAAACTTAGTGGGGAAGGAGGCTGGCACTGAATTACATGAACCAGCTCACAAACGATGATTTGTTAACTAGGATTCAGGCTTCAGTGTTGTTTAGTGAAAAGGGCAGTACTCTGCTGGAAGGAATGAGACCCAGGATTGGCACATAATAGGTATCCAATTAATATTTGATAAATGGATGATTGAATGAACATGGACTTTGGGCCAGTCACTTAAATCATTCTGAGTCTCAAATTATCCATTTGTGAAGTGGGAAATGATAATACCTACGATATCAAATAATAGTTACCTTTATTGCATGCCTACTACGTGCTCATCACTGTACATACTTTATACGTATAATCTTCACAACATACTTCTCTGCGTCAAAGGAGACTACGGGGGGCCCAAATGATACATGTGAAAACCTATTGTGTTGCGCACACTCACTCAAGAGACCAAATTATGTCTCTGACAATTGCAGCTAGATAAAATTTAATTAAGAAAAAGTAGGACTGGCCACAATTAATGATTTCACTCAAACTAGAATGGCTGGATGGACAAGTACTAACAAGTTTATTCCTTCCAATTTAATCAAAATTTTCGTTCTTTCTGTCAGACAATTTGTAATCGTGTGGGATTCAGTAAAGCTTCTAACACTTAGGAAGGTTCTCTCATGCCTCCTCAAGCATCTATTCTGCCTTCTAGATGGAAAGACCCAAGTTTTGTCAGGTTATGTTTACAATCCATCTCTTAAGACAATTTCTTCCCCTTGCAGAGGGCGACTTGTCTTTGGACCCCTGCGCATGCTTCAGTTTGAGAATACTGCATTAAAATTTGAGTGGTCTCTTAAGTGATCCCTTGGAATCAATCAACACAGTTTAAACACGACCAAAAATAAGAAATTACTAGATGATAGTTAACTAAATGTGATTATCCAGATGATCTAGAATCTACTTCTATTAATTTTTTTTAGGTTGGCACTAAAAAGAAAATGTCAAATTAAAAAATTCTCGCAGAATTCTGAGACCTTTAAGAACACATCCAAGGATTCTAGGATGAGAAAAGCTGTTTTAGATTCAGTGGTTATCTTGGGGTTATTTTTCTGTTATCAATGTCAATAGTAACCACCTCCAGCCTCAGAGAGTGAACCTTTCCTTATGGGTTTCCAAAGGCTAGAGATGGACATATTTGTACTTGACTTCCCCACACACTGACTACATTTAGTGACAAAATGCAGAGTGACTGGATGAATTAAGCAGACTCCTGTTTATCTCCATACCGTACGTGCTGTTTATTAGCGCACCCATTGTACAAACGTTGTTGAAGTATCCTTTTTCTTGTGCTAGGTGCTATCTTAGGTGTGGAGGTGACAAAGGTTAATAGGATTTGATTCTTGCCCATAAGAAGCCCTGTTGGGAAGATAAACAGGAAACACAAAATACAATAAATTGTGGAAAGAACCAAATTTGGGGATTTCTCAGAGGATAAAGTGACTAAGCCAGCTGGCGTGTCTCAGACAGACGTGAAATTGGTACCAAATGCAATCTGTAGGAATCACGTTATAATGATGGACAGCAGAGTCACGCTGTGCTCCTTGGAATACTCCTATAAGCCAACTTTTGTCGTTGGATGGCTCCCTCCTCACTCTTCCCATATACTTCCAGAGTCCAGCATGACAAATTTGGCTTACGTTTAATTAAAATTGTAAAAAATGGAAAGATTAGAAGTCATTGTAATTCTCTAATAACATCACTAGACTTTTGTATGAGTACCTTGAAATGTGGACTTGCTTCCTAGCAGAATGTTTGGCATAGAATAAACGTTCAATAAATGTTTTAATATGTGAATAATTGATAGTCAATTATTATTATTATTGAATTTAAGCTTTCTCTGGTCTATGTTAATTTTAAAACTCTGTGCCATGTTTTTATCCGAGTTTAATATTTTGTTCAGAACTGTTTCCTGTCTTGTGCCTCACTAGAAGTAGGGGGAATTAGCTGTGGAACGTTTTTAGACTCCATTGTCCCTTCTTGCTTCCTTCCCTTTGAGATCCTGCACCTCTTTCCCTCCCTCATTCCAATCTCACCCTTGGCCCCTGGAGGCACATCTACTTCAGGCTACCCTACTAGAGACTCCTCTCATTTCATTAAAAAAAAAAACGTTTACTGATTGATTCTGGTACACGCTCCTTCCCCTGCTTGCCAGTCTTGACAAATTCTGGGTTAGAAGGAGAAAGTTCAGATTTTTAATGCTCTCTTTCTGAATGAGTTGATTGAAATATCAGATGAGTCAGTGGTAAATATACAAAGACAAGACTTAGTCTCCTGGATATTTTCTTCAAAATCTTCTGGAAATTATACTGTCATTACTTGTCATCTGATCTAAGAATCACAGAATTTTATTACTGTAAGAAACTTAAGGGATCAGTCTAACCCCTTTCCTCCATTTTTACTTTAAATTAAAACCAGCTAAGCTTGGCATGAGTATGATACCATAACATTCTAGAATTCATTATAGAATCCCTTTCTAATTTGAACACATTTGGATATTATATGTCTAGAGGCTTAAAGGAAATAATTTTTCTCCTTAACTACTGACTTATCATCAGAGCCTGAGATATTTCCTATTCCACAGAATACCAAATAGTGGTAATGAGAAATTGAGGTCTAAAGAAAGCAAAGTAGGATTACAATGCAAGGTCCTTAGATTTTTTTCTTTAAATTGTAGGGCTTAAGAGTGTAGTTTCTGAGCTAGAATCACTGGGTAGTTCATAACTCATAATGTTCAATTCAGGGTTAAATGAGTTAATGCAATTAAAAGCTTAGAACCGAGCCTGACACATAGAAATAAACTCTAATAAGTTTAGCTATTATTTAAGTAATTTGCTGCTAACTTTTAAATTTAATGTTTAAATCTCTTTAAGCATGGCTATTCCAATAAGTAGCTCAAATAACTGTCTTTCTTTGAGCTTCATATGATGTTTGCTTTAGCACGTTAAGTCAAATACTAAAGAAAAAATTTATCTATCATTTCTCATAAAAATTAACTTAATCAAAGAAATGAGACCATGTGAAAGTGACATTTAAATTAGGAGAGTTAAAACTTTCAGTAGTAAAATAGCAGCTCTTTGAATTATTGACAAGGATGACTAAAATGGACCAGGTTCTCATCTGCTTCCCAGGTTTTATTAGAATTCAAAATACCTTTTAAAATAAATCTTTTCTGCATAAATTAACAATTACCCTAGCCCAGGTAAACATTACTTGTTAGACTCAAAACTGCTCAATTCAATTCATTATATTTAACCAAATCTCAGTGACAGAAAACAGAAGGCAAGAGTTAGGAACGTATGAATTTATTACTTCTTGCATCTAACCAGGAAATCATCAATATCTTACATTTGTACATTATTTTATAGTTTTCAAATAGCACAAACCTACTTTATTTTTTATTTTCTTTTAAATAACTATCTAAAGTGGGCAGAGTGGGAACTTTTGCCCTTTTACTAGTGAATAAGTTCTAACTCGCGTCGCTACTGTGAGAGACAGGATGGGAGCTCAGGTGTCATCAAAAGTGTGTGTTCTGCACCACTCAGCACTCCCTCTTGGAACCCCAGCTGTGGACATGATTTAACAGTGATGCAGCCAACAATTTCAAATGAAGAATTCTTGTTCCTCCCGTTGTCACTCCTCTTATTTGCATCACGACACTCGTCTAAAGTGGGAATTATTAAGTTCAGAAAATTCAAATAAGCATACCATAAAAATCATTCCTCTTTTAGAATGATCTTTGTAAGTGTTGCTTTTTACTTACTTGGTCTTAAAAGACATCTAGTTTCCCCAAGATGCCCTATGTTTCAGATCTTGCTTAAACTTCCTTATTTTATTTTGAAATTCAGAGCATGTGTGCACACACACAGACACACGTGCATGTATGCATGTGGATGTTTGGAAAGTTTCACCCCCAAAATAAACCAAAAACAAAATCAACACTCACCATCCACAGTACATTCTGTTTTTCTTTGCTCTACTTCATGTTTTGAAATACATTGATTGGCAATCCATTAAGTAGATTTTATGACCTCCTCATGCATCATGACTTAGAGTTTGAAACATGAGTTTAGAGCTTAATTATTTTATCTTAAATAGCATGAGTTTGGACATCAGATAGATCTAAGTTTGAAGTTTTGCTTTTCTTCTTTTTAGGGGTAAGGATCTTTGAGGCAAATCACTTGACTTCTGAACATTTTAGTGTTGTTATCTGTAAGATATAATGATGTGATAGATCTAAAATATAAAGTATAATAATGATATCTATGTCATTAAGTTTCTCACTCTTTCATTCATCAAGTGTTTATTTCTCAGTATGCATAACCTCTTTATCCCTTTTGATCTTGGTAAGATTTTGAAGAGTTTCCACAACTCTTTCTTCTGCCAGGCTTACTTACTATCATATTTAATGTTGTTCTCTATATTTTGTGGATTACATGATAGAAACATTGATGGAGCTAGACAGGGGAGAAAGATCGTTGGCCAAAGAGGGAGCTACCAGTGAGGGGCACTAGATGAGTTGAAATGGGGATCCAGAAGTGGACTATATAAAGTGATATCATCAAAGCATTCTTATTCTAAGCCTTTTCCCTATGACGTGATCAATGAGCCACCAAATTCCAAGCCTCACTGTAAATATTTTTAAATTGCTGAAGGCTTAGCAAATAGCTCATTAAAAACTCATCATTTGAGAATTAAAAAGAAAGCCTTAAAGATTTAAGAATAATCCACTAATAAAACAAGTTTCCTGCGGGGTCACCCATAGTTTGATTTACTTTATTAAACCTTTGGAGACCAGCCAAAGACATGGTAAAATCAGTTAAATTGTGTCTGACAAAGATAACACATTGTTTACTTTGCTTTTCCTGTTCTTCATAAAAACTAAATAAATCCTTCAGTCCATCACAGTGAGCACTCTTAGTTTAGAGCAGCCACTGTGAAAGAGGTGGGAAAGGTGCACATAGAGTATGGATGGGAATAAAGAGTGGGACTTGGATGGGAATATGTAAACAGGTCATTTTTGTTTTCAGTTTCATTTTTTTCCCTCCATCGTGTAGATGAGTCCTTTTGCCAATGTCATTGATGCTAATGGAAGAGTAAAACTGTAAAGAGTATTTCACAGTTATTTGTAAATCTATATGTGGGCATGTAGTTTCTCTTGAAAAGAGCTCCTGGTCCAGGGCCTCTCTGACACTGAAGCCCCATGCAGAGCGGGGGTGGGGTGGAGGTGGGGCCATTTTTCACTTTCTCTTCTTTCTTCTTGCCCTTTGATGTGCCCATTCACTCTCCATCTCTTTCTTCTAATATTTTTCAAGAACATATATTTCAATTGCCTCCTTCCAAATGTTCACATTTTAGTATAATTAAGGAAGTTATATAAGTTGGTTGTAGTTTTCTGATATGCATCAGACGGACTGGAGGACCCTTAACTTAATATGTAAGATTTGCAAAGTAGAGTAACCAGAGATTTGAAAAAAATCACAGACAAGTACATGCTAGTGCTGAGGTGATTTTCGGTTGTTTAATAATAAATACTTCGGGGGCACTTTGGGGAAAGAAACTATGTCATGTGTCCTTTGCTTCTCCCTTAGAACTTTGTACTTAGAGCTGAGCACTTGGTGGGTACCTAGCAAATGCTTGTTGATTTACTGATAAATATGTATTGATTATGGATTTGTACTAAGATGCAAAAAGATGGATTTTGATGCCACCATTTACCCTTCCTATGTGTTTAGCTGTATCCTCTTGAATCTGTTCCTCAACTTGTCCAGATGGACTACTCTATCTTTTCTGTGTGTGCCAGAAATGTAACTAATACTCAAATGACTCTATAAAAATTTTTATTGACTGTTTTAGCTTGGGTTTCATCTAATAGATTTACATGATCATAGAAAAGCAGTCAGTGGGCAAAATATCTCATGAAATCAGCAAGAGAAATGGTGAACAGAGCTTGTTGTAAAATCTGATTGTAAACAAAATGTTATAATACTGCCTTATAAAAATTTAATAGAAGTGCTAAACAAAAAAGATAACCCTACCCTTTAAAATTGATTCATGAGTACATGGTTGTTTCAAAGTAGCGTTAAGATCTTATTTTTTGACTACTTGGTATATTTAATCATTTTAATGATATTACATAGAAATAGCATTATTCCAAAAGTTGTAGAATCAACGATGATACCTTGCCTGGGACTGCAGATCTATGAGCACAATCGATACCTTGCTCACAATAAGAGGTCAATGAGTAAGACTCAAGTTCATATTGTTTTATCAACATTAACTTACATAAAGCCAGTATCAAGGACTTATCAGTAGTAGCCTGCTTTGGTTGGTTTCCGCTCAGTAAGCTGCGGCAGCGACAGCAGGGGCTGGCGGGCCAGCGCCGGACTCTCGGGGCAGAGGATCCGTGCTCCCGGGCCCTGGCGCCGGCATCCCGGGCAAGAGCGGCGAGGAACGCGGGAAGGAAATGGAGGCGCACGTGTCGCCGGTTGAGCAGGAAGTTCTAGGGGCTCCGGTAAGGAGCTGCGCCTGTGGTCCCCACGGTCCCCATGGTAGAAGCGATGCACGTCTCAGCAGCTCCTCGCGACCAGCACCTACCAGCAGGTGCACCAGACTCTGGAGGCCCCTGCAGCCGCTGCAGCCACAGTGGTTCTTCGCATGGCGGGTGGCCCTCCTTTGTGGGCCTAGCTGGCTTTGGCCCTGGCGATCCGAGTCACCTGGACAGTGCAGGGGCTCGGTGAGCCATGTTCCTGCGGGGAAGAGCTGTGGTTCCCAGAGGGCCCCTATCCTGAGTCTATCGTTCCTCCCTCAAGGGCTACAGAGAGCAGATTCTGCCCTTTCCTCTGCAGAAGCTGGTTCCTGCCCTATGGCCCTGTGGCCCTCTCACCAGGCCCTGATGGCCTCCCCCTTCCCAGCTGCCTGGGCCCCTTGGGACCACCTATGATGCTGCCACCAATGGCTTGGGCCTGGGGTCCCCCTGGGCTCCATGGCTGCTCTCAGGCCTCCCCTGGAAGAGCCAGCTACACCCTGAGAGCTGGGCGTAGGCCTGGGATTGGGCCTGGAAGAGAAAGAAGAGGCTGTGGTGGCAGCAGCAGCTGGGCTGGAGGAGGCTAGTGCGCTGGTGGCTTTGGGGGACGGGGGTGCCCCAACTGGCCCTGCAGTCATAGGGCCCAGCCCACCACTGGCCCTGACTATGCCTTGGCCTGGGCTGAGTCCCTGCCCCTCCCGCTGCAAGCACTGTGCCAGGCCTACTGCCCCTGCTGTGCATCCCTGAGCTCCTGTCTCTGCGTCCGTGGTCCTGGCCTCCTTGCCCTGGCCTCACGGCTCTCAAGGTCCCAGAGCCCCTGGGTGAGGACAAGAAGAAAGGAAAGCCAGAGAAATTGAAATGCTGCATTCACAGGGCAGCTGGGAGCAGCTGGGAGGACCCCAGCCTGCTGGAGTGGGATGCAGATGACTTCCGGATCTTCTGTGGGGATCTGGGCAATGAGGTGAACGATGGCATCTTGGCAGCACCTTCAGCCACTTCCCATCCTTCCTTAAGGCTAAAGGGATCTGAGAAAAGCGCGGGCAAGACCAGGGGCTGAATTCATCATCTTTAAGGATCCCAGAGACTCTGTGCACCCCATGTGTGAGACGAATGGGCTCGCACCCCATCAAGCTGAGCAAAAGCTTGTGGAAAGACTGGAACCTGGACGTGGTGCGTGAGAAGCAGCAGGAGAGGAAATTGGGCCTGAGGTGGGGTCTGGGGCCAGGCTCCTGCTCCCTCCAGGCTGGGCACTGGCTCCTCCCCACAGTTCTCTTTGGAAAAGCCCCAACTATCCACCCACCCATCCTCCCCAAAACCAGTTTCAATAAATTTCCATTCATTTCCAAAAAAAAAAAAAAAAAAAAAAGGCTAAAGCAATGATTGGCACATAACTAGTGCTCATAAACGTTTATTTCTTTATCGTAGTCATCATCACTTTTCATTGTCATCCTTATTATTGTTTGTATATAAGACCATTAGAGGACAGAGAGGTTAAGTGATTTGGCAGAAGCCACACTTCTGGTTAGCAGCAGAGCAAGGACCAGATTGCGTTTCTTATTATTCCCAACACCATGTTATTATTCCTGCAGTTGCCCATAGTGTATTAAAAAAGAAGAAAGAAGAACAGAAGGGAAGAAAGAAAAACAAAAGAAAGAAAAAGGAAAAAAAAGCACATTCAGTCAGTCGCATCAAATGAGAAACATTTAACCTTTAACCTTTAAAGGAAAGATTTCCAGGCTTCTCTAACTCAATGATAATAACATCAATGGCTTTTTATTCCCAAGCATACTGAGGATATTAATTCACTGCTTAGCCTACTATTTTTTAGGTTTAATTAATTCTTAGATTTTCCCTTAAAATTTTTTTTTATTTTTAAATCATTTTAAATTTTCTTCTAAGTCTTTTCCAAAGTGTTAGTTACTATGTTGAGTCTCTAAGTAGCTAGAGTGAGCAGCCGTATTGTTCAAAGTATAATTGCTGTCTGTAAATCCGTTGAAGTGGGGAATATATCAAACTAAGTGAGACTAGCAAGTGGCATAGAGCTGTTGTGAGATACAAATGGACTACAAACTGTTTACAATAAGGTATTGGTGGAACAGCAGTGCATGTGCACACTCATACGCCCTGTGATTCTGACCTCATTAAAAATGAAACCAAACAATAGAAAAGCAAAACCAAGCAAAAAGAAGAGAGGAATAGAGGACTCGTGTTACTTATTTCCCGTGGATACTGAATTTATTCTATGTTTCCTGGAAAGTATGAAAAAGAGAAACACATTAAATTACGCATTTTTCCTAAATTAAAGGTTAGTAAAAAGAAGCATAGAGACTTTCTCTGTGACTAAACATTTTCCTGTTACTAAATTCAACAATAGTTAACCAAGAGAACCCATAGAAGACAGACACAAGGACATAAATATTGCTCAAATGGACATTTCTTATATCCACCTTATGTAAAACCAAACGTATTGTAATATTTCATAGTTCAGTGAAGCCATTTCTGTAGGGAATAGAGATAACATGCTCTAGGTACATTGCTTTCTGGTGATCTACCTGAATGTCTACCCTGATAGTAATCTGGGAGAAGGAATAGTTAATGTTTCTGTTGTATATGAATTGTCTCAGAAGACTCTTCAGCCGGAACTAAGTGACCCCATGATGAGTGTTCTAATAAATGCAGAAACGGACACTATTTTATATTTTGATATGAAAGAGCCTGTGTGCCTCAGACACCGTGTGTGTGGGAGGCACTACTGAGAAAGTACTTGAACCTGCCCTGTATTTGCCCCCAAATATAAAGGGTCTGACCCCTTCAAGCCTGCCTCCTTCCTGCTCCCTCACTCAACAAAGTGAAAAGTACCTAACACCAACAAAACATCCTTAGAAATGTGGGCCAGTATTACTAACTGACTACGGTAAGCTAAAGACTGATAGTGTGGCTCCTGTGGGAAATTTGATTTTCGGAAATATGACCGAGGAACTCACCAATGGGTTAACTACAGGATATATTCTCGAGGAGTTAGCTGAGTTGTACTGTTGAATGGGATTGTTTATCACTTTCCATTTTAAACATAATTAATTTGTATGTAAGCTCATATTCACAAGATAAAACATTTTTGTTTTAAGTCCAGTTGATGCTGAGTTGCTTTTTCTGATGACAATTACCCAACGTATTCAACTGCTAATTAAATCTATTTTTGGTTAGAAATTCCAACACAAAACATTAGCATAAAGAAAGTTGCTTGTCTTCTGTTTCCTACATCTGAAGGACATGAATTCAATAATATGATTGCAGTCCCAATTTCATTGCATTGTATTTTTTATTTTTTTAAAGATTGGCACCTGAGCTAACAAACTGTTGCCAATCTTCTTTTTTTTTTTCTGCTTTTTCTCCCCCAAATTCCCCCAGTACATAGTTGTATTCTTTTTAGTTGTGGGTCCTTCTAGTTGTGGCATGTGGAACGCCGCCTCAGGATGACCTGATGAGTGGTGCCACGTCCGCGTCCAGGATCGGAACCGGCGAAACCCTGGGCCACCGAAGTGGAGCTCGAACTTAACCACTCAGCCACGGGGCCGGCCCCCTCATTGCATTTTAAAAGAAGGCAGATTAAGAATTTAACAGCATTTATGAGTAGAATTTCACCCACCATCTGTGTCTTTATAACCACGCTAGTTTGAGTAGTACTGGTGTTACAGAAATCTTGAAGAGACATGTATATCCTGAATTCCATTTATATCTTGTGCGCAGTTTGGTTTCTGAACTATTCCCTCACATAGAAAATTTTAATCTTATTCTTGATGATTTTTTCAATCAAATGCAGCTATAGTGCAGTGATTTGTAGTGGGAACTTTGTGCTCCCCCAAAAGGATATTTTTTTCCATGTAAAATTCTTCTAACTTAACCTAGTAATTAATTGAGAAGAAAGCTGGCCAATTATTAAGGAAATGTTCTATCCTGTTCTGTAGATTTAAATTTTTTTTTGTGTGTGTGTGTGTGTGTGTGAAAATGAGGTTGGCAACATTCATGAATTTATGAAAAGAAAATTCTGTGGAGTAAACCAAAAAGGTTTGGCCTTGGGGTCCTCCTTAGGATAACTTCTCCTGAAATTGTTTAATTTAAGTATATATTTGAATTCCGTAAGTTTTTAGATTGTGTAAGCTTTATTCTGTTTGAGATACTGTCTTGTTACCTTCATCAATTTTTTTAAAAGTTTTTGTCGATATTTGTTGAAATAGGAAAATCAGAAGTCTAGTGTTCTCATAGTCTGGTCTACAACAAGTTCAAGTTTTCGGTGGTGCTAATGCTGTGGAGTGAAAGGAGAAATATCTGTCAGAGGGGAGGCTGGCAAGAGAATTGTAAATCCTTTAAACTTCAGAGAGTTGATCACTCATGGAATCAAAGAAAATTTTACACATTTTTAAATATCTTCATTCTCAAACCTTTTATTTTAAATTCGTAGAAAGTAACATTCAGAATGGTACTGTTGAGATCATTTTCAAGCCAGTCTAGAGCATTCATTTTAAACAATGATGGATTGATAATTAGTTAATAATGCTTGATTCTTTATTAAAAATGTAAACAATATTCCCCATAGATTTATCCCACAAGCTGCCCACATTACGAAATTTGTAATATGGCTGATGTTTTAATATTGGTGATATTGCTGGTAAATGTTTAACAACTGGCTGGAGTGGGGGGCAAAAAAGCCCTGATATATATTATTTGCTGATTTGCATAGTAAAATATTTCCATGACAGGAAAGGGAGACATGATATTGGGAAATATTAAATTAAAGAACTAGGAGAGAAATCGCTGGCACATATCGAGGCAAGGCTTTCTTCTTCTCTTCCTTTTCATTCTCCTCCTTCGACTAGCTATAGCTCAGAAGCCATGGGCTTAGTCCAGGAAGATCTGCTCTGTTTGGGGTGGTTAAAGGGCTTCAGAGAACTTAAGGTGGGACATCCTCCATGTCCCCTCCGCATGGTGATTTTAATTTACAGGTTAAACTTTTTTTTTTAAGTTAAATAAACATTGACATCAGATAAAATAACTTCTAAAAAGTAAAATTGATCTATTGGGAAAATTCTAGTGGGATATAAAAGTCAGCAGAAAGGAACTTTTTTTAAAAACTGGAAGATAGATTTGCAGAAGAGCAAATAAAACGATTCCCCATTCTTCAGTCTTGGAGAGGAACTTTACAAAGAGTGGGTCAACATGGAGTCATCCATGGAGAGATTCTGTTATTTGACCAAGCCAAATGTTTGCCCCTCAAGTTAGAGCTTACCAAATTATATGGCATCAGATTTTAGAAAGACGATAACAACTCCTGGGCAAATGAGTCCAGTTGTTCCACGGGCAGGCCTCAAGCACCTGGAAAAAAATATCTCCAAACCTGCTATCTCTATTCCCATTTGGATAAAAATCCTGATATACAGAAAGCTTATAAACTGTAGGGACTACTCAATCTTTTTTCAAACATATTAAATAGTTTTGATTATTTACAAATGTAATATTTACCAAAATATTCCCTCTATGCTCTCTGTAGAGTCTTTCATTCGTCCAACAATATTTATCTAGTAGATTCTCTGTGTCAGCCTGGGGCTGAGCACCCGTAAATCCCTGACCTGAACAGTCTCAAAGGTCCTTTCAAACTCTCAGGTTCTGAAACCTCGGATGGAGGCAGAGGTAGGAAGTGAGGAAGAGGGAAGGCAACTTCTTACAATAAACATCTTAAGATGCAAAATTCTTTCAATATTAGGCCATCTAGACTACTCCCAGTGATTGGAACATTTGATTCTTACTGACTGAAATAATGGATCCACTCTCCCAAAACATTGTAGTGATCATTCATGATATAGAGTTGAAGATTTCTTCCTGTAAACAACTTAGGAAAACCAATAAAATGTCATGCTGAAGAATATATAGAATAAAAAGCTATCAGGGAAGTTAAAGGCTCTTAAATATCTTCAGGCTTAATTATCTCCTTAAAAATTTCTACCCTGTGGCCACATTGCTTTCTCTTCCCTGTCTGTCAGAAGGAGTTGACTGTTTGGGAAGTAGATTACATCTATTTAAATTAAGTGCTTCCTGTTACCAAAGAGAGTGGATGTTGAATAATTAGCTCAGAAAACAACTTTAAAATGTAATGCTTTCCTTGGTCTGGTAAAGGGAGTGAAAATAATTTTTAGTTGTTGAATCATTCGTGTATAGTTAACACAGTTAACATTATTTGCATAGTGGTAGAATCCAGGGATCATAAAATTCCATCTTTTTCAAGTTTTTACTATATTGTTGATTCATTTGTTAAATTTTCTAGGAATATAATAATAAATTTCAAAAGTGCTTTAATTCTTACTATTTTGTACCATGTAAATATATAGAGACCATGACAGGCATGTATTCACAGTACAACTGTATCGCCTGCTCAAAGTCGACTGTTAGTGAGAAACCAGGACCACGTTTTGCAAAGAAGAAAAACAAATATTGCTTTATTTTTTTATTTATTTATTGAGGAAGATTAGCCCTGAGCTAACATCTGCTGCCAATCCTCCTGTTTTTGCTGAGGAAGATTGGCCCTGAGCTAACATCTCTGCCCATCTTCCTCTACTTTATATGTGGGACGCCAGCCACAGCATGGCTTGCCAAACGGTGCCATGTCCACACCCGAGATCCAAACGGGCGAACCCAAGGCTGCTGAAGTGGAACGTGCAAACTTAACTGCTGTGCTACCGGGCCAGCGCCATGCTTTATTTTTGAGTCAAATATAAAAGCCTGAATACTTTCCATAAGAAAATCATTAAATATAAGATGTTCAATGACCGCAAACAGGAAACTTACCATATAGCAACTTGCATCTGCATTTGGTTCTCCTTGTATTTAGGGCAAGATCTGCCTTCAAACTTTATGTCAGTATAATATGTGTAGATATCATGTTTAGTGAAATTTTTCAATGAGTTTTTTCAACGCTATGGTGAGTAATTAATTTTTTAGGAATTTAGCTAGATGGGAACCAGATATTATAGTACTATCGGAGATTGTAAGATAAACTTTAAATTTTTGAAAAATAATCTCAAGACAAATTAATGACATAATGCTAAATGTCCTTTAAGTATAGTATTATCATTGCAAAGTTATGTTGCTTTAGAAATTGTCCTATGGCTTTTTAATCACTTTTTATGAAAAGGACACTTCTCTTCCATTTGTTAAAAAATTGATTTAAAGCTTTCTATGGTCTAGAAACTGGACAGAATTTTGTTTCTGGCTAGCACAATAAATAATATAGAGTTGCTCTTTTTTTCTCTCATTAGAAAACTATTTAGATGTTTCTTAGTTAAAAAAAAAAAGTTTGTTGAATGAAGTTGCCAAAACCACATTTCTGGTGAATATTTACCTCTTTGCCTCTCTGAATTGAACTTAATAGCATCAAGCTTATACAAAAAGAAAGAACAATGAGGAGATCAGAGTCTGTCTGTTCTCGCGGTTATATGCTAGCCTTAGGTGAGCAACTGTCTCTCTCATTGCTACTCCACTTCTGAGGCCTTGTTTGTCTCTCCTCAGAATGGACTCAATGCGCTCCATCTGGCTGCCAAAGAGGGCCACGTGGGGCTGGTGCAGGAGCTGCTGGGGAGAGGATCCTCCGTGGATTCTGCCACAAAGGTAAGGTTCGTGCTGGTAGAATTTTTTTCCCTGGAAAAGAAGAAATCATTTAAAGTTTCTTTTCCCTGGTTATACATTTCAGAGGTTTGCTGGAACACCAAGATTCTTAACAATACAGAACTGAAATTGAAACCCGTTCCATTAAACTTTTTAGAGTTTGAATTGTTTCATTTAGAGATTTCTCAGATATGAGACTGAAGAATTCTGTATAATATTTTCTTTTTTCCTTTGATTCACATAGAGACTAGATTAATATAATTCTCCTTAGACGATAGCACCTGTTTTCCTAAAGTTAATTCAATTTTAAAAATAAATCGATGTAATAAGCTTCTCAGTGGAAATGAGCAAGTAATTTTCATGCTTTAATTAAATTGTTATATCTTTTAATATATTCATTTAAGTTGGTAAAGGAATATACAGAATCCTTTATACTCTAGTGGAAAAGAGATTTTTTAGATCATGGATTGAATTAAAGGAAAATTAGATTTTTGTCACTGTACTTGGTTTGTAAAGAAATTGGACGCATTTTTAAAGAAATGTACAAGATGGTCAGTATACTAGAAACCATTGCTTCCTTGTTGATAATGCTTTTGCTAAAATATATTTGAATCTCATCTTTGGGGAGTCATTTCAGAAACAACAGATGTTTTAAAACATATCATCAATGGTGACAAGTCTTTGTCTTTAGAAGGTGAAATTTTAATTTGAAAAAAAAAACTGGCAGCCAGTCAGAATCAAGCTTGCTGACCAGGGCTGAGGGTGATAATATGGTTGTGGGAGATGCAGAGAGAGGTGACAGGCACTCCAGCCCCCAGCTGGGGCTTTAGTCTAAGCAGGAAAGAAAAAAGAGTACTGGAATAAATTAAGAATATGGCCAGTTAACCTGGATTTCCAATACCTCATGCATAATTGCCAAAATGTGGACTGGCCCTGCTTACAGTATAGTGTAGTATACAGCAATTCTAGTGGAAATTTAAAAACAAAAACAAACAAAAATTCTCTGGCAATTCCAAAGAAGTCAAAATGTAAGTTCATGATATGCAATAAATTCCTTACTTTGAACATAAAAAGAGAATGAACATTTTTTCTTTGGTGAGGAAGATTGTTGCTGAGCTGACATCTGTGCCAGTCTTCCTCTACGTTGTATGTGGGACACCGCCACAGCATGGCTTGATGAGCGGTGTGTAGGTCCACTCCCGGGATCTGTACTGAAAATCCCAGGCCGCCTAAGCAGAGTGTGCAAACTTAACCACTATGTCCCAGGCCAGCCCCTTGGCCTTGTATTTTAAATGTCTGTGTCTCCTACTTCATTTCAAATGTGTGTGTGTGTGTGTGTGTGTATGTGCATTTATTTTGTTGATAAATCATTATTTTAAAATATTTTGAAATCAATAGATTAAAATATTTGCATATATGATTATGTTGAACTGGGCTCTGTTTTACAACTGAAGAAATTCTCTTGGTAATCTCAAATGTATCAAAACATTTCAACCCTCATATTGTATGTCATAACCCAAAAAGTTTATGAAAAGTTGCTATTTCTCTAGAACCTCTAGATTGAATGTGCAAACCGAGAGTATGAATGTATGTAGCTTAATCCCTGTGAACCATCAAAGGAAAACGTTGTCTCAATACTAAATGAGAAATGAGAAGTATGGAAAGGGTAAATAAATTTTTCTTTGCTAGTCTCAGCCATGAGTAATACCAGAATGAACACTTTTATTAACATTTCTCTTGGTCACATCAAATAAATGTTAAAAGAATATTTAAAGAATATCAGTTTGAATGTGTATCAAATTATTTGCTTCCTCTGAGTTGCCCAAATTAGTATAATATATTCATTAAACCAACTACTTTTTGGTTGCTTGTTTATCGTTTCCTTTCCTTTAAACTCTATTGATATTTTGAAATATAGATTCACTTTACATCATAGATTACAATTGTAGAATTTTAGATCTGGAAAAAAATCTCATTTAAAAAGAAGGCAGCTGAGCCCTCAAAATAGGAAGTGAGTGGCTGAAGGCCCCATAGTGAGTTGGTGACAGAAAGAGAACTAGTGTCCATGATTTATGGTTCTGAATCTACAGATTTCTGTTTTTTTCATTTTTTCCTTTTATTTATTTTAGTCACATCATAATTTTCTTTTTTTCTATATTTTCTTTTCATCTATATTTTCTTTTCATGAAAAGTTTAAATTATTTTTCATTTATGTTTGGTCCTGTGGATGGTAAATTTTGATGTAGCATATGGTAGAAATCATCAGTAACGTTATAGTTTCTGTAAAATGTGGTATTTCATTCCTCAAATATTTTGAACAACCATGTGCTCTAGTGGCTGGAAATACAACTGTGAGTTAAGTCAGTTTCTCTACCACTTAAAATCTGTAGGTTTCTCCGCAAGGCGGTATGAGCTCAATGGTTCAGTAAAGTTTTTTTTTTTAGTTAACTTTACCTTGGGATGGGACTGTTTAGTTGTTGGTTAAATCACATGAATGGTGATATTGTCACACACACACTCATGCACACACATCCCAAATTATTTGATTCAATAAGAACTCAGTCTTTGAATGTTCTTAACACTACACTGGAATTGTGAAGGATAGAAAAGAAAGACACTATATGGGTTTTAACCATAAAAAATTATCCGTTCCCAAGGTGGGCTACTATTTTGATAGAATGATAAGTTTTAACCAGTTGAAAGAATCAGCAAAATTGAAAATGCCTGTACCTTTTAATTTCTACAAAATTTGGAAACCTAACATTTTCTACTTTGTTTCTCCAAAACAGAAGGGAAATACTGCTCTTCACATTGCGTCTTTGGCTGGACAAGCAGAAGTTGTCAAAGTTCTGGTTAAGGAAGGAGCCAATATCAATGCACAGTCTCAGGTATTACACTCAGATTTCCTCTAACGTAAATAAATTTCAATTAGAACAGCTTTGTGAAGTTGATTTAATGGGTTTTGTCAGCAGTTGGGTAGATAAATTTAGTATAAGTACTGCTGTTATTTATTTCAGCCAAATTATTTTATGAACTCAGGCTATGACGTTTCTCATTTTTTTGATGCATCATGACCTCCCTCTTAAGACAACTGAAACTTTGACAAGTGCACAGTCTATCATTGTCTTGAAGTGCATTAAAAAAGAATATAAAGTGTTTTATCCAGAATGACAGTGACATCTGTGAAATATGAATTATTCATGCAAGTTCTGTGTTGCTCTATAAAAGTATTTTCTTTCCTTAAATTTAAAAAATTCTCAAAAGATTAGCATTCCAGTGGAAATCTGCTGTAAAGTGGGAATCACACTACCTTGGTTACTTCACACTCTAAATGTGGGCTTTACAAAACCCCAAAGGGAAACGGGAAAATTCGAGACCCACAGCCTTGTGATGCATGGAATGACAATTATATAAGGTAGGAAATGCCTGTTATTAAAATGAAATTAAGAAAAATTTTAAAAGAATAATCAAAATACATCATACCCTAAACTTGATCCCTATTTTTTTTTTCTGGTGGAAAAGAGGGAAAATATTGTTTTGCCCAAAGCTTTACTCTTAGTATCTAGTATGCATTTGTGTAGAAATTGAGGTGCCTATCTTTATAATCAACTCCATTTATTTTCTCTACTTTTTAAGGTTTTTAGCCTTTCTGATAACACAGACCACACCATGGGGGTTATTGGGAAAATAAACCAGTCCTTCTCAATGCATTTGTTGGGATAACCTCACCAGTTTGCCCTTGAAGGCCTTTATATAGGAATATCTGTTACCTACTTTGTTCATTCATTTGTCATGAGGACACAGCTCTAGTTGTAGAAATGGCACAAGCTCCGAGTTCTGGACCCATAAAATACTTAAGGGCAAAGGTTGGAATCAGCCGTATTTTCTTTGACTTTGATTATAGGGAAGAATCTGTTGAAATTATAACAGACAAGACATTATCCATTTTTATCTGTAATATCATACTGTTTTAAATAACCACATTTTTCCCTTACAACACAAATTTTTAGTTAAATACATATCAATATTTTCACATTTATCAAGAATATGCCATATTCTAAAGTCTTTATTAAATGAAATTTTTAAAAAAATTGGTACCATCTGTAAAGAACTCCTGTTTATTCTATAAAGTATGATGGTATCTTGGGCTTGGAGACACAGGACTCTACAAAATCTACTGCCCCAAAGTAAGGGATAAAAACTTTTCTTTACAGCAAGAGAACATCTTTTCGCTACAGAGCAGAGGTGCTCAAACTTTAGCTTGCATTGTAATCACCTGCAGGGCTTGTTGAAACACGTGCTTCTGGGCCCCATCCCAGAATTTCTGGTTCAGTTCTGGGGTGGGACCTGAGAATTTTCATTTCTCACAAGTTCTCAGATAATGCTGATACTGCTGGCCCAGGGACCGCACTTTGAGAACCACTGCTTTGGAGAATGTAAGAGAAAATTTGGCATAAGAATATTGTAGTAAGATTCACTAAATATAGATTCAACTACATGCATGAGTCAATAGTTTATGTACTTAAGAAGCATGGAAATGAAAGCCTGGTCAAGTTCAATTGCCCACAGGAGGTTCCTTTTGATGGGAAGTTCACCTATACGTTGGTGCTATTAATATCTATAAAAAGAACTTGGTTACTTTTTTCAACTGACTGGTTGAACATAGTGATTTCATAAAAGTTGACAGGTAGCAGATGCTGCAAGGTAAATGCTTGTTAAAAGTTACATCGGTCATTACAGTGATTGTTGGAAACTTACATGCTTTGGAGACTTTTCAAGGAGAACCAGCTAAAACCATTTAATCAGTAATTTGCTTTCAGAGTCAATGAGCCTGTTCTTTATAGTCATAATCATGCCAGATTATAACAGGTCTTAAAGGAAGATTTATATTATCATTAAGAGATTAAAATAATCTTTATCTGCACTATATTCAATTAGCTCAATTTAAGATTTACATTATAGGAAATCCTGACAAATAGCTTCGAACTGATTTTTATATTGTGAGAAAGTTTTAGAGTGACTATTTTTGCTATATTGAATTTAGGTAGCCATCATTACCAATTAACAAAAATTATTATTACTTAGGATATTTTATAATTTAATGATTAAGATTAAAATACAGGAATTTATATAAAACAGGTTGACAATTTTGCTTCTATGTGTAAGTAAATTCCAAAGGCATGATTTTAAGGGCTGTTGAGGGTAGATATGAGTCCTTCTGCATAAATGATTCTCGTCGGCCCTGTCCTGTTTAAGATACAGATTTCTTATGTGACAACAGTGGACTCAGGTGAATGGATAAGAGCCATGCTCATGATGGTTGGACTGTCACTTCCTTTTCAGAACCAGAAAAAGAGCATAGGAATCCCAAATGCACAACATAGATTTTGAATTTTGTACTCAAATTATACCTTCTACATCTTTTTAAGAACATAATGCAAGGTAAATACAGAATAGTCTGTTATTACAGGAACGTTGGTGGCTGCATAGTACTTTGCTTTTGGAAGGCTTCTGGGTTATTTGGAAATGGACCATTAAGGTTTTTGTTGAATTAAGAAAGTAAGAAACTCTCTGGAAAGCTTGACGGGATAAGCATTCAGTCAACATTTACAGGCTCATAGGTTCTGGAGAGGTACACATCTGTGGATTCTTCTGCATTCTCTACAGAAACTGCGAGATCCACGGGAGGCTTACCTTCACATGACAGTGCCAATTTCGGTAGGCAGTGTGCTTATTTCATGAAGAACTGCAGAACACCAGCAGGAGCTATTTAAGTATTTTAAATAGAATTATGTGGTTGATATGTTAACAGTCAACAAATGTTGAAGTTTCTATGCTCAGCAGTGGTAGCAGTGAGGGCCCCACCCAGCCAGTTCTCAGTGTGATTTTAAGTATTGCCCTGACCTTGTGTCTCTCCGGCTTGATTCTTGGCTCTCCTGGATTCAGTGGCATGGGGATCTCATCAAGACCTCAGTGAAAGCTGTTTTGATGGAATAATGGGGCTGGAAGTCAAATTAGAGTGATCTAAGGAATGCTATTTGCCTCGATGATGGTTGCTTGCTTTCTGAAAACAGAGATACTTTCAGGAAATCCTTATTAGGCATTTAACATCCTCCAAACAGTCTTCCATGAGTCTTGCTGGGATGCGCTCTGGCTATCTGTACGGGCATTTTTTGGTCACTTTTATAACCTTTAAAGCTACGAGACTCAGAGAGATGACTTTTAAAAAATTGTCCCAGTTACATATTATCAAAGAAATTAGACTTTGAAAAAGTTTTAAAAATATTCTTAGAGAAATGAGTTCCCTTAAATTCTTGTAGCACTTTTTGCCTGTTGAAATTTAGCCATCTCAGGTTTGTTTTTTCAGTGTATATCTACAATTTCTGCAAAGTCTTTAACTTCTGGAGAGCAGGTCATTCTTCTCACATTTCTTTATAGTCTTGGGATTTGGCATAAAGCCTTGTGCATATATGATCGGAGGCTAAACATGTGCACGTATGCTCTTCATTTGTAAGAATTAGCTTTGTTGTGTATTCCTGTCGTTCCTAACAGTGGGTGTTAATATTAATAATAGTACAAATAATAATACTGACTGCCGGGCACTGTCCCCAGCGCATTGTGTACCTTGTCTCTTTTGATCTTCATTTACTCCGTCATTATCGATGACAAATAAACAACGATATTTCACTTACTTGCTCATAATCTGCATCCCCAGGCAAAACTGCTCCTCACAGTTCCCACATCAGTTCTACATTCACTACAGACCTTGGAGAATAATTTTAAAAATTCCTTTTTCTTCTGGCCCAAAACCATATTAAGGTCCAAATAAGTGGATTCTCCTGAAGTAGAATCCGTGCAGAAGGTTCGAGGTGCGATAGCTCTGTAAAATGTTCAAGACGTGAATAGATTTTGCTGTCACTGCCAAGGAAATCAGGCCTGAGGAATGTCTCCCCTTTAATTTTCTCTACAAAAATGTGACTTTTTGTTCCTCATCTAAGAAAGTTTTCCCTTTAGATCTTTATTATATTCTCCTTATATAAAATTACTAAAATCAGAATGATTTTAAATAAAGCAAAGTTACCTTAAAAATATCTGGTTTTTGTTTTTATAAAGCAAACTGGTTTATGTTATGTATACTTTACTACAATTAAAAAAAAAAAAAAAGCAAAATGGATCCCAGAATAGATAAAATCTCTGTGCAGCAGAAACTAGGTGAAACTGTGGTGCGTGGGCCAGGACAACTGGTCAGCTGTGGCTTTCTCACTATCTTCCACCTTGTGCAGTGGAGCCTGTGATGGTTGAGTTCCCTGATAGAGAAAGAAAAATGTGATTTCATTAGAAGAAAGGATGGGCTAGAAGCTCCCATGAGCCTGTTTAAGAAGTATGTGTCTGGGGAGCTGAGTCTGGGTTGGAATAGATTCCAGATGCCACAAAGGTACAGCCAAATAGTGATATCTTGCACTCAGACTCTTCAAGTGTATTTTCATGTGTTATTTAATCTCATTTTATCTTTACGATGATGTGAATCAGTGATGGTTATTCTCATTTTGGATATGGGGAAAACGGAGGCACGTAGGAAAACCAAGATCTCGTAACAAATTAGTGATGGAGCCACAAACCCATGGCCGTTTGGTATGGATACCTTAATAACATACCTTCCAATAATCCTCAGTATAGTTCACTATTTCCCATAAAGCTGTTTCTACACCTTCTGCCTCCACTAGGGAGGTCCAAGACCCTACTTACCTTCCACAAGAGCCAGGTCCCTGGTTCAGACGCCATCCATTCACTCCTGGTCTAGTGCTCAGATGGTGGAAATAACTAAGAGTGTTCCGTAAAAGGTAGGCAACTACCAGGTGAAGGCATTCATGTGCACTGTGACGCCTCATCCGTAGTCGGGACTTTTTCACTCAGCCACCCATTCTCTTAGAGCGTTCTTTCACCAAACACAATTTTTAACACATGGAAGACTTAAATACACTTTCTGAGCTGTGGTTTGTCATGTCTTTTTTCATTCATTTTTCTTATCTATGTCTACACTGTTTTACTTTTTCTTGGAATTTCTTGTGTTTCAGTCCTTTTATGAGGACTCCAGAAAGAATTTTTTCTTTTCATCTTATTTTAATGGTAAGTCCAAATAAGATACTCTGATTTGGTAGTCTTGATGTTTTACTGAAAATTTATTTCTGTTTTTCTTGACTCCTTTTGCCTGTTTTGTGCTCACTACTCTTTGTGTTACTAAAACCAAAGTGTGTTTTCCTCCTGGTGAGTTAAATCAGACTCTCCACTGGAAACAGTTGTTACACAAAGTAGGGTATATTTGCAGCAAATAGGAGGCCACGCGGAATCATTTCCAAAGTCGTGGTGTCCCTGAACAAAGGGAAGCAAGGACTTTTTATTTTGGATGGGGAATGAATAGTCAAAAGGGAGAGGTGGATATTCGCTGGTGCAGGCTCAGATGGAAAGCATGTTTCCACAGACACTGTAGGTTATGGTAATGAGGCCTATGCTCCTCCTGGAGAGGAGATCTTAGCATTAAAAATAAGGCCAAGGTCATAGACCTCGCCCTTGTGGTGGGGCTTGGTCTGGTTCAGGGTGATTGGTGATTGCATCTCTTAAACAGTTAAATGCTTCCAAACCCACCCTTGAGTTCCTCAGGGCAATTAGTTGGTGACATTTGTTCTTTCAATCCTGGAAATTTTATTCCAAAAGAAGACTTTCCTCTTTTTAACACAAACATATTTAGGCTGTTATTTTATTAGCTTTCACAGTTTCAGACTGTGACCATTAACGACAGTTGCAAGATTTCATGACCATTGATTACACCCCAGAATTTTAGAGGTGCATATACCCTCCATATGCAATGATAAATGTCTTTTCAGGTGTAGCATCCAATAGCTTTTTCTTCATTGGCCCTTACCCATTGTCACAAATAATTTGAATTGGGCTGTGAAGAGGAAGAAAGCCTACACAGTTGGCCAGCATGCCCATTACACTGAATTGCTTCCATATGGCCACAGAGCCATCCTTGGCTCTCGAAACAAAAACTCATAATGGAACATTCTGTTCTGTCACACACACACAAAGTGTATAAAATGGAATCCGTGATCACAGATTTCAAAAAAAGGTTTTGTTTTCAGCTTTTTTTTTTTTCTCCAAATATACACGTATGGTTCTTTCTTAGTAAGGTTCTTGATTTTTTTAATTGGGAAAATTACTATCGTAACACAAATTCTCTGATGTTAAGATGAAGGCACGTACTTTCATCTGTCCAGGCATAAGAAAGAAGTCAGAATACTTATGTTGTCTTTTTGACTCTGAAAATCAGCTTATTGGGTGATTACAAGTTTGTAGGAACATCTGTGTTCCTCAGCATTCCAAGTTAAAGGAAGTATGCTTTCTCCAATTCTCCATTCTTTGATATGCTTAAAGAAATGATGAGAATTGATGTCTTTAAAATTTTGCATAGGATGGAATTATTGTCTCACATCCCAGTAGAATTCCAGCATTAAAATTACCAGTCTGCAGGGCCAGCCTGGTGGTGTGGTTGAATTCGCGTGCTCTGCTTTGGTGGCCCAGGGTTTTCAGGTTCAGATCCTGGGTGCGGACCTACATACCACTCATTAAGCCATGCTGTGGCAGCATCCCATATACAAAATAGGGGAAGATTGGCATAGATGTTAGCTCAGGGTCACTCTTCCTCAAGAAAAAGAGGAAAATTGGCCACAGATGTTAGCTCATAGCTGATCTTCCTCTCACACACACACAAAATTACTAGTCTGCTAAATATGTACACAGAATTTCTGAAAAGACATGATAATGTCTTCAATAAAGTAATTTTTTCAAAATTTGAAATAAAATTAATATATTTATATTTTGACTTTATGCTCATTTATCTGGGGACAGGTGGTATGGAAAGACAGAATGCTAGTTGTCATTTTTTCTGAAACTTGAATGAATTAAGGCATAAACATCATCAAATCTAAATCTTTGGTAGATCCCCCATTTATTTATCACTTCATAAGCCTACCCAAATCCAATATTATTGCATTTTAAGGGAACTAAATTTGGAGTAAGATGCGACTTATAGGGAGAAGAGGAAAATGGCAAAGATAGCTCTAAATTTCTCTTAGTAGAAATACAGTTCAAATTTCATGCAGAAGACCCTCCTTTTCCTCTCCTTCTGAGTTAAAGTGGAAGATAAGCTTCTGTGGCAGTAAATGGTTAAAATGGTTACCTCAGCTCTCACAGCACAGTGTGTACACTCCACAGCCACTGAGACCCTGGATGAACCCATCAGGAAGACCCTTCGAGACAAAGATCGCAAAACGAAACAAAAATGGGAAAACATGACGCTAAATAAAACTTGCCAATAGAAAATTATTGAAGTAATCACCCCCACCACCCTCCCCTCCTCAGCAGGTCTCTGGTATTCAATGTGTGTTCTCTAATGTCTGCTAGAGATAAAACGATGTGGGGAGGGGGGAGGCCTGAGCAAGTGACAACTGAACTGCTCTCTTTCTTCTAACTCATAATTTTATTTTTTTAATTTACCTTTTCCAGCTTTATTGAGGTATAATTGACAAATAAAATTGTAAGATATTTAAAGTGTACATCGTGATGATTTGACGTATGTATCTGTTGTGAAAGGACTCCCCCCGTCACATTAATTAACACATCCGTCACCTCACATATTGCTTTCTTTTTTGGTGAAAACATTTAGGTTCTACTCTCTTAACAATTTTCAATTATTCCACACAGTGTTATCAGCTATACTCACTGTCTTATACATTAAATCGTCAGACCTTATTCATCTTATAGCTGAATCTTTGTACCCTTTGACCAATCTCTCCCTATTTCCCCCACGTACCACCCCCCACCGCCCCTGGCAACCACTTTTCTACCCTTTGTTTCTATGAGTTCGATTTTTTTTTTTTTTAGATTTCACATATAAGTGATACCATGCGGTATTTGTTTTTCTCCCTCTGGTTTATTTCACTGAGCGTAATGCCCTCCAGTGAACTGTTCTCTTGAAGACAGGAACTGAGATGAAAATCAGGGTAAGAAGAGATGCAGTGTGCTACAGGAAAATGAAATAGTACCCGCAGGAGCCTGAGGACATCTGGGAGCTGAAACATTAAGGGGAAATGTGGTAGATATGAGGCCTGACAGAGGAAGTCAGATCCCGCAGGACTCTGTGAGCCACGTTAATGCTTTTGTTTTAAGATGTTTATCCTAAGCCTAATATGAGGTGGAGGTGGGAGGTAGAACGAGATAAGATTTGGACGTGGAGAAGGTTGCCCTGGTGCAGTTTGGAGAACAACTTGGAGGGAAGCCAGGGCGGATGCAAAGCAAACTATTGGGAGACAATTGCAGTGGCTGACTCTAGACAACAGGTGATATTAGCTTAGCATGGAGAGCTGGTGGTTTGTGTGCTGGAGAAAAGGGGACTGCTCTGACAGAGAGGTAGGAACTCTTTCTGAGCACTGGGTACTGATAGCCTATGGGAGGTGAGGAAGAGGTGACAGGATGACTTCTGGATTTCTCTTAACTGTCAGTATAGATGGTGATGCAGTCCACTGATAGAACACTGGATGAGGACAGGGTTTTGTTTTGGGGTTTTTTTTTGGGGGGGTGAAAAGGAGAGTGGAGATCATGGGTCGCATTTTAAGTACTTGTTAGACATCTAAGAGGGGATTTTATTGGGACGTTTAAGCTACAGGTCTAGAGCTTGCGGAAGAATTCTGGAACGAAATGAAGACATTTATGGGTCATCCAGCGTAACTGGTTGTTGAAGCATTAGACTTGAATGTGGCTGCCAAAGCAGTGAAGCCTGGGAGAGGTGGGAGAGGGTCTGGGATGCAGGGAAAGTTTTTATTTCGTTATTTTTTAAATTATTTCATTGAGGTCATATTGGTTTACAACATTGTGTAATTTAAGGTGTATATCGTTGTATATCAGTTTCTGTGTAGACTGCATCATGCTCACCACGAGTGGTCTAGTTTTTATCTGTCACTGTACATATGTGACCCTTTACTTCTTTCGCCTTTCTCCCACCCTTCTTCCCCTCTGGTAACCACTAATCTGTTTTCCTTATCCATGTATTTGTTTATTTTCCACATATGAGTGAAATCATATGGTGTTTGTCTTTTTCTCTCTGGCTTATTTTGCTTAACATAATACCCTCAAGGTCCATCTATGTTGTCACAAATGGGATGATGACTTTATCTTTTTTTATGGGAAGTTTTTTGTATTGAAGAAAATAAGGTGATGAAGAAAATTTGGGACATATGGCAAAAAAAAAAAAAAATTGAAAAAGTTATAGTAATTCTCCAGAGGTCTCTGAGTCCTTAATGTAAAGTGAGTGAAAAATAGCAGGCCTGGAAGAATTAGAATGAAAGCCAATCAAGACCCTGAAACAAAGCGTTGAGTTAACCTTGGACTGGCTTGGGTTTAGCAGAGTTGAGAGCCAGACTCCAGAATCAGATAACCTAGAATCCTGAATCCTACCTCCATCACCCACCCACTAGCCTTGTGACTTTGGGCGGGGGACTCATCATCTCTGTGCCTGGATTACTCACCTGTAAGACAGGAGTAGATACAGTACATACAGTTTAGGGTTATTGTGAGGATTGAAGGAAATACTGAGCACAATCCTTGGCACACAGCAAGCACTCTATGTTAGTTGCTGTTGTTATTTTTGTTATTTTTGTTGTCAGCTTCACGGGCATGGGCGTGGGAAGGCTGTTTTACTATCTATGTGGGAAGCACTGGTTCAGTTGTTGTTGATTCCTTAGGTCCTGAATTACTTTCCCTCCCTGTTTATTATATTTATTGATTCTTAAGAACAGCAGTGCAAGACAATCTAAGTTAGCATTTGCAAGTCAAGAATATTGGAAAGGAGAGGAAAGCAGTGTGAAGACCAGCGAAAGAAACTGGGAACTTAATGGATGAAAAAGAGAGGCCAGGAGAGAACACAAAATATCCGACTATATCAAGGCCTTTTAAACAGATCAGAATTTGCAACTTCTATTCCTACACTATTTCAATTGGTCTGACTAGGAAAAGATTCTTGTCTCAAGGTGCACACCATGTATTGGAGCTAATGACAAACAAACTCACTAGCATTTGACAGTTGGACCAGCTGCAAAGACTTTACAGGTGGCCTTTCTTTCCCTCCTTTATTCAAATATGTCATTGATTAATAAACAGCTTTGCATTTTGGAACAACGTTCTATATACTATGTCATGTTATATGGACACTATGATGTTTTTCCTATTTTCTGAAGTTGTTGGAAAAGCTTTTGACCTTCTAAATTAGCATTGTGCTTTGTGTTTTAACAAAAAATTGTAGAGGCTAGGATGTGAACAGTATTTTAACTATTTTTAGAGTAAATCTCCCATGGATGATTGTTAAATATTTTGCTTTATTTAAGGGGTGTGGGTCCCTTGCATTCTCCCCGTATTATGCTCTTCACTAAATTATTGTAGTTATGAACTGGAAGGGAGTATTAGAGACATCGTGTCTGTAGCACTTGCTATATGCATCTGAGGTCCACGGAGTCAAGTAGCCAGAGTCCTGTTGGTGACCCCTGTCTTCTGATATCTGGTTAATACTCAGTGTGATTTGAGTGTCTGTCTATCTATCTATCTATCATCTATCATCTATCTACCTGTCTGTCTTAACTTACCAGCAATATATGAATATATTCTTATTTTAATCAAAACAATGCACAAGTTTATGTAACAAAAAGTATAATTTCCCCTTCCCAATTACTATGCGTTTATTCAGAAGTAATCATTTTTCTAGTTCCTTTCTATGCAGTTAAATTCTCTTTATACTACACTATGATGTTTCATAAGCAATTACATTTTTATTCTTCCTTAATGGAGTTTTCTAGGTTTATATGTCTAAAACTCTGAAAAGCACAAGGGAATTTATTGAGACTATTTCATTACTCTTTGCTACCTTATTTGCACAGAAATCAGACATTGCTTTCTCCACTTTATAGAAAGGAAATTCACGGACCCAAAGTGATTTTGTTTATACCCCAAACATTGATTAATTACATAACCCTGTTGAAACATGAATATTAGCATCTGCATTATGACAATTTTTTTTAACTTTCATATTTGGTGCAATTTCTTATGATTCTTTTCTCAAGCGTTATTCTAACCAATATCTTTAGTATGCATTTCCTTTCTTATTTGGGAAGATTTGCAGTGCCCAGTAATTGACTGACCATGGTAAATATAAATTTGTATGCAAATAAATTACACTGTTCACTACAGCTAACTATTTATGTGTTATAGCTGAAATCTTCTGATTATTTCTACTCTTAAATCCATGAAGGAGAATAGACATTTTTAAGATGTTAAAATTACCTGTGATCCCTTTTGACATTGCATAGGTAGGCAGCATAGCGAAGTGGCTAAGAATACAAATTCTAAAGCTGGATTCTCAAACTCTTCTACTGTCTACGCATGTAACCATGCTTCAATGTCTTCATCTATGAAAGGAACATCATAATAATTGTACCTTCCTCATAGAAGTTGTCCTGAGCATTAAATTAGTTAATCCATGTGCAGCACTTAGAACAATGCCTGGCATGAGAACTCAATGACTGTTAGCTGTCATTATCACCAGACTCAGTGATAGTGCATTTGTGCCAGAGCAGCCATTCTGCAGGCCACTGCTGCCTGTTCTTAGCACAGTGAGCAGTGTAACAGTCAGTTCACTGATGTAGGTTAAGAGATTGCTACTAAAAGTGAAATCTGTAGTTCATCTGACTGGCTTTTTTCACACGCTCCTTAGAACACTGTCAGTTGGAGTGCATGAAATTGCATTATCCTCAGCACAGACACAATAGTAATTTAATCATTTAACTAATTCAATATCAGGACTTTTAGAGTATAGACATTGATCACCTAGCGACACTTGTAGCTTCAGGCTAATGGATAAAAGAATGAGAATTCTCATCTTAGATACCTACATTCTGGATGGTGAAAACTGAAGTACAACTAACAAAATGTGATTTTAACCAAATACTAGTTTTGAAAGTCACTTTTAGAGGGTAATTCCAATTGTGGAAAATTCTAAATAAAATATCATAAACCTAACAAGTATTGTTTATCTTTGCTTATTGTACAATAGTAAAAAGATTTTTGAAGTGACTAAAATATAGCATTAATATACCTTATATAGAACAAGATATCAATGAGGCTAAAGTCACAAGCTGAAGGTATGGAGAAACAACTTTAAATTGCTAATTAAAAAACATCAGTGTTCTGGACTGATATGGTTTGCTTTTCTTTAAATATAAAGTACCATGCTACATCTATTATTTGAGCATATGTTTACCTCTTTGAAAGACTAATTGGTAGTATTTTATGGCTAATTTTAGTCCTCCACTACACATATTTTTGTATCCAATATTTTAATATTATTTTAAATGGTGTATCTAATATGTATTTAAATTAATAGATTAAATTTAAATAATAAAAAAATTACCCAACTAGGACCATCAGGCTGCTTCCAGAGGAAATATACCAAAAAACACTGTAAACATCAGTCTAAATGGCAAAATATTAGAAGTATTCTCGTTAAAGCCAGTAAGAAGGAAAGGATTCTTGTTAGTGATACTATTCAACCTTGCATTCAAGCCCTAGCCAATGCAATAAAATAAGAGTATGAATGGAAAAGGAAAAGACAAAAATGTTGTTTTATACAGAAGATATGATTATTTAAATAAACAATCTAAAGGAACCTACGAATCAATTGTTAAAATATTTTTACATTTATTAATTTATTAAGAGCCTATTGCCTGCGTAATTCTATCCATGAATCACAGAGTTGTCCTTTCATGGTATTTGTCTAAGATTTTCTTCAGTCGGAAAGAGGAAATGAATTATTCTCTTAAACAGTTAACACTAAAAGTAGTAAGTTTCATATCTAAAAGCGGTAGAGTAGGACTTTAAATATACTGAAATTAGATTTGTGAATCACAGGGTAGAGCTTCATCAGAGTGTGCTTGCATGACCGACTTCAACTATATTTTCTGTTCTTTTCAAATCATTGGGAAATGTTTTTTAATGATTTTGAAAGGTCACAAAATCACATCATTGTGAAAGTATCTATCTTTCATTTGCAAAGAGCAGCCTTTTAAAATTTTGTATTTTCAGGAATTGAAACTCACGTGAACCAACAATGTCATCAAAAGACATTTGCTAATGATCTGATTGTACGAGAGATTCTCCTGAATGCTGTCTGAACATAACTTGATACAATATTTTAAATTGTATCCCTTTAAAATTTTAAGTTTCAATGACGCATTGACTTGAAGACACGAATAGCAGGAAAGATAAGCAGTAGAATAAAACCTTGACATTAAAGTGCCAAACAACTGAGGTGCATCTTTTCAGGAGAGCAGGACAAAGACGTCAGCAAGTGGAGACAAATACAGGAGCAGGGCAGATCCACTCTACTTCTGAACAAGAGAAGAAAGGCAATGAAATAATTAATTTAATTGATTTAGTTTAATTGAAGTTTAATTAATCCGAGAATACTACCTGCAGGGATGAAGACTTCATGAGAGACTCTACAGTCTAGTGGGTATGAACCCCTACTCTACACTTCCTATTTGTGTGACCCTGGGCTTGTTCCTTAACCTCTCAGTGACCCCATTTCCCCATCTGTAAAATAGGGGTAACAGTATGGACTGTCAGAGTAAATATAAAGAGGAAATGGGTTAGTACATGCAAAGTGCTCAGAACAGGGCCAGGTACGTAATAAATGGACTATAATGTTAGCTATTTTCCTAATTATTATATATAATGGTGTTATTTTCTTTAGTTGTTGAATAGTAAAAAATGGTTTGGTGCATCAATTGAGGACCATATTTGTAATTATGGCTGATTGTCCATCGGAGCTGAGAGACTGTTATTATCTGGAGGTAGAGGTAGAGAAAAGATTATACAGAAATTTCATCTTTAGGGATTAGCAATATGTGACTTTTCCTTCTTATAATCTAGGTTTGGAAAAAGAGCATGAAGCTGAATGATTAGAAAAAGCAGTTCCTACAAAAGCAAGAAAGAAAATTGACAATATTCATTGAACACATATCGTAGGCCAAGCACTGTGCTAGCCACTGGGGATGCACCAAGATAGTCTTTGCCTTATTAACTTCTAGTAGTTATAACAACCGAACTAAAAAACATCCCTTTTTCTTGTTATCTTGATCTAATAATTAATTTTTCTATTTTCTGTTCTTTTAACATAACTTACATTTTTAATCCCACTATTTAACAAATTTACTTAAATATGATTTAATAAAAGAATATGCTGTTCTTTATCCCTTCTTACACATGAGAAACACATTTTGAAGGCTGAAGATAAAAGATTGCTTACTTAGAAAAATCCTTGTTTTTTCTCTTTCAGCTGTTAAACCAGCTATTCTCCTTACATTTTCTTGGTATATTTCAAATCCCAGACTAAATGTATTACTTTATGTGAGGGGCAAGCAATTTCTGGCAAAACTGTTTCTTACGAATATTTGTCATAATCTTTCAATTTACTGAGAAAATAATTAAAACTGTAAATTTTTGTAAACTATTTACCAATCTTTTGTCACCTTCTGATTTTTTAGCTAGGAATAGTTTGAGGCCAAGCTACCAGGATGCCATCAGCAATCTCAGACAATGCAAACCTTCTCAAATAGTGCTGCTGATAATAGCAGGAAGGGAAAGCATTTTCTATTCACAGACCGAATTCTGATTTTAGACCTTTAAAGGTACTTACATCTAAACAACCTGTTTCTGTACTTACCTGATTCAGTAAATATTCACTTGCCACAGCCAAAATAAAGATAAGAATTCTATACCATGACAATGCCTTGAGCACAAACCGGGAGTTATCCTTTTTGCAATTAGATCTGTTAAGACATCCTCATTTGAAAGTATAATAATAATTATCATCTCAGCAGCCATGACAGTTGTTGTTTGGGGCAGGCATGCTCCAGAAAACACATCTGACAGATCAGCTTAGTTGGTTGTTTCTGGGTACATTTTGAAGCCAATACATCCAGGCAGGACTATCAAAAAAATATATATATATTTTTTTTTAATCTGATTTTTAATGGGAGGATAAGGAATAGATGGGACATATTTATGTCCTTTTATAGCTGAGCTTTGAGGGGTAACCTCTTCCCTTAAAATTATTTGAGTCCAAATTGTATCTTTCCTATTTTGAGATTAAGAACTCTATGCACCCAGATTTTTTAAGCAGATCAAACACATTTTTTGAAGGGAAGTGTTGCTGTAGGTACATCTAGGTTAAAGTAAGGAGCCTCTGTCTCAGAAAGGATGTGTCACACTCATAGTTTCCAGGAGTAGGATGAATCAACCTTGCCACCTCAGATGCTAATTAAAGGTTATTTCCCTGGATGAAAACTCACTCTCCATCTGCTGATGATTCCTTCTCTGACATATATGTGCCTGAGAGAACTCTTCCCTCAGGCACATTTAGACAACTTCCGTGCCTTCTCTGTCCCTTGTTTGAAATCAAGATTCTAGATGGCAATCAGAAAGTTTCCTTTTTTAAAAAATATGACAACCTCCATCATCTATCACATTTCCCTTATTTCTATAGCTGCCAAAATCCAAGTGTTCAATTATTGCACCTAGCTCATTCTGGGTTCTGCCATCCCACTAGGTTTCTGCAACTGAAGTTTCCTTAGGTCTGCCTCTTTAGCCTTATCTCCACTTTAGATATATATGTTAACTGTATGTATATATAAAGTGTTTTAAGTAACCTTAAATTCTTTGTGAAGGTGAATATATTTCAAGATATAAATTATAAATGAGTACTCCAAAGGACACTAAGTCTGGGTATGTGATGAATGGTCCCATGTGTTGTCTACATGAGTTTTTGGATCATTACATTGAGAGTATTATTCTTTGAGGGTATATCTTTGGCAAGTTGTGAACTAGAATGTATTAAGCAGCTGTTAAGTATTGAGAATATCGCTTGGGGCTGGTTATTTTAATGGATCTATTTTCTTTCTTGGTCTCAGCACTGCCTGGGGGCACTGCCTGCTCTAACTCCCTAGCAACTTTTGAAAGGGCTCAGATAAGGGTAAATCAACGCAGAGAATAACCCAGCTTTAGTAAGGGAAGTGTTCTATATTAAGCTTTTATTGCCCTTACACTGCTCTGTTCCTCCGACAGCACTGAACCTCTTTATAGTCCCAGGTCTTTGATCTAATTTCTATTGGTATGATATGTATAAAATGACATGAAGTGAGACCTTGCTTATATCCCAAACTGCCAATATCAGACAAGAGGTAAGAATAGCATTGTAATTCTAACTATTGTTGAGGACTGAGAAAACTTAGAGCAAATATTCTAGAATCAAAGAAAAGGAAACTTTTGCTTTGGAAAATTAAGAAAAAATGTTTGAATCCCAATGGAATGTGTGAGTGTGTTTGTGTGTTTGCATGCTTTCAACTATATGTTTTCATTTTTGGATTGGCATGCAAAGTACTCTAATCATTAAATGGCAAAAAAAAAAAAAAAGATTGACATTGCTGAAGGAAGCAATAATTTAATCTCATTACATATTTATTTATTTATTCAAAGATTGGCACCTGAGCTAACAACTGTTGCCAATCTTCTTCTTTTTTTTTTTTTCCTGCTTTATCTCTCCAAACCCCCCTCCTCCCCACCGTACATAGTTGTATATCTTAGTTGCAGGTCCTTCTAGTTGTGGGATGTGGGACACCGCCTCAACGTGGCCTGACGAGCGGTGCCATGTCTGCGCCCAGGATCTGAACCCTGGGCCGCCGCAGCAGAGCACGTGAACTTAACCACTCAGCCACAGAGCCAGCCCCTCATTAAATATTTAGACTTTCTAAGACAAGCACTGTGTGATATCACTCATATGTGGCAGATAAACACATGGACAAAGAGAAGTATTTAGTGGCTACCAGGGGGAAGGGGAGAGAAGGGTGGCGCAAAGGGTGAAGGGGTGCACCTATATGGTGACTGACAAATAATAATGTACAACTGAAATTTCACAATGTTGTAAACAATCATAACCTCAATTTTTTAAATAAAAGCTAAAAATGAATGAATTAACCACCCCCCCCCGCCATATTTAGACTTTCTGGATGCATGTCTTGGGCAATAGAAAAATGCTATGGGATTACCTTCTCTATTTATGAACAAAGTGAAGCCTACTAGCTGCAGTTGTTGACAGGATTATAAGAAGTGTGGCTTTAGATGAGTTGGCCCAAATGAACTATATAGTATTTTGATGTTAGATGTGTTTTTAAAGACTTGGAGTAGCATTTTATTTTCTCAAAGATAGTTGGGTAGAAACAAGAATTATATTTGGTTAATCATTAATTTAAAAAAATTTTTTGGCATAATATGTGAGAGAAATAAAAGAGTTATAGCATATTTTGAGTATTTTAATCTGGAGAGTCAAAATTCTTTGACTGTTATGACACTTAACCTTAAAATAATAAAATAATAACCAATTACATTAGTATTATGGCTTAATTCAAAATAATTGTTTTCAGTTTTATGATTTTGCTCATATTTTACTCAGATTTCAGATTTTACTCTATTGGGGGAAAATAAAAGTACCCCACAGTGATTGTTATTGACTTTATTTTCTCAATATCATGGACCTATACGCAGTAGTCAATATTTTTGCTTTTGGAGGTGACACATTTCCTCTTGCTTCTAAGCCACTGGGTCATTTTTGAAGTTGCTCAAAAATGCACATTTTTAAAGCAGCTGCTATATATCCAAGTAAATTGTATTACATACTAAAGATCTGAACCTAATAATCTATGCTGTTCAGCAATTTAAAAGTCTAGAAAAATTTCGTTAAAGAAAATCTGTCAGGAAATGAATTTCTACCCAATTTCAATATTCAAATATTCATTAACTTTATGTTAAAGTTTCTTTATGTTAAAGTGATGTTGACACATTTTCATTACTTCTATAGGGATTAGTCAGGGCACAACATCTGCAAATTTATTTTTTATCGTTAAAATTATTTATTACATATACAACACAAAGTCATTTATTTAGATTATTATAAAATTTTATGTGATATAGCAAAAAAACATTTAATCTATGGATAGGTAAAGGCAATTTCTATTAACAACTTAAATAAAAGTTATTATATTTTGCACATTATATGTGCAAAAATAACAATGGTAGAAAACCTACCACTGAATACCTTATTTTGTATTTGCCACTCACAGAGAAAACATTATTTTAAATTCTCATCACTTGCAAGAGAAATTTACTTCCTTACTGAAAATGATCCACCTACTTTTTTGTAGTTCAACCTCATTCTTAAAAATTTATTTTAGGGGCTGGCCTGGTGGTGCAGCAGTTAAGTTCACACGTTCCACTTCGGCAGCCCGGGGTTCACTGGTTTGGATCCCAGCTGTGGACCTACACACCGCTTGTCAAGCCATGCCGTGGGAGGCATCCCACATATAAAGTAGAGGAAGATGGGCACGGATGTTAGCTCAGGGCCAGTCTTCCTCAGGAAAAAGGGGAGAATTGGCAGCAGGTGTTAGCTCAGGGCTAATCTTCCTCAAAAAATAAAAAAATCTATTTTATATTTTTCTGCAGATGTGTCCCAGGGTCACTGAATAATTTATTTTTAACAAATTAATAGTAAATTTTGCTTTCATACTTTTATTTTTGTGATACATGTTGTGATACTCCAGATTTCCTGGAAAATATTTTAAACTAAGGACAGCAGTATAAGCTATATCTTAGTGTAGATGTCTGTATCATCTGGGATGCCTTCAACTGCAAACAAGAAAAAACTTACCTCATACTTGGATAAATAAACAAGGGACTTTCTAGGCTTTTTTGAATACAAAGTTCAAATAGGTAAGGTAAGTTCCATTACTATATTGGTGTTTTTTTTTTTTTTTCTCCCACTGGCTTATTCATAACCAAGGTCTCGGATTCTCTCCTCTTTGCTATGATTTCTGCGTGCAGCTTTATTCTAGGCCAGCTTCCCTTGTGGACCTAAGATTAGAGCCATACTTTTTTGTGTTCAGAGTCATGATAAGGGAACTTGTCTGTCACAGCTTTCTAAAAGAAAATCCTGGTATTGACTGATTGGACCATCTGAATTCTCTTCCCCAATCTTGAACCTGTGATTGTATCCAAGGGAATGGAATGTGTGGATTGGCTTCAGTCATCAGATGCCCTGCCTGGAGCTAGAAGACGAGGAGAGTTCAGCTTCACTGGGAAAGCATAGATACATTAAGAAAAAACCAGAATGCTTTCAAAAAAGAGGAAGGATCCTGGGTGGACATCAACAAACACATACTATTGTATCTTAGGCATTCCATTTAGAAAATTAATTTGGTTTGTTCATTTTTAAAATTTCATTTACTTTCTCTTAAAATCCATTTGCTTTCTCTATGATTTTTAAAAAATTTATCTGGCTTCTCATATTTTTTTTTCATTGTTTACAAATCCAAAGACATAAAAAATATAATTATTTAGTCCTAGCTTAAAAGTTTAATGAGGTATTTATTCATTTTTGCAAAGTGAAATATGGAGATAAATGGTTTCAGCATTTTGGAGTTATGTGAGAGTAAATAAAACATCACCAGCCACTTGACTTCTCCGTAGAATGCAGTGGCCATAAATTACCTATTAGGTTTAAATTTTAAACTTGAATAAAGGAGAAAAGCATAGATCTAAGTTACCTATAATTGTCAGGAACTGGGTAAAATAAAACCAAGCGTAAACTGCTAGTCAGTCAGCAGCTGTTCATCGGGTGTTTACTGTGTACTCAGCACAGTGCTGATTGCTGTGGAGGAGTCCCCACCAGTGTCAGACAGGAAGCTGCTTTTAAAAAGTATACAGCCTATGTGTAAAGTCAAGACAAACACACAGAAAACAACAGCAAACAACAGAAGATCCTATACGATTTGCTCCTAAATTGTATGGAACAGACTATGTCTTAGAGAGGAAAGTTGGAATTGGCTAAACTCTGTTCATGAAAAAATTCACAGAGGACTTGAGCCAGGCATTGAAAAAGAGATAAGAGGGGAAATTGAAGAGGAAGACTTTCCACATGGGAAAATTGGTAACAACAATGTTAGGAGGTACAGTTGAGCTTGATGAGCGTAGAAATATTGGTGAGACAAGTTGGTCTGGAGCAATGTCAGAACATGTGTTAAAGGTTCGTTCTTATTATGACTCTGGAGTGAGGATGTAAAAGGTCGTGATCTTCAGCCACGGTCTATGAAAACTGATCCTCAATCATGGTCAGTAAAATGACAGTGTAGGACAGTAGTTTGTTGAGAACACTTTTTAGGAAGATTAGTTCAGTTGTTGTACAGGGTGCACTGGAGGGAGTAACTTGGAATATGTGAAATAGTTCAAATGTCTTTCTGGTAATTTATCCATCAAGAGCTGAAAGCAGGGATTATGGTAGACCCAATGGGAATACAGTATTTTCAGTGTCGTTTATGATTGCTAGAAATACCCAGGCATGATAAAATACTTTCTGTCAAATTTGCTGCTAAAGCACATGGCAGAATAATGTAGTAGAAACAACGTGAGCTTTAGAATTAGTTGTATGTGGGTTCAAATCCCAGCTCCACGTTTGAAGTAGTGTGAAACTTCAGGCATGCTTCTTAATCCCTGTGAGTGTTAATTTCCTTGAGTCATATAGCGCTATATTACTTATTTCCCCTGGCTGTTAGGGTTAGATAAATATAAAGTGTGCAGTCTTCTCTCTCCTCACTACTACCACCCTAAATTTCTTACACACTGGAAATAAAAACTAAAAGAATTTTTATACCTTAGAGAACACTAGGACATTCTTCATCAAACAGGTCATGACAATTCCAATTCTGTCACTAGTCAGAGGTCCCCTGCTCGTCTCTAGTGAATGGCTTAGGAGAAAATAGAAAAAGGCTAATTAATTGTCCAATTACTAGATAAGAGTGTGGGTGTCCTCTGAGGCAATTTGATCCTGGTTGAAGGGGACAGCTGAGGGGAGTGGAAGGAGCACTGAGTTCGGAGTCCTTTAGGATTCAGGCCCTAATCACAGCACTTGTGAGTGTGTCCTTGGGTGAATAACTATGAGCCATAGACTTATCCATTAAATGATCCTAATAGTATGGTCCTGAGGATGAAGCAAAATGATAAAGTAAACATTTCGTGAAATTTAACCTCCCTGGAAAGATTTAGAACATTAATTATTTTAATGTCGTTTAATAGTTTAGCTATAATCCTTTAAAGCAATTTGGAGAGAAGAAGGTGGTTAAAATAACTCATAATATCCTAACCCTCGTAAAAAGTTGTCAAGTTCAGATCATCTGAGAAAATTTGTATGACATCTTAATTAATAAAATGCCTTCTTATCTACCAAGCAAGTGCATAAATCTATCTCTTCTTCTTTTGCCCTAAGTAGACTCCCAGAGTACACAAAATAGCCTATTTTTGTGACTACAATTACTACCCATTGGTTTTTTTTACATGCTTTACAGCTGTGCATTTGCAATGTATTTAGGGAAATAATTGGAATCATCCTGACCTAAAAGCTGGGTGATAGTTTGGGGATACTTCCCAACCTTATCACTCATAATGCTAATTCAAAGGAGGAAGATGATACACGGCATCTGGGATGTAACTAGCGTGATAATACCCAAACAGCACTAACCGGTGTGTGATGAAGAGCCTCCTAGCATGTCATGGCTAAGGCTGCTGAAGAATTCTGCTCTGTGAAGAAACCTAGTCTTGACACTGACCTTCCTGCAAAAGACAGAAGGCTTCATCACAAGGGTATTCCTCCTTTTGCTAAGTTCAAATCCAGAGCTATCTGTAACCATTCCTATTTTCTACAGTTGGAATTGGTTGTGTAATTTGTTGATAAGTCTTCCAGTAGATATGGAGAGTATATGTAATACTCCTAGAAAACTGACAAATGGCACATGAAATTGAGGGTCTTAGAAAGATTGAAAGCTGTAGTTTTCAAACTCTCTTAGGCTGTAGATTGCTCCATCTAAGCAAATATATACGAGCTACCTACTTCACTCATTTCTTCTTGTTAATGCAAAGACTATGTCTTTTCCAATTGCAGAACATTATAAAGAAGGGTAACACATGATTGCCACGTTATACTGCTTTGTCTTTGTGTTTTCAAACAGTCATAGCTCTTAAAACTCTCCATTCTGCTAGAAGGATCCCTGATGTACCTCCTTGGAATACAGCATAGTTTAAAAACTATTGTCCTGGTAGTTTGAGGATGGGGAAGACTTTGCTGAATAGTTCTCACTCAGTCAACATCAAACAGAGCAGCTATGTTTAATATTTTATTTTGAGAGTTTCTAGGTTAGATAGCATTTGAAGAGAGTTATATGAGTAGAAAATTTGAAAGTAACTGTCTAGGATCTGAATTCCTTTCCTAAAGAAAAAGGAAGCAGTATAGGGTAAGAATGGTGAGAGGTGTGGTTGGCAAGGTAGGCCATGGCCAGATCATGTAGGACCTTGTTGGACATTGTGTTAGTCAGTTGTTGCTGCATAACAAATTATCCCAAAGCTTAGTAGCTTAAAATAGCAGTAAACATTTATCATCATGGTTTTCCTAGATCAGGAGTTCAGTAGTGGCTTAGCCATGACATTATGGCTCATTCTTTCATGAGGTTGTAGTGAAGATGTTGACCAGGGCTAAAACCATCTGAAGGCTTTCTTGGGCCTAAGATTCACTCCTAAGGTGCTTTTGCACATGGTAGACAAGTTGGTGCTAATCGTTGGTGGGAGGTCTCAGTTCCTTCTCCTGTGAGTCTCTCCACAGGCCGCTTGAATATCATCATGATGTGGCAGCTCATTTCCTCCAGAACAGGTGATCCATGAGAGAGCGAGACAATAAGGCAGTGACTTTAAACCCTAGCCTCTATCACACGCCATCAATTCCACCATAATCAATACAGTGGAAGTGAATTACTAAGTTGGCCCGCATTCAAGGGGAAGGGGAATTAGGCTCCATTGTTTGAAGGGAGGCGTGTCAAAGCATTTGCAGTCATGTTTTAAAACCACGACAGGCATGAAAAGGAACTTAGATCCTATTCTACTTTGTTCATTCACCCATTTAACAAATATTTATTGAACACCTACTGTATGCTAAACGTTGTTATGGGCACTGAATAAGCCCTCTCAGAGAGTGTGAGACTTGTGTCAAGGCCTGAAAAATGAGAAGGAAAGGGTAGGAGTCCCCAGCATCTCTGCATCTGCTGTGCCTGCTTACTTCGTCTTCTCACCTCAGCCTTTGTAACTGGCCTGTCCGCTTGGTGGTCCACTCAGTCTCTGGGCTAAACTTTCCTCAAATGTAAAATGATGAGTTCCCTTTTAGCTATGACATTTTCATCTAGGAAAATAGGGCAATTTCTTTTAATCATTGAAATATACTTAATACACTTAGCAGCATAGGACTGAAAGTAATGACAAATAAAATAACAATGAGCAGTTTACAGGGAAATTAGTTTATACACCCTTAAAGTTTTCATAATCAGTTTCCACTCTTTTAGCTTAGGCTTGATCTATGAAATTACCTCAGGTTTATCTTTAGTTGGGTGGTAATGTGTTATGCATGAATTGACATTTTCTATGTTACCAGTCTGGCTAAGAGATCTTTGAATTTTTTCTGTTTTTAATTTTTAGACCTGCAAGAATTCTTTTCAAGTTGCATTCTTGCTTTGCTTTACTCATGTTCAGTGATTTTCCTTACTGTTCTTTTACTATTCACTAGACTCATTATTAGGCTTAGAGAACAGAATTCCCCAAGTGAAATATATGCCTGCAGCAAACACAGTCAGACTTCCCGTACAAACACCACATCTCTTGAGGGACGGGGCAAGTGAAACCAGAAGAGAAAAGAGCAGCAAAGAACATTTCATTTTCTCTGGATCTACTGTCTTCATTTCCTTAAGGCATCCTCATTTCCCCTCAGATCTGTGTGCTTGGGCCAGAGTCCCTTCTTCATGGTGTGAAGTGATCACTCTTTAGTGCTCTGGCAGCATCTTATTTATCTTCTCTTTCAGTGATTATAGTATGTATTGAGCTGTAGATGACTCTCTATACGTGTATTCTGTGAATTCCTTTATATTTCCTGCTCTTGAGGGCTGGAACAATGAAAATCTGCATGTATTACTCTCAAAATACCTAGTCTGGTGCCTAGGTGAAAAATTTTAGAACACATTTAGTGCCTTAAAAAAGACCTTCTGAATTGAATGGTAACATTGACTCTTGTGTTAAGATAAAAGTAATTTTATATGATCTATCATTTCAAGTCATCCAACTGATGAATATTCACTTGTATGAAGAAAGAATAAGGTTATACATACCCGCAAAATTAAGGCTGAAAAGTTAATATTCTTTAAAACTTGGTAATAATGATTATTCTTGGAGTTTTGGTCCTTATCCAATACATTGATGCTAAACCATTCATTACTTTGCATACTGACATTGTCTCTTTATAATTTTTTTGAAATGACATATAAATATCAATAGATTTACTTATTTTAAAAATGTTCTCAAAAACTTCAATAAATCTATATTTGATGGGTAGACATAAAAATATTAGCTCCTGTTCATTCAGCTTTCCCAGATAATCCAATTACCAAAAAGAATTCTCACCAAGGGCTAAAACCTGATGATTGAGTCACAGTTATATCACTAATGAAAATAGGAAAAACATTTTTTGTAATATTTCAGTGTTTGAATTCTCTAAAATGCAGCATAACTACTGGATTTGAAGGAAAGTGTTATAATTTTTTAATAAGTCTGAGAAATATTATCAATAAATCGTAGACTGTTACCACTACTAATCTTGGAGGGCTTGAAGTAGAATATAAATACATGAATACCAAATTACTTTTTTAAATATCAAAATTATATTCATATTTTGAATCCTCCCTTCTCATTTGGATTATTACAAAACCTTCTTTCTACTCTTCCAGAGTGTACTCTGGTCATTTTCCAATTCATCCTCCCCACCCCTGGTAAATTAATGTCCTTCAAATGGAAATGTGACCATGTCAAACCCCTGCTTAAAACCCTTCAGTGACTTGCAAGACGTCAGAATAAAATTCAGACTTCTCAGCACAGCAAGCGGAGATGGACGCCCATCTGTCTCAGCCTCCTCTCCCCACCAGTCATGCTGAATTCTTCACAATCTCTATATGTTAGTTTTCTCTTCTCTCTTTGAAAAACCTTTCCTGCTTCTAGCCTAACTTCAGTGTTTTTGTGACTAGTTCAAACCGAATCATTCCCAGTGTCTTCCAGCCTTCACTCCCAGTGACTTCCTTCGGCTATAATTTCCTCATCCAGTTTAGTTCTGTGTCCTGCTATGTTCTCTTTATATCCAACACATAACTTCTTTTTTATTTCTTTTTATTTTTTTTATATAAGTTTTTTGGTTTTTGTTTTTGGTTTTTTTTAAGATTGGCATCTGAGCTAACAACTGTTACCATCTTTTTTTTTTTCCTGCTTTATCTCCCCAAACCCCCCAGTACACAGTTGTATATCTTAGTTGCAGGTCCTTCTAGTTGTGGGATGTGGGATGCCGCCTCAGCGTGGCCTGACGAGCAGTGCCGTGTCCGCGCCCAGGATCTGAACCCTGGGCTGCCGCAGCGGAGCGCGAACTTAACCACTCGGCCACGGAGCCGGTCCCATAACTTCTTTTTTAAAAATAGGAAACTAACTATAAATGTGTTCACTGACCGTAGTACCATAGTTTGCTGACTTGCCCATCTCAGCCTTGGATCGTGAGCTCCTCATAAACAGAGACTTTGCCTTTCATCTCTGAATCCCTAGAAGTGAACACGTGATGCCTCGCGGTGAAGGCTCACCAAACACAGTTTTGTTGAGTAAGTATAAATAAAGGGCAAATAATAATTTACTATGGAAAGAATAATGTTCAAAATATTTAATAACCAGTTAGTAGGGGCACCTATTGGTCATGTTGGAACTACTGTTACAGCTGACAATGCTGTACTCATTGACACTCTCCAAGTGTCAGCTGGGATGTGGATCTCTTTGACTTTTTGATACCAACAAGGAGAAAATACATATCCTTCCGTATCCACAAGCAGGCAGGCTATTTTAGAAAAACGTAGAAACATAATATCCTGGAAAGTACCTGGATGCATGGACACCGAGGCCAATAATCCTGTGGTGTTAACCTATCTCTGTGTGAAGATAAAAGCTTCCTCGTAAACCTGACAGTGGTGTCACAGTGCTCCTTGCCCTGTCCCAAGCACGTGTTTCCCATTCTCTGCTGGACTATTTCTTGTTAAATAGCATCAGTGAGGTAAGAAAGGATAATTTCCCACATCTTTAGGACCTGTAGTAAATCTTTTCTGCCTTCTTACTACACATATTTGGTAACAGTAAATATCTCCCTCCTTCTCCTAGCCAAGATGTTATCTTGGCTCCTGTTTCTTTCATCTTGTAGATTCACTCTTGCAAATATTGCGAAAGCTGATTCACCCCTACTTCCGTTCTTATTTCCCACCACCCCAAACCAAGGCATCTGTGGTCAGCAGAGTGAACTTTCTGAAGTGCAAACGTGGTCATGGTACTCCCTGCCCAAAACCACTCAGTTGTTCTGAATCACCTATTACAAAGTTCTCCAGGTCATTTCAAAAACCAAGCTTTTTAAAAAATGCATGTGCTTTGGCTTGAGGAGACTGCAGTTCAGTCTGGTGTCAGGGTGGTATGTAGGCAGTCAGTCTTGCAAGTTTCCACAGGAGTGTCTATCACACAGCCAGGCTGAGGACCACACTTGATCCCCAGCTCCTTGAGAGGGAAGAAGCCTATTCGTGGCTGGTTCCTGTCTGTCATTTCCAGTTCACTTATTAGCTGGGAGACTTTGGCCAAGTTACCCAAGTGTTTGAGCCTCAGCTGCCTCAGTTCAAATGGGGATAATGATACCAATATTACAGCACTATTCTAAGTATTCGGCCATCCAATTTATCATCCCAACTGAGACACTACTAATAATTACTCCACGATACTGTACACAAATTTTGACTATCCCAGGCAAACAGGGGCATGTGGTCCCAGTAATTTGAGGTGATATATTCAAAGCATCTCTCCCAGGGAGTAGCATGGAGCATTTCTATTTTTATCATCCTTCATATGTGCCTCTCCTACTCTGCTAGAAGCCCTTGCATGCTCAGGTTGTGGCACAAGGCACAAACTGTGTTCATGATGTGCTCTAACCAAGATCCTGAATGTTTCTCTGTCACTGCCCTTTCCCCACGATATACTACACATCATCAGCCTTGACATTTTTCCTTTTTCTTTCTCTACCACTATAGCCCAGCATTAAACTTGCAGGGCCCAGGACAAGAGTGTAAAAGAAGCCTACTTACAATATATTTTTTTAAAATTAAAAGCTATATATCAAGCTAACTATTAAATAAGTATCTCCTATCCTCCTACCCTGACAAATATATTATGATAACAACATGGCAAGTCCAGACTTCGACTTCTCAGAAACCTTGCAGTTCCATGCAGGATGGTGGCTGAGGGGAGGGCTGATTCTGGACCCTGGCCTACAGCTGGCCCCTCTTCTCTGCACATCCTTGGCTCCATCCACACCACCAAAGCATCATATGTAAATATGTAGACACCCCAACCTACACATTCAAGCTCTGCTCATCTCCTACTGCCACCCTCCCTAGCAAACAACTCTAGTGGTGTGTATTACATTCCTGTTGCTGCTATAACAAATTACTACAAATTCAGTGGCTTAAAGTAGCACACATTTATTCTATTATAATTTTGGAAGTCTGAAATTAGTCTTGCAGGGGCTAAACCAAGGTGTTGGCGCTGCTGGCTCCTTCTGGAGGCTCCAAGTGAGAATCTCTTTCCTTTGAGTCATGCCCCCTCCTTCCATCTTCAAAGCCAGCAGTGTAGTATCTTCTCTCCTCTCTGACCTACTGCCTCCCTCGTATAAAATCCCTTGTGATTACATGAAGCCCAGCTGGATAATCCAGGGTAATCTCCCCATCTCAAGATCTTTAACTTATCACCCATGCAAAGTTCCTTTTGCCATATAAGGTAAGATTTATAGGTTCCAGGCACTAGGATGTGGACGTATTTGGGGGCCATTAGTCAACCTACTATGGGGTGTACATAGCAACAGACTCTTGGCAGGATGAACCCAAGGAAGAAGTCTGAGCAAGCACTGGAACCACACTTGGGGCTGCCTAAGCAGGGGTTCTGGTGGCCGCCTGCCTGGGGTGTGGTCTGGAAGCAGGGGAGCTGCAGGATCAGAGTGGGCATGTCCCTCTGGATGGATCCTGCCCTGTTCAGCTGGAGGAGGTCCCTATAAAGCCCAGGAACCAGGGCAGGAGCCCAAGGATGGCGCATCTCCTTTCCCTTATTGATCTGGCAACCGCGGTCTATTTCCCTTTCTCGTGATCTGATTAAGATTCTATCAGAGGAAAACATGTAAGCAAATTGTTTTATTCTATTAAAAGTTCTTTTTCTCTTTTTGCACGTCTGCCTTTTACTTGTCATGAAAGAGCCTTACTGCAAACCCACTCATTGTTTTTAACCATCCTCACTGGCTTTCCCTTCCCTTGAAACTTTAATTCCATCCTTCCGCCACCTCTTCAGTCTTCTTAAAATATACAAGATCTCACCTGTTTGTGTGTTTTAAAAAACATGCTACCCAGCTAGCAAGTTATCCAGATCCTACAAAACGCTCAGTTCATTCTCTTATATTTCTTTGTTAGAAATTTTCCTCTGCCATTTGAAGCCTGCAGGTTTGCTTTTATAATCAAATTTTACATTTGTCTTGTTCTACTTGTATACTCTGTATTTATATTTTGCTGGATCTTGGCCATTTTGAATAATATTTCTACACTTACACAATGTATATAGAAGAATGTTTGAAAAGAGTTGTTTTTCTCCCCTTTAAAGTTTTTGAAAATCCCTGAAGTATCATCTATGTTTTTACTTATTCTCATTGCTGCATTGAATTTTTAAGGGACTCAACTATGTTTTGAGAGAATTGTTAGATTTGAGAGTTTATTAATAATTTCACTTTTTGTCCCCAAAGTTTTGTGGGTTTTTTCCTTAGTGAGATATTACATATTGCAAAGGATCCAATGAAAAGAAAATTTGACAATTTAAACTTTGTTTTAAACTCGTTATAATATTTTAGTGGTTTTCTTCAATCTGTGACTACATATTAACGTTTTAATTTTATCATAGTGTGTGCCCCATGAGGGCAGATGTCTACCTTGTTTATCACTGTATGTGTGATGGCCCAGCTACCAGTGTCTGGATTTCAGTAAATAATTGAATAAATGAATGTGAGAATTAATGAATGATAGAATTTCAGAACGGTTTAAAAAAAGTAATACAAAGATATAGAGTATAAACAATGTTACTTCAATGAGAACATTGAAATATAGATTTCTTTAAATTTTCAATCAGATTTGCAATCTCTCCTAGCCTATTCTGGAATGAGTAATAATTTATTCTTCTAAAGGTGCTAACCACACTGTGTACATTCAAGATAATGGTGGTCTGTTGAGATAGTTTATGGATTGATAAATACAGAAGATATTTTATAAATATTATTTTATATATATGCTATATATAGTGATAATTCTATATATTATGTAGATATTAAGAATTATGTAGATGTTAAGATACTGAAGATCTTTAGTTTTAACACAATGTTCGATGATGAGAACTGTGAATCTCTGGTGCTGAAATGAAGACAGGAAATGAGGGAACGTCTTTCCTCTCCCTTTCTCCTCATTCTTTTAGGAATTGTGTGTAGGAACTGGCTCACTTCGATTTTGTCTAGTTTTAATTGGTAAATATATGTATTACTTCTTCGGGGTGAAGACATGTCCTATGCCTCACCATTTCAAACGTCTATGTCATAGTACTCTCTCTTTCCTTGCCTTCTATTCTGCCCTGGTTTAAACTTTACAGATGATTGAAGGTGTCTTTTTTATTATTTGTCTTCAGAATGGCTTTACTCCTTTATACATGGCCGCCCAAGAGAACCACATAGATGTTGTAAAGTATCTGCTGGAGAATGGAGCTAATCAGAGCACTGCTACTGAGGTAAGACTGTCGAAGGTTCAAGTTCTTTGATTTTAACGTCTGTATTCTTTATATCCAGCTGCTAAGGGTCTCCATTACCCTGTCTAAAATATGCGAAGAATGTTCCCATCACTGTCACAGTTGACAACAGTGGCCATGAATGAATGGCCCCGTGCACACAGTTCAAGGAGTTTATGCCTTGATTTGTGATTCATGTCCATTTATTCTTACATGAAATCATGCTTCCATCATTTTGCCATTCTCTAGATTTGAGGAGCTTTGTACTTTTCCAAAATTAGATTACTATAAGTTTTACCCTTCTCTATTCATCAATGTTTTACCTTTGTTAGGATCCAATACAATTCCTTAAGGGAACAGTTTTTAATGATCAGAAATAATTCACAGATATTTGTGTTAGCACAATTTGATGAGGAATATGTCACTAAAAAGAGCTGTTCCTATTGTCTGAAGCATAAATTATGGCATGTAGCTGTGTGACTATGATTATGGTGACAGCTGAATAGAATGTTCAAAGTCAGTCCAGTATCCAAACGTTCAGGATACCCGGACATGAGAAGAGGTTGGCATGGGCCAACTGAGAACATCACTTGCCTTTTCCTATGCGTGTCCTCCAATAAGCAGAACTTACTGTGTACTTTCCTTCTTATTTTTGCCTAGGCAGATTAACAAGCAAGTTCAATGTTGTTTAGAACAGTGATTTCTAAGGGATGCTCCAGAAGCCTTTGAGCTCGGAGAAAATGCCTCAGGGATTAGGAGGTTGGGAGTGGGTGACGTGAGAGAGAAGGGGAAGAGAGTTCCACTGGGACATGCCTCTCCTCACCCCTTTCAACCAGAGTATGCAGGCTTTGTTTTTCCTATTTCATATTCTGCTCCTCCAATGATCAAACTTTAAAACTCCTGGGCTGGAGTGAAAGATGACTGATAGATTCTTGTTACTCAGAAACTATCTTGATAATTTTTAATGTTTAATATGACTTTCTTTCTGGAAATTAAGTCTTTAGGTGAAATAAACATGAACTCCCTTCTACCCTGCATTGTGGGGGGAGAGGTCATTATAATCTATTAAATCCATTTCCAGTTCCTTTGGGAGAAAAAAATTTTATGGAGTCAATCACAGTAACTTTCTGACAGCTTATTCGCATTAGTTAAAAAGAAAAAATCCGGGTCCGGCCCTGTGGCCGAGTGGTAAGTTCGCTCACTCCGCTTCAGCGGCCCAGGGTTTCACAGGTTCGGATCCTGGGTGTGGACATGGCACTGCTCATCAGGCCATGCTGAGGTGGCATCCCACATGCCACAACCGGAAGGACCCACAACAAAAATATACAACTATGTACTGTGGGGGCTTTAGGGAGAAAAAGAAGGAAAAATACAAAAAAGAAGATTGGCAACAGTTGTTACCTCAGCTGCCAATCTTTAAAAGAAAAAGAAATTCTAAGAAACCACTATTAATGGGACCATGTTTCCTGCTTATGACTGGAAAACGCAACTGCCCAGTATGAAATAATCTCAAGTTCTCTATTCAGCACACACAGATTTTACACTCTTACCAGAAGGCTACAGCGTGATTGTTATGATTTGGGACCATTCTTTTCTGAGACACTAATTCTATCAATGAGTACCCTGTGAAAACCTTCAGGCAAAGCTTGAGCGACAATATGAGACTGTATCTCAGCATCAGGACCTCTGAGAAATGTACCAAAACAAGGAAATCTATGTTTGTTTTATTTTATTTCCTTAAAGGTGGAATCACTTACCTAAAGAAATCTTTATACTACAGAGTTCTTCTGCTTGCCAAATAGACTTAATATTTCTAGTGTGTGATTTAGGGAAACTCAGCTCGCTGGCATTCTCAGCTGTCTCAGGGCTCCTTCGGGCTGGCCTTTTGTAGCATTTCAGTCTCGTTCCAAAAATACCCCTTTATGCACATAACATTGGCAGAGGCCATGTTTCCCTGTGATTCTCAGAAAATTTAAAACTCTCACAGAAATGTGGCTTTTGCAAGTGAATCATATAAGGTTTTGAATCCCAGCTTTGACATATGTATGTATACCTGTTATTTGTTTTCATCTTTTAATCATTTAAATAACTAAAATGAATTTTTCCTGACTGGTCATATATGAACTTGGTTAACCCTCCACTGCTGGCCCTAATGATTATCAATAAACACGCATGTGGACAAAGCTTTGCACATTCCCTTTTAGTCTATCATTCTGTAAAAGATAACACCTTCATAGGGCTGTATAGTTGATTACTATTTGAGATTTTAGGTTGTATCACTAAGTACCTTCTACAGTTTGGTGCACATGTGTGAATCTGCCTAAAGATAACACTCTGAACTCATTAGTAGCCCCAATTTGCAACAATTAATTCCCGAGGCCAGCCCTGTGGTGCAGCAGTTAAGTTCGCACATTCTACTCCGCTGGCCCGGGATTCACTGGTTCGGATCCCGGGTGCGGACCTACGAACCCCTTGTCAAGCCATGCTGTGGGAGGCATCCCACATATAAAGGAGAGGAAGATGGGCACGGATATTAGCTCAGGGCCAGTCTTCCTCAGCAAAAAGAAGAGGATTGGTAGCAGATGTTAGCTCAGGGCTAAGCTTCCTCAAAAAAAAAAAAAAAAAGAAAGAAAGATTAATTCCTGATCAAGATATTGTGACCACTTTAAAAACCAAATAATTATGAAATCATTCCATATGGCATTGACTCTCGTGTTTGAAAAAGAATATTTAATGTTTTGAAATTTCCCATAATTATAGCAATTAGCATTGGTAAATAAGTGATGAAAAATGAAGCTACTGAATTTTAATACGTTTCCTTTTTCATAGAGTTAGTTGAAGTACTTGAAAAAAATCATTCTCGATATTTACCTTCCTCTGTGGAGTATAGATTAGAATGAAATCCACGTGGTGGAGATCAAAGTTAAATTCTCGGAAGGGAATTCACTGTCCTTCCACAACCATTTGTATAATTCTCTACTTTCTTCCTTCTTCTTCAATGTTACCAAAGTTGAAGGTTAAACCCTTTTTAATTAGGTTCTGTACTGTCAGCAAATGCCTTGTCCTACACTCCTCTATTATAAACCATCCCACTGTTGCAGGGCAGTCACATGAACGATGTAGGTGAGAGCCTGTTCTTGCCTCACCCATGGAGTGCTTAACTGGTGCCAATCAAAGTTCCCAATTAAGGCCACTATTTGTCCTCTTATGACACCACACACTTTACTCTTCCATTCTATCAAGTAGGGTGTTTATTTAAAATTTAATTCTTATTTTAAAAATTCAGTTCTTTTTGTGGTAGTGCATAGATGACACCATTCGTTTGAGGAAAATGATTTTCCCTCAAAAGCCTACAGTTACCTTTTTAAAAATTATTGTTGAAAACAAATGGAGTGGTTGGATTGAGGTAAACTGCCATTGTCTCTAGAATGCAGTCATGAAAGCGCCATTCTATTGCCCTCATCTCTTGTCTCTATGAATGGAAACTTCTAACTCTGCAACTTATTCTCAAGCTTTTGTGCAGTAAGGGAGGTCTTATATATTTCTCCTACTTACTTGTCACCTTTCTGTTAACTGAATACTTGTTTCTGGAGAGAAATCACGGCTCCCAAGTTTTCTAGCATGGTCATCTATCTAGCCCTAAGACTCCTAACTCTGATGATCTGTGCTACTGATTTTTTTTTATTGTTTTCTAAGTTTAGAATTTAGTTTAGAATTAAGCTGATTTTTTTCACATTACCTAGCACTTGTAATTTTAGATCTAACTGATCTAAATAATATAAAATTCAACTAAGTACAAAATTAATGAATTAGCCTTATTTGCTGAGGAGTTTGGGATCATATGATGTCCCAGACTTCCCAAATTAATTGGTAACAGACCATTCCATTAACAGTTGTTATTGCTTTTCCCTAATCAATACAAAGAGAATTAGCAACAGAGATATTTAGCAACTTGCATAGTTAATTATATAATTTACTTCCCTCTCTTGGCTATCATATCTTTGGTTCCCAATCAGACTTGGACATCATTATTTCTACCCTTCTCATTTTCTCCTTTCCATAAGCAGGCATTACTTAGGGTTGGTTCTGACTTTTATTTTTCCATTCTAAACATACATTTGAGCACATCCAGTATGCAATATGCTCCGTTAGGGAATGCCAATGTTTTTCAAAATATATAGAATAGAAATTAAGAAAACAATCTGATGAAGTCAATCCATAGTATTGCAAATAACTCATGTCAATCTGCTTTAGTCTTCAAAGTAATATTTAATCCTTTTGCTTTGCTTGCCAGTTTTCATCGTTACTTCAAAAATTAGACACATCATTGCTTAGCATCGAATCCCACACTTGCAAAAGTTAATGAAAGATTTTTTTCTTCTGTTTTACTAGGACGGCTTTACGCCTCTAGCTGTGGCACTCCAGCAAGGACACAACCAGGCAGTGGCCATCCTTTTGGAGAATGACACCAAAGGGAAAGTGAGGCTGCCAGCTCTGCATATTGCAGCTAGGAAAGATGACACCAAGTCTGCCGCACTCCTGCTTCAGAACGATCACAATGCTGACGTGCAATCCAAGGTAAAAGCTGAACACATTGTGGAGAGGAGCTCTTCGCTGCCAGACTCCTCCTGGGAGATGACAAAGTAGGCCATGGTGATAATGCAAAATTACTTCTGGTCATCAAAAGAGATAAAGTACTTTCAGAGGTATTTTGGAAAAAGGGGATTATCTATTGGGTACAGTAATCAAAAAAATTAAAGATAATTTTCTTTAAAAGATAAGGTTCAGCTTTTTAGAAATCTGTTTGTTTATTCTATTTATAGTCAGAAATAATAGAAACAGAATTAGAAAGATAAAATTGTATTGTGTTGTATTAGGAATGTCTTTTCTTGGTAGAATGCATTTTGGCATGTTGGAACAGTGTATCCACTTGCCGTGAGAAGATTGTTTCCTTCATTTTGCACTGTGTAATATCTTCCCTCTTTTTCCCACACAACACTGCTTCAGATGATGGTGAATAGGACAACCGAGGTACAGTATTGTGGTTATAACCAAAATATACCTTGTTTTTATTTATTTTAGTTTTTTCCCAATTAGAATAAATGCTCACTAATTCGTACTAATGATTGGAACTTCCATTATTAGGAAATTAATTTGGAAACTTTTCCCATAATTGAGGCAAATGGATAATTCAAAAAAATTAAGGTAACATATATTTGAAGCATTATTTAATCATTGAAACTATTTAAATAGCTTATTAGGGTAGAGCAGGATATGAAACTTCATTAATATATATTTTACTGAGTGAGCTGTACTATTAGCTTTTTGCCAGTAAGAGATGTGACTTACTTCTCTTCATGAGAATTCTCAGGCTAGAGTTTAGCAAAGTGAAATTTAAGGAGATTTCTCGGTCCCTGTTTTAATCCTTTTGTCTCATGGTTGCCCTTTTTCTCCATATTTTTTTAAACCACATTGTATGTGATCAATAATGATATTGAGCATATCAGGAGCAAAGCATTTGCTTTTATCTTGCTAAGTCTTACAATACTTGCAGTGGAATCGTCTATTTTCCACATCCCAAGATAAGTCACGTCGATCAACAAGAAAACTCAGTGCAAAAGCCTCTCAGGATAGTGTGTGTGTGCATGTGTCTGTGTGTCTGTGTGTGTGTGTTTGGTGGTCTCTCGACCTTTGCTCCTGAGACGCATGAACACAAACATTGTTGAAAGTATATTATAAAAATTAACCAATATTCAAAGGCAAGTGACTAATAATGTAGGTTGATTTTCACTTTGTTGAGGGGAGTTTGAGACGAACATCTCATCTGATCACTGTGGGGGTTTGGAACATACACACTTCGAATTTACTGAGAGTAGTATATTTCTAAACTAATATCTTGTTTATTGACAAATTTACCCACTGAGATGTGAATATATGTGAATTATTCATATCACTTCTTCCGTTCCATATCTGTGCATGGAGCTTAGGTCAGAGATTTAAAAAAAGGCCAACTGCTCGGTGAAATTGCTCAAGACTGCAACTGTACAAATTGGTATCTTGATTACTGACTTTAATACCTTTAATTTTTTAAGTGAATTTTGGTAATTGTGTAAGATACATATCTGAAAGCAGTAATGGCTTTCCACATTGTGTTGAAAGCAGTGGGTAGGGTAGATTGGGACTGAATTAGAAATATTTCTTTGAGGACAATAGAGTAACAAAGAGGGGAAGCCGCTGCCCTGATCATCCTGTAGGAAGGTGAACTGAGCCTTCTGTCTCCGTGTTAATCAGGGGAGAGCTCCTCTCAGGGGCTTATTCCAGCCTCGTGTTGATCCAAGAGTCACAGCCTGAGGCAGCATTGTGGATGGTCAATGAGGCTGTGTCAGACAATAAATTAGTTTATTTTTGAAATTGAGAAAAGTAATATTATTATGGTTGGATAATTTGAACACGATTCACCAGCAATCCCTATGTTTTTCTGAAATTAAATTGTGACTTGAATTACAGACGCACATTCAGGACATGTCTGGGTGACAGGAAATATCAAGATAAAAATGAAAAACATCCAGTCAATTATTTCCTAAAATATAAAATTTTGACATTTTGTAAGATAATAGCCAGGTTGTAGACGTATTTTTTCCCTCCATATTGACATGAATATTTGGTATCCTGTAGACACAAAATGAAAACATCTTGACCACCAACGTGGGATTTGGATCAAAAGTTACTATTCTTATTTTATGTCTTGGTTCTCTGCAGCCAGAAATTACTTACAGCTAATTTGGCTGATAGCACAGAGGAATTTCTGTCACCTAACATATCTGAATGCATATTTGGGCCCATTTTCAAAACAAAATCACGAGAGCCTATATATCAAGTGATAGAAAAGCAATGGTTGTAATGTAGATGATATTTCTTAAAAACAATGTTATGCACATCCTAGTCCATTTCCAGATTAAAGAGAACAATACAAATAACTTCGGAACTACAGGATCTGACATCCAATTTTATAGGAACAGTCTTTATTGTTCCTATAATTTTTTATTAAGTAATGAAAATTATGGAGAGCAAAGATAATATGTCTTTGCATACTTGAATGATAAGAGTTAATATGCTTCTATTATGAAATGGCAAAAATTTATAACTAAATTTTAATCAGAAAAAGAAATGAAAGGAAGTATACTTTTCTTTCATTTAAGACTTTGAGACTCAGTTTTTAAACATTCTTAGAGTAAACAGTTCTCTAATGCCCAGATAATTGATTTAACCTGCTTATTTTATTTTATATCAATCGTATTTTATTGACGAAATTTGGTTTAATTAATATTCAAAACTGGGTTCAGCTGAATTTTTTCTTTATTTTGTATTCATATTGATGCCAAGTGTATTGTTTAATTTATGTTTTTTCACTGTAACACAGTCTGACTAAACACAGTTGTTAAAGAGCATAGAAATATCAGGACAGTGTTAAATGATGTGGAATGAATGTACATCCTCTGTAAGAATTTCTCACAATATTTTTCATAGTTCAAAAGATACGATGCCAACCAATGCTGTTTTTCATTTAAAAAAACCTCAAAAATCAAAAAAAACAGAAGATTTGGTTTTTTCTCTTGAGAAAACATTTCTTATTCATAATTATATTAGTCCCATGGCTGAAACTTTCTTGTTTAATCATGTTCTGTTTTTCTGAAAAGCCAAACCAACTCAAGAAACAGGGTTTTGTATAAACAACAAATCTCATAAATAGATAAATTGTTAACGTAATTAGAAACAATGTTGCCAAGAAATGTAGGATATTTATTGACCTGTTTATATATTTACTTATTTACCACCTTATAGCACTAGGCTATAAGCATTTATCTGAATTGTATTGCTCACATATTAGGTAGACAGTTACCATGTGATTTTCTTCACTAATCCAGTGACTGCAACATATGGAGGTAAAATGCTTTACTGACTCAATTTCTTTGCTTTCCATAGAGTGGTTTTACTCCTTTGCACATTGCCGCCCATTATGGAAATGTCAACGTGGCAACTCTTCTTCTAAACCGGGGAGCTGCTGTGGACTTCACAGCCAGGGTATGGATTCAAATACTTTCTCATTTTAGAAAGCAATAAATGGGCATTTTACTAAAGTAAAAATGAACACCAATAAATGTTTTATTTCTTTTTCCTTAACTGGATCTGTGCTGGAGTTATTAGATTTTCCATTTTTTCCTTCAAGTCACAGGAAGTCATCATGACCCAATAAGTGAAAAATAAGAAGGTGTAAATTCAGAAGCACACAAATCATTTGCAATGGTTAAGGAGAATATTAATTCTGACCTCAGTAGGAGCAGTTATATCTAAAGATCACACCATGAGTCATGAATAAGCAGCTTCAAGTCAATAAATAACTTGGAAACTGTTAAAACATTAAGTATAAAATGTATAAGTACATTTATACAGTGTCTTAACAATAATTATAGGGCACACAATTCGACAGAGAATTTTTTTTAATGAATTAGGAATTTGCTTATATAACGAGTCTTACCAAAATACATAAAAAGACATCATGTTGTGTTATATGTTAAATGGTATGCTTTTATTGGAAAGAATACACTTACATGATAATTATAATACTCAGTGTACTTAATATGAATCAGTAAATGCAGCATTTGAATATTTGCAAAATTATGACATAGAAAAAATGAGGTACATATCCTTGTCAAGATGATGATATATGATAGCCAATAAAATAAATAAATGTAATTTGTATATACGGTGTTTTGCTCTTAGAAGTCTTCTGCACTGAAACTATGTTGAGTTATTTTCAAGTTGTTTTTCCTACTGAATTATTCTGAAGAACATGTTTTTCAGAAATATTTTTCCATTGGGTATTGATATGTATATGCATATTTTATTTTTAAGCATAGCCAACTTTAGGATCCCAGATTCTTTAAGTGCATGGGTGTTACAGAAAGAAAGATAGACTTTGGACTTGGGCTCAATCCTAGACAGAATCTGAAATTTTGCTTCTATTATGCAAAAGTGCTCCCTTTGTCTCTTGACTGTAATGTGTGCATTCAATACCTATGTTGTAGTTATTGACTAACTTAGTTATACAGTTTCATTCCATTTTTCATTCCCTAACTATAGTGCTTTGTGGTTTGTGTGCTTTTTTGTTCCTGAAATTTTGAAGACGTTAAGACCTTAGAACCCTTGCATCAAATTACCACATAGGTCACAACCTCCGTTGTGCCCTCTAACACAAGGTCTTCACTGTCATGCCCTGTCCTACCCAACATGCTCTTGTTTGGTCTTTCCATGGTGTAGAATGGAATCACTCCTCTCCATGTGGCTTCCAAAAGGGGGAACACAAACATGGTGAAGCTCCTACTGGATCGTGGTGGTCAGATCGATGCCAAAACTAGGGTGAGTGTCTCTGCTCTTTCACTTTCCTACCATTATTATTTCTTGTATTCTTTTAGTAGGTACAATAAAATACCAGTCCTAAACATAGGCAATGAATTTTCAAGGAAATTGCTTTCTTAGATTTGATTGAAACTTCATACAGCATTTAGAGGTTTCACATTGTAAAGTGGAATTAATATTTTCTCATAAGTTCCTGGAGAAACAGAATGCTAGGTCTTCAATGAGATGATTTTTCAAGTCCTTGCTTATTGATTTTCTGCGAACAAAGATCAAAGATTGGACTTAACACACCTCTCATGTGGTTAGCTGTAAATATAAAGATCTCAAACTCATCAATATACATTAAGCTATGAGAGTGTGGCTTTTACGTAAAATATTTTAATACATGTTGAAAATCTTTTGCTTCTAACTTTTCAATTCCTAAATCATTTTTCATTCTTCTTTTTTTTTTTTTTTGGTGAGGAAGATTGGCCCTGAGCTAATATCTTTGCCAATCTTCCTCTATTTTGTATGTGTGGTGCCGCAACAGCATGGCTTGATGAGTGGTGTGTAGGTCCGCTCCTGGGATCCAAATCCATGAACCATGGGCTGCCTAAGTGGAGCATGTGAACCTAACCATACACAACCAGGCCGGCCCTAAATAATTTTTCTTAAGTGGTTATGCTGTACTGACGTAAGCAGGAGCTTTGCTATAATGCTTATGGAGAAAAGGCATACAGTTATTATAGTGCACTTCTACTCATGTCAATCTTGTTAAGTAAAATATTGTTCTGGGTTTTTATGCACTCACAGCAGATAGATAATTAGATAAGCAGGAGAGAACAACTGTTAAAAGTGCAGACTCTGAAGGCAGATGACCTGATTTCAAATCCTGCTTCTACTACTTCCTAGCTGCTTGATATTGGCAGTTTACTTACTTTCTCTGAACTTAGGCTAATAACAGTACCTACCTCATAGGTTGTGGGAGAATTAACACTTAGGTATTATTATTTGTCTTTTTTTAAGTGGGGTGGGCAAATTACTTAGGTACTAATAATTTGTGATTATGTTACTGAAATTATATGCAATTACTTGCTAAAACATTAAACTAGTACTTCAGTGTTAATTCTCTGGAGTGGACATGGTTAATTATCCCCAGACCTGGGTATACTTCAGCAAAACTTTAAACATTGTTATAATATGAAAATTTTTAAATATATGGTATAAGAAGTCTATGAGGATGGTAGATAGGATATATCCCTTGTGATATTTTGTCCTCACTTATTTTAATTCTGAGACTGCATGTTCTCATAGTCCAAGGAATCAGAATCAGATCGAGTTCCCTTGCAAATCTTGAGGCTGGCAAACGTTTTTGTTCAAAGCCTTATCATCTTTGAGCTTCCAGAAACCACACCAGCCCCAGACTAAATATTCTGGCTGTTAATGACCTCAGGAAATGTTGCTCTCTTAATCTCATTTCTCTAAGACGTTTGGTCCACAGCACCTGTGTCGTATTATCATGTGGGAGTTCTGGAGTAGTTTGCTCTGTGTGTCAAGATCTTTGTTGTGGTGTCCAATGTCTTTGCATCATAGTTTTATGTGGTTTCTACCCTTGGCTTTGTCAGCACGCCTTTTCCCTTGCTATGCTGTAGGTATGCAGAATTTGGAACAGTTATGCACAATGCTGCATGTTTTGCTTACTTGTTCTTTATATTTAAAGGAAAGAGTTTCGGTATCTTTTCCTTGAAGTACCTTACTCACATAATGTCTCCCTTTACAGTTACCTTTCCATTTCTGTTGAGGCGCTCTAATAATTGAGAGCACCAATGGAAAGACAGAACTTTGTAAATGGAAAAAGTTCTTATCTTAGTGTCTTAAGGATTCACATTGATCTTACAAATGCTTTTCTGGAGTATTCATTCATTATTGAGGCAGTTGATTTTTTCTTACTAATCATCACCACATTTTCTAGTTCTTTAAAAGATGCTCTAATTTGCATGGCCTACATCCATTTGCTTATACAATTTAAAAGTCTAACTCCAAATAGGCATTGTATTTTCATAAGAAGAGTACTAAGAAGTGGAGAGAAATCGATGCTTATGCTAGCTCTGCCAGTAACTCCTTATCCTTCAGCAAGCTGACAATCAAACGTAAGGCTTGGTTTCTTCTGTACAGGGACTTTTTGGACCGTACTTTATCCAGTCTAGTAGGCAGCCCATCCAGTGCAGTAGTCCTTTAGATACAGCAAATAAATTGAATTTCATTCAAGAATTTATAAAGCAAAAATAGATTTTCTAATTGGATACGTGGTGTGGACATTCTGTTCATTCCTTCCTTAAACAGATAGTTACTGAGTTCCTCTTTGGTGCTATGAACTCTTGATATAGAACAGTTCACAAGGCAGACTAGGTCCCTGTCCTCAGAGACTCAAGTCAACAGTCCCCAAGGGATCAGACAGCAGTGTGTTGGTAAGAGTTTAATGATTGGCTTTAAAAAAAAAAAAAATGCCCTGATTTGTAGCCCTTGCCTTTGCCGATTTCCATGGTGTAAATACTCCATACTTCCCTCATGGCCAATCAGAGCTACCAGTGTGGTTTAACTGAATGCAGAATTGGGAAAAGATGTGCAAAAAATTGGCTGTCACTAGTTTGTGTGTGCTGGTTCCAAGACACCCCAGGATGAGGTGCAATATTGAATGGTGGCACTAAGCTTCTTCCCCCATAAGTTAAATATTTCCTCATCTCTAAGGAGCAGGACTTTAAAAGCACTTAGGTTCTTTCAATTGTGGCTATAACTAAAAGACATATCCTTCTTCCCAAAGGCAAAATCACGCGGGAGGTAAATAGTGAAACCCAGGAGTGTGGTCTGGAATGGTGGGCCGAGTTCGGGAGCTATAATATTTCATCACTAAAACAAAGGAATATGGTTTGCTTTTGTCTTTTGAAATATATTTTAAAATAGAAAAATGTTATTTTGTTTTTGACTATCCTTTTACGTAATACAATAGAGCTTCTATATATGAAAGTAAAAGTAATATAAATATTATTCTTTCATTTTTTTTATCAGAGAGTTCTCAATTTCCCCTACTAATCAGATTAGTTTTAAACATTCAGAAGTTAGTATATTCTATCAAGAGTTTTTCCTCGAACCTCCCATTATTTTTCTCACGTATAAAGTTTTCTTTATCTGTAGAAAAGCAAGATATAGAGAGGCTTTAGGATAATTAAAAATAATCTTTCCCAGAGTTTCTCCCCACTTTCCCCAGCACTGTCGTTCAGGGGGACATCCTGCATCTCCCTGGCATTCTCACCATTGACTAGGATCTAGTGAGACGCTCTGAGACATTTTCACAGAGCCTTGGTTTTCTGGTATCTAAAAAACCTCATTTTAATGTTAAAACAGAAACTTTATAGCTGGTTAAAAATGACATTATTAATTCAGTTTTATTAAGGGCACTATTCTTTTTTATTTTTAAATTTATTTATTATTTCACTGTGGAGATACTCCAGATAAAGATTATGGTTAAAGTATTAAAATACATATTTCAATGCAAACAATAAAAGTGTATGAAAAACATGAAAGGATAATGAATGAAAAACAATCCATCAGAAAAAGAGATCACGCTTGCTACTTGTTATTAGAAGTAATAAAGTAAAAACAGTAGTGACTACCAATTGTCATAAGCATATGTTCTAAGCACCCTGCTAAGTTGTCGAGAAATATCATCTTATTTCAACTTCCTAATAACTTATGAAGTGTGTATGACTTTCTTGTTGAGAAAATATGGAGGTCTTCATTTGAGAAGTGAGACTACCAAAGGGAGAAGTGAGTTTCAGAGGAGTTGTGTAACTTGACCTAGGGCACACAGCTTAGTAATTAGCAGAGCCAATATCAATCTACAGACTTCAGGATGCACCGCTGGAAGAACAATCTAACCAGAGAGGGAGGAAAGAAATGGTAGGGAAAGAAATGGTTGTAAGAAGCTCATGCTGTGGGTTACCAGCTAGATAAATGGTGTCCCTCTAACGTTGATTGATTTTCCTTTTAAGAATTAGCAACATCATGGTATGATTTGAAGTGATTCTAGTGAGGAGAGAAAGAGAACTTAGGGAAAAGGATTCTGGAGGGAAAAAAAAAAGTAACCTTCAAACACCACCTTAAGAATTTAAGTAAAAAAAGGAAAAAGATAACAAACAGATCATTGCCCCTAAGAGCAAAGAAAAAGAAAATTTAAGTAAAAAAGTCTTTGATTACAAAACCTTGATAGAATTTTTTGGGGCAATAAGGAGATATTGTTCTTTGTAGAAAATATCCAAAATCGCAGATTGAGCATGATGGACAACTTAAATTTGATATAATTCACACATTCTTTATAAGGGCAGATAAATTGCATCAGTGAAATGTAAGATTTAGAACCAATTTAGTCCTTATTGTCCCTTGATGTTTTTGTCCGTTTACTACGTGTTCTCCCTATTTTCCTATTGCTATTCGGAGAATATGTTGGAGGTTTCAACATGATTACACAATGAATATTTCATTTAATTCATAGAAAACAATACCTTTTGTAAACATGATTTAAGGCATCATCTCCTCATCTGTCAAACAAGGCTATAAGTTAAACACACTAAGAAAACTCATCCCCATTTTATGTATCGTGAAGATGGGCCTCAGAGAGATTCGCCCCTGGTGGCTGATCTGAGAGCTACGCCCAGGGTTCTGTGATTCCTGGAACACTGCACGCAATGCCCACATGCGCTGTGCTGGATTTCTCAAACTCTAGATCTCAACCAAGCCCCCACCAAGACTCTGTTGGAGAAATGAGGCGATATCTAATTGTTACATACCTTATATAGCCACTAGTGCTCTGTAGTTCCACCACAAGGTACTGTTATGAAGATACAGAAGCATAATCATTTTAATCGCTTTGCTGGCTCAGTTTCTTTTTTAGGCTCCTCTCTGGCAAACTTTAAAATAACTTGGCATCTCAATTGCAGTAGTTAAATACTTTTTTCTGAAAAGGCAGTCTTTTCATGCTAATTCCAACATAAAAAAACCCTGCAAGATCTGTTTTGGTTACTTGGTATCTTAATACTAGCTAAATAGATTTAACACAGCAAGGAATCATTACCAGTCAAGGTCCTAGCGGAAAACAGATGGCACACTCAAATTTGGTAATTTGCATAGAGATTATTAAAGGGCCTATTTATAACATTGTGGGTGGAGTGAAGGGAAGGCACAAGGGATGGTGCAGTATCCGTGGGGCCGGTGGCCACAGGGCGCCTTACCGATCCCAGACCCGAAAGGTGAGTAGAGTGGTTACCAGAACTTCAAAGGAGAGAATTGTATGGAGCAGGCTGCTTTGGCAGGAGCTAAAGAGACACAGCCAGAATTAGGAGAGCCTTCAGGGAGTCGCTCCCATATCTTGCTGCATATCCCTTTGACCAAACCCAACCAGAAGCCAGGGGGCAAGGTAGCCCACAAATATAATCTAGAGAGTTCTGTCTGTGGGACATGGATGTGGAGAGGCAAGGGAAGATATCTAGCATAGAAATCCCAGAATGCTGCATCAAGAAGAGTGTTGTAATCCAGAGGAATTATATTTATTAGGAGGAAAGCACAACCCAGAAAGATGGTCCTGGAAACAGAGACATGAAGATAGACCATTTGAGTTCTGGATAAATCAGAAGCTTCTGAAGTCCTCTTAATGGCTCGGCACCCCGCATTTTCTCTGACTGCTGCCTAGTTCTCAATCTCTTTTCCTGTGACAATCTTTGCTTTTTTTTCCTTAAGACTGAAAACACTAGCTAACTTATGTACTCAGGATTTCATTTTCTCTCTCACTTCTTGCTCAGTGTTCTTACGTTTTGCCTCATATTTCCCACCAACTCTGTTTTCTGGCCATGTCAACCTAAACGGAAATAAAATCCAAAAGACAGAGGGTATTTGGGAATTGCTCTGGAATCAGAAACTACCTATGAAGTATCAAGGTCAGAAAGTTTTATAAATAAGATAACATATAATTTTATTTGAGGCAGTGTTAATGCTATTTATTAATAACAATTTTCATGTTTGAGAAATAATTATGTAGTTTATAAAATGTGGTAAAACATGTGAAGAAACCTTTAGAAGCATGTGAAGAAATGGCTCTTCCCTTTTATGAGCAGCAGGGAGCATTGTAGGAAAATTTATGACAATAGCAACAATTCAAGAGAGAAGATAAATGTACAAATTAGATTAAGAAGAATTTTTAAGTAAAAGTTGTATTAGGACAACCAAAATGAAAACAGTGAACAATCTAATCTTTGGTTGTGGTTCCCAGCAAGTAGGGCTTTCAGGGTCAACAAATGCAGTATCCTCTGCTTTTCCATCTTCCTGAATATGCAAACAGAGGACCAGCAACAGATCTTTTTACATTGAACCTCCACACGTGGGTTCTCTCTTGCTCAATCCCTGTCTCTCTCTTTCTCTTTCTCTCTCTGGCTCTCTGTCAAGATTTCTCTCTCACTCTTCTCTTTCTCTTTCATTTAACTAGTAGAAATTCTATTACTGACCTATTGAGTCACTAGGATTGAGTTCAGGAAACTCTCTCTTTGAGGTAGCAATAGATACAATCTTGGCTTTGTAAAAAAAGAGTTTAACTCAGGCCTAATTCTTTAATTCTTTTGGCAGGATGGGTTGACACCACTTCATTGTGCTGCAAGAAGTGGGCACGACCAAGTGGTAGAACTTCTGCTGGAACGTGGTGCTCCCTTGCTGGCAAGGACTAAGGTGAGGCATTATGGGTAAGAAGGGATCCAAACAACGCTTTAAGCCACTTTTTATTACACTCTCTATTCTTGGAATCAAAGCATCAGCCAGGCATTTTCTAGTTGCTTAATAATTGTGTGCTAGTAATGAGGAATATATATCAAACTGTTTTAAAATTATTTAAAATTAACAAATGCATCTTTAAGATGTGTTGTATACCTTCAAGTCCTTCCTATATTTTTACCTGCTGTTCTTACTACAGTTGGAAATTTGAATATATTTGTATTATATGTAAATGAGAATATTATATATAAATGAGACTCTCTCTTATATTCTGTGAGTCTATATTTTTATGATTCTCTGAGATGACTATAAAATATCTATAAAATTGTCTTTTAAAGCAGCACAATTAGCAATACAAGATAAATCTTTTAGCTCTCCAATCTTTCTCTGTAGGCAGTGTTAGCAAAAAGAATTACTCACCAGTGGTGTTGGTTGATTATAATTGGGATTTGTAGATGATATGGAAAGCCTGAGTTAGGATAGCCCATCCACAAAGAACCATTAAACAAGCAAGTTGTTCTCTATGGCACAGTACATCTAGCACTTATTGTCTCATTTCATCAATACACTCAACATGGGGAAAACTCTTGTCCATATTTAAAAAACCCACGTGATGAGCTGATTTCTTGGAGGTTTTCATTATAGAATGTATTTTAAAAGTTTTATTACTGTACAATTTGCCATTTTCCACCTATACATTGGATTACCAGAAAAGATCATGAGACATAAATTGAAGATAATCGCACAGAGCTATTTAATAGGATATGCAGCGACCCTTGAATCCTTCAATACAACAAAAATTTAGACAAAGGACGCTTCTTAAATTTTCTCTCAGTTTCAATCCCCCAACCAGGGTTGGTATCAACTGATGGTGTTACAAGGGTAAGCTGAGAAAAATAAGGAAGCCAACATGAGCAAATATCTTTCAATTTATATAATATTTTAACTGAACATTTAATTGAAATTATTTGGAGTAAAAACCAGCCCACACATTTAAAAGGTGTGTAGAATGAACTCAATCTTTAAAGATATGCCCCACAGGCTGTGAAAAGGTGGCTTCAAATCATATATTTTCATTCTCTTACTTAAACTGTGAGTGTTGGAGAAATCTGCCTTTGAAATGTGACATTTTGAGCTGGGTAATGCAGAGATAATTGCGGAAAGTTTTGTTGAGGAAACTGATTGAAGTTTAAATGGAAATAACAAAATCTCACCAGCCACGTTAAAACTAATGAAAAGTCTCTATCAAATTGAGGCTAGGTAGATATATTCTTCCATGAACTATAAAACAATCTTGTCAACAGAATTTGCCTGTAATTGTCATGTCACTAATGGAGACCATGGATTACCTTTATCGAATTTTTTTTAGTGGCCTTCTTGTGAAATCAAATATTCATGTGTAAGGATCCAGCATAAACTGTCTGTGACTACATGACTATATTTATCCCTTCATCTATGCATCCAGCTATCATAGTAATTAGCTACAATGTGCCAGGCAGTGTTCTGATAACTAAGGCACTATCAAGAGAAATAATACACAGTCTATAGTTTCAAGAAGTTTGAAATTTAGTGGTTCAGATAGATAAGGAGATAATTCTTAAAAGTAGAGCTATGTACAGGGTAAAGAACAGAGACAAGATGAACTAACCTGGTTGGTGAGTGATGCCACTAGCCTGAGTGGAAAAGGCATATAATGCCAGACTATTCTCCCACCCCCTCCACAAAAACTCCCAGTTTTGAATCATCCATTATTCCTCCTTGAAGCAAATACTCATCCATCTAGTTGTCACTCCCCCTCATTCTTTGAAAATTCTAGCTCTCAGCAAACTGTGACTCTTCTCTAGAACCACGATTCTAGTTCCTGATGACTTTAATGATCTTGGCAAGAGCAGTAGGTGATCCTTCTAGCTGGCCTCTCAGTTTGGTAACTGTCAACCCTCTGTAATTTCTATGTCTAACCTCCCACTCTCCAGCCACCCCCTTCTCTGTTTCAGCTAACTCTCATTCATTTTGCTGGGTCCATCAGTCATTGTTTCACTGTCCTTCACTTTGTGCCCTCACCTCTGCCCAGCACAAATTCCATAGTTATTCACACCACTCCTGATATATTCATACTCACTTCCTACATTTCACCCTAATTAAATACAACTCACACTCTTGCAGCTGAATGTGACCGCAGGAAATACCTGACCATGCGGACTGGGCTTGCTTTAAATTCATGATCTCTAACTTCAAGTCTGCCTTTAATCTGCCTGACAATCACAGTGTATTTCCCAAGTCTAGTCACTCTCACTCCCTGCTACCTGACCATTCTGCACTTTTCCTTTTTTCTCCAAATTTCTTGGACCTCTTTCCTTGTCTTCACTTCCCACGGCACTGAGAAAATGGAAGCAATCAGAAGAGCATTTCTACAGATTCCTACCTTCCGACTCTCCAATGACATGAATCAGAGCCCGTATCATTTACGTTCTCCCCCATTGCTGTCATCTGACAAAACTGTTTACTCCTCCCTCCTCAGGACACTTTCCTTATTTGCCTTCCGGGACATTCTACTCTTGTGGCTTTCCTTCTGTTCTAGCTGTCACTTCTCGGTGTCCTCTGGTACTTCCTCCTCACTCTCAGGTCTCTGAATGTTAGAACTTCCAGAACTCACACTGTGTCTTTGTCTGACTCACTCGCTAAGAAATCTCATCTAGTCTCATCTTTGAATACTACCTCTACCCTGATGACACACAAATGTGTGCCTGCAGAATTCCATATGTAGATGTCAACTCTCCTTTGCTGCTGAGATGTCCACTGGGCATCTCAAATTTAGTAAGTTAAAAGCTCAGCCCCTGATATTACCCCCACACCTATTCCTAATCACCTTGCAGTCTCTCTTATCTCAAATAATGGCCATCCCATTCTTTCAGTTTCTCAGACGAAATGCCTCATATAATGCTAGACTCTTCTCTTTCTCTCTCTTTCCACATCCTGTCACTAAACTTTGTTTCCTTGTCCTTCAAAATGTATCACTAACTCAGCAACTTCTCAACAGTCCCATTACCACCACCCTGGTCCAGAGCACCATCACTCTTACCTGGATGACTGCGGGAGGCCCTAATTGGCCTCGCTTCTTCTCTCTTCACCCCGTTAGTCTATTCTCGACACAACAGCCAGGGTAATCTTGTTGTTCTAACCTTCCAGAGCACCCCATCTCACTCAGAGTAAAAGTCAAAGCACCTGCTCTGACTTGGGGTGCCTTACCTCTGAATTCCTCTCCTCAGACACCCGCCTCATCACTTGCCTTCAGCAGCATTCTCCTCCCTACTGTTAATCGGTCATGCTAGGTGTGGTCCCAACACAACATGTTTGTACTTGCTTCTCCTCCACCTCAGATGCTCTCCCCTCAAATCAACAGGACCAGCTCTCTTAGTATCATCATGTCTTTTGTCCAAACTCACCTCAGTGAGGCCACTTCTGGCCACCCAATACAGAATTACATGCATATACACAATCTTCTTTGGCCATCCTATGCTTTGGTTTTCTTCTTGACATTGACAGCCTTCCAATGTACTATGCATTTGCATTTTGCTCTTTCTGAATTGTTTGCCCACCACACTAGGATGGAAGTTCCATGAAGACAGGGGCTCCTTGCCATCATGTTCCCTGCTGTCTCCTCAGTACCTAAACAGAGCTGAGTAGGCACTCAGAAAATATGAAAGAAAGGGTTTGTAAAATGAACAAAAGATTAAATAGTGAAGATTTTATTTTCCACATGATCTTTAAGTGGATAAAACAGCATTAAAGATGGGTAGAATATCAGAAAAACATGAAACACACCAGTCCACATGTTGCCATGGCCTGAATTTCTACTACACTTTGTGCTTTATACTATCTTCCCCCAATGCATAAATACATTCTCATCAACCTGCTTTTCTTTTCTAAGTCCATTTTATGGATTTCTCAATATATAAGCAATAATTATGAATAAAGAGTATGTCAAGAACATGGAAAAATACACTAATAACTTTAAAATCACATATGCACCCACAAACCACCACAACTAAGATTTTGATACTTTTGTTTTTAGCTGTCCCTCACTGTTCAAACCACCTTCCTTGTTGGGAGTATTCAGCCTTGGGCCTACTCTGGCTTCTTTTCTAGACACTGTTTCTGCTTCTTTGAATGTTATGACTGCCAAACTGGTTACTTGGTCAACAATGGTTTTCTAGTGACCTTATTTTCATTGACTATTAAGAAAAGACAACGGTCCACTCTCTTTAATGGGCAGATCTTTTCTAATTAGTTTCTTTCCTAATTTTACATATTTTTTCCTGTAAGCTTATTTAACTTAAAAAAAATGAGGATCTTACCCAGACTGATAATTATCAGTGAATTACCCTGATATTTTGTATTCCTGCTGTTGACCTCTGAGAAATAAATTGAAGCTGTTTGGAGCAGTATCAATGATGATAAATTTAGATCATCCTCAAAATTTAAAAGTTGGGAGATCATTGACACATGGTGCACATTTGCCTCATGCTTTTCTAGCTCTTACCTCACTACTTTCTCCAAGTCCAATTCAGTTCTCATGATAGAAAAAAGGAATCATAGAATTTCAGAGCAGCGTGGATGATCGAAGTCCTTTCTCTCCCTGACCCACCCACTTCCTCCTCCTTCATCCACCTCCTCTTCCATTTAGAAGTAAAGCAATTCATGCAGAGAGATTAATTGAATATAGATTCCGTGTACGGAATTGGATAAAAATAATTTAAGCATCAGCTATCGCTTGTTTTTGTATATCTAATATTTCCCTAATAATTATGAGGTCCAATTGAATTGCCACACATACTCTGTATTCATTCACGAAAGACATATTAATTTGTGGTTTTACCTAAGAATAGCATAATTATGAAAGTAAGTGTTCTCTTAGCTTCCCTCTCTGACAAACATAATCTGCTTATATTTAGATGTCAAATGAAAATTATTTTTTTCCCTGCTACCAACTGTGCCAGAGATCAAGAATTGACGTTGTTGAGTTTCAGAACCTGGAAGTAATGACGAAAATGTGGACTTGGTTTTGTTTTATTTTGATGCACAGAATGGGCTGTCTCCACTTCACATGGCTGCACAGGGGGACCACGTGGAATGTGTGAAGCACCTGTTACAGCACAAGGCCCCTGTTGATGATGTCACCCTAGACTACCTGACTGCCCTCCATGTTGCTGCACACTGTGGCCACTACCGTGTAACCAAACTCCTTCTGGACAAGAGAGCCAATCCGAACGCCAGAGCCCTGGTAAACCTGGCCCAGTCCACATTAACTGAATACAGATCAAGACGAGCAAACCCACATTGATTGACCAATGGTGCAGACACCAGCAATGCATGGTTATGGATATGTAGTTAATTCTGCTAAGTTTGTCACCTCCCACAAGCTGCCTGCCTACTTCATGCCTTCACGGTTTGCTATTAAACGATGGTGAGCAAGGATAGATTTGAGAGAACACCAAGGTACCATTTCCACAACTAGCGAGTTGCAGATAGACATGAAAAACCTGGAGTGATAAGCAATTTTAAGTGGCAAATAGAAATCAAAAAATAAGAAATTATAAAATAAGTTCTAGACACCTCTATATAGAGTCAGAATAAAGGTGTAAAAAAGTTGAACTTTATTAATCTCTTTTTGAAAAAAAGTTTGAAAGCGGTGATTAGATTTGATTATGTAAGATAGTTAAAATGGAAGCCTGTGAAGCGTCACTTGGAGATTCTCCTTATTGACCTGATTACCCAGCCATGGGATAATAGAAACGTGATGCTAGCATCTTGTTGCTTCAGGAAGCATTTTATAGAAACCATTCCAGGAACTGCTCAGATCTGCAAGAGGCTGCCCCTAGAGCAGCTTCTGTGTCTCCCAAGGTCTAATATTGAATAAATCTTCCTCGCTTCACTGATATTCTAACAATAATCATTGGAGGTATTAGGCATGTACTAATTTATGCCTTTTGCTTCCTAATTCCCCAACTAAAAGCAAATCCTTTTTTTCTATACATTTACATGGTTTATGTCCATTAAATTAGTCTTCAGACAATATTTAAGATAAGAAAATGTTGTTAGAATTATCAAATATTGAATCTTATTTTTATTAGAAATTTTCCATTTGAATCAATTTATTACTAATTGCCTGGGAAGCAAATGTACTTTTAGAGTTATGTGCAATTATGTGACAATATTTATTTTCTCATAAGGAGGAAAATACTCCTTTTCAATCTGATAGTGATCAGTACATTTATAAAATATCACAACCTAATAATTACAATCTTTAAGTACTGCATATACATGTGGCTGTTTATATCTGGCTTATTACATAGCTCATAAAGGGGAAATGATTTAACAAAAATTGTGAAGCATATTAAGTCATTGGGTTAAGTAAGACCATATGCTTTCCTGAGAACTGCTAGTGTAGAAAAATAGTGACAATCAGACCCCATTGGGACATGCAAACTTATTAACTGGCAGAATAGATGTAACTATTCTCTATACAGTGATCATTCTCCACATAAAAATATAATACTTAAATATAACACATAGGATTAAACACGGGGCTAGTTAACAAATTTTTATGTAATTTTCCACAATTCTTACACATTAGCCTAGTTTGAAAAGTTAGAAAGTGCCTTAAAGATTTCTTCTCCACATTCCTTTGCCTCTGAGAGATACCTCCTAACAATTATTCCAGAAATTCTCCATACTTTTCTTGAAAATATTCAGGAACTTAAGAATCATTTCTTCATAAAATAAAATGTATCTGATTGACAAATGTTATAAAAACTTTTTAATATAAGAAATATAACGTTTGGATATAAATTATTATCAACATAGTGATTTCTGCTAATATACACTCTTTATAAAAAATTTTTAATATAAGATATGTAACTTCTGGATATAAAAAATTATCAACATAAATAATGATTTCTGCTAATTTGCAACATCTCCTCCCTGAAGAAAATGGTAGCAAAATTTATTATAGAAACATTTATTATAGAGGCAGTCATGATCTTAGACTTTTGAGGTAAAACAGATAAACGGTTTTTATGCTCTAAGAAATAGTCCTTCATCAGAAAGATACATTCTTGTCTTCAAGCCATTTCATAACCTGACCAATAAGTATATTTTAAAACATCTTAGAACTTCTAAAGGATAGTTGCCCCTCTATTTTTCCTTCTTTGAAGAGTAGACCCATGTAGTTTTCTTTACTTTTGTTTTCTCTGTAACCCCCACAAACAGAATTATATGCAGGCCCACCATATATAAGCAAAGTTCAGTGTCTACAGAAACACACCACCACCTTTTTTCCCAAATTCCAACACCTACAGCATTGGAAGAAATGGTAACAGTACGTGACGATGTAACGTTACTGCCTGCAATGTGCCAGCATGGAGCTGTGTGAGAATCGTTTCTGCATGTCTTCAACTAACTTGATTGTCTTTTGCACAGAACGGTTTTACTCCACTGCACATTGCCTGCAAGAAAAACCGCATCAAAGTCATGGAACTGCTGGTGAAATATGGGGCTTCAATCCAGGCTATCACAGAGGTAGAAAATGTTTCAGCCTGTCACGAAACATTGCTTCTCTTACTCCTCCTTCCCCTTCCTTCCGCCCATCTCTGTCCTCCTCACTCAAGTTGTATGTATCTGAAGAAGCCCCAAAGCTCTCACCGTGCAGAGGAGTAAAACTGCTGTTGCTTTGTTCCGCAGTCTGGCCTCACACCAATACATGTGGCTGCCTTCATGGGCCACTTGAACATTGTCCTCCTTCTGCTGCAGAACGGAGCCTCTCCAGATGTCACTAACATTGTGAGTATGGCTGGGGTCAGAATAACCGCAGGGAGAGAGAGCGAGAGGAGAAGAGAGTGTGGGAGTGTGCAGGGGTGTTGTGTGCATGTCATCAAAGCCAGCGGCCGAGCTTTGAGAAGAGTGCTAGTGATAACAATTGAAGTAGTTGCTAGAATTCGTGGAGAAGAACCTCAATAGGGTGAGAAATGTGTTCAAACATAAAATGGAAGCTGTGGAGTAAGACTGTTTCAGCTTCCTGGTGCACACGGATTGAACATGCATCTTAAATACATTTATGGAAACAAAGTACATTTTAAAAGCTCCTGTGAACATGAATGGATGACTGGTTGGAATAAAATCTTCAGGGCTCCCTCTAGTTGCTTGAGTGAATTGTATTCCAGGTAATTTTGGTTAAAATATCAAGTCAGTACCATAATCAATCATATCAAATAAATAACCAGAGACAGACCAATATTAGGGATTTTTACTTGATATCAAATTCTCCTTCCTTCAGTTACATGGAGTTTTCATTTTCTAACCTTCAAGTTTTCGTTTTGATTTGATTTTGTTTGCTAGAGTGGAGTCCTCTCTTACCTGAAATAATTATACCATTGCAACTTTTTCACATATCCTTTAATGAATGTTGGTCTCAGACAACTTTCATCCTGTCATTAAGTACTGGATCTCCCAGAATTCTTGTACGTAATCTAGATTAGGATTTTTACTTCCAATTTGTTTGTATTTCTCTCATTATCTTGGAGTCTGCCCCTTTAAACTTTGATCATCAAATGCAAATTTTCTCCTGAGCAAGAGAACCTGCTGTCCCCAAGATATGGCCATGTATTTGAAGCTCAGCAGGGGCCACTGGAATATTAAGATTTTTTATAAGTATGCAACAGAATAACTCTCCCCAAATAAACATTAGTGCTTATTATTAAAATGAATCATATTTTCAAAAGCAATTGATTGACTATTGTTGCTAATTTTTGGTATCTCATTCCATTTGAGTTGTGCAACAATGTTCAATTTCACTTTTTATTTGTATTCCCTCTCATATTCTCATTTCTTTGTATTTTACACACTGTTTCTGTGCTGAAGTTTCTGATGCATGGAAAAAATCCATGTGAAATAAATTTATTTGATTTTAAATATTATTTAATACTCTCTATTCATATTAATCACAAGTGGAGCACAAAACCATGAAAGAACGGAAATATGGTCTATATTTCCCTAATTACACTGTATTGGTCCTAAAGTAATAGTATTATATGCTGATCTCTAATTACTCCATTAAGGATAAGAGTAATTTCACAACATGTCAATTTGAGTTTAATTTCTAGTCACTTCTCAGAACTTAAAAAAAATCAACATCATCCTTTTTTTGTTGACAGATGACCATGTCCCTTTTTTTATTTGCGATCTGTGCAAACCAATAACTTTCAAGAAAAGTACTCTGTGCACTTTCCTACTGTACTGTATTATCCTTATTTCATTTCAATGCCTACAGGATCACAGGAGCAATGGTGATACTATGTTAAATTATGTTACTGTTTTATAATAATAACATATACAAGTACATTCTATGCAATGCTTGATGGAAATCCCCTAGGTTGATCTTTCAGAGGGGAGATTTTTTCAAAATCATCAAAGAAAATCCATATGAAATGGCTGTATAATTCTGTGGCTACTTTTAATTTGCTTCTTAACTGACCAATTCCAAATCATTTGACACTTAAGGAATGACTCCATATTGTTATGCCCCTCTCTGCAACAGCAACAAAAAATGTTACGTAGGCTACATGTAGATTTTCAAATAAAGATAAATGAAACATTAATTAAAACAGTAAAAATGTTGACATCCTTTAGGCTCTTAAAGACTCCCAAATTTGACAATCGCTATATTAAACTTTAACTTCCACCAGTTGGTCATTTTAAAGTTCTTCATTTCGTTTTATCTTCTCATTTGTCTATTATGTATTCTTTCCCTTCAGCCCCCTCCACACAAATAGTTGAGAGGCACCTGCCACTGTAAACCTCTCCTCAACATGCTTCCCAGTTGTTTTTTTTGTTTGTTTATTTTGATTTTTGTATGATGTGTCCTTCAGGAAGCAAATACCATATATACAGGGTTGCCAGATAAAATACAGGACTCCCAGTTAAATTTCAGTTTCAGATAAACAATGAATAATTGTTTTTAATATAAGTATCCTATACAATAGTTGAGACATACTTATACTAAAATAATTATTAGTTGTTTGCCTGGAATTCAAATTTAACTGACCATCCGGTATTTTAATTTGCTAAATCTGGCAACCCTATATTTAGAGGAATCTAACTTTCTAGCAGTGGGATGCCGATGAACTTTTGTATTCTTAGAACATGAGGATATGGCAGCTGGATCCAAAACTTTGCAGGTTGATTAAGAGACCGTGTGAATACTGACTGCCTGCTTGCTGTGTCAGAGCTGGTCATTTCCTGACCCCAACGTACCCCACCCTTGGAGCCTTTGTGTGTTGCCTGAAATCATGTTGCAGTTTTGAATGCAATGCTGTCTGTCGTGCTTTGATGCTTTCCAACTGATGCAGCCAAAGTGGAAGTCAATGTAGTTGTCGGCAGAGTCAGTTTTAACAACTGAGAAGAGGGGCATGAAATTTAGTACTTGCTTTGGACATGAGCATACCCATTCTCTTGCCAGTCTTGTTTTTGTGTCAAAGTTCACTCCAAGTGTGAGGTGTACCAATGATTCAATCACGTGCAGATATTATTATTGCAAAGCTCCCTTTCCAGAAAGCTCACAAATGCACTTTAAAACCTAGAAAGCTGAACTGCCAGTTGTAATACATCCATAATCCAAAGTATTTACTGACAACCATGGAAGTAGAAACCCAAGTATTTTAGGGGCTATCCAGAGTACAATGTGGGTATTACCAAGGTTTTTCTTCTTATAGCAAATCAATGGATTCATGGCTAAGTTCACACTTCATATTATGTTTAAGGATTTCCCCAATCCTTAAAGTTAATTAGCTTAAGATAAGGAAAACAAGGGTGTTGAATAAGATGAGGTGCCCAAGAATCAAGAAATGGGAGTTATTGATCAAAATAATATCCACTCTCTTTTATTTCTTATTTATAATTTATGTATAAACAAGGGTAATACAAATATAAAAGGGTAAGGGCAATTTATAATAAAAGTCGATTACCCCAGAGCTATTAAATAAGAATTGAACAAGACCATTGTTTTAAGGTGGAGAGACCATGTGTGCACATATAACTTTTCTTTGAATATAGTGTTTAATACTTTAGATTAGGTGTTATATCTAACTCATCAATTTCAACTGTGTAAACACCATAAAAATAACTTATTTAAGTATAAAATAAGGGTATTGGAAATATTAAAACTACTAATGGAAACACTTTACATTTTGAAACACCTTAATAATAAAACTTGGCTTGTAAAGTAAATAATAAATTCATCATTGAGTAAGAACTCCTGAGCCTCTTTAACTTAACTTCTAGTAGGGAAATTTATTTTTGTCTTCATTTCTATCAAATTAGTAAAATTGCTATTCTTATATAAGACCTAGAAATAGAGTAAAGATGAGGGGATTTGTTTTTTGTTTTTAATAGTTAGAAGATCTTTGCTTCATCTATTTAGAGGCAGGTTTTACGTGATATAGAAGACAAGTTACGAATCATGGTTGTCCACAGAGCTAAAATCTTGCCATATACCCAAAGTCTGAAGGCAAATATTACTATTCCAATAATATATTTTATTAAACAACATACTCCAGATACATTTATTTTACAGAAGTCAAAATATGTCATCAGACAATAAGGCCATTAGAGGATAAATGAGTCATCAACAAAAAAGAGAAAATTAGAGTAAATGTCCAGTTTAATGCTTTCAAAATCGAATCATTTGAAATAAATTTCTCATAACTTAATAAGGAATGGTCTGTGAATACTGGGAAAAAATGAACTGTGAGCTGTCTACTCAAATAAAGTTCATTTTCTAGATGTAAATGTTTGTTGTGCAAGAAATCAGGAGAAATTATTCACTGGAATTTATCAGAATTATCCAATTACCATAACCAACTTTAGGATCAATTTAGTTTATTTGGAATAGTTTACTTCATTGAAGTCAGCCTTATTTTCTAGAATAGTTGTGATGACTAAAAGTAATAACTTTTATTCCAGTATCTTGTTCATTTTTAACTGCAGAAGTATTTGAAAGAATGAACCCCTGGCTTCTTCAGAACTACATGTAGTTTAAAACTATGTTGATTAAAGCAAACCAACCAACCCCCTCTCTTAGAGTTAGTCGTTAACTGTCTTCCCAGTGAGAAAATTCTCCTACATCTAACCATCATCGTTCAAGGTGCAGCTTAAGCTACCGTTTCCTGATAAGTGTGTCCCACCTTGATGTGGCCCGAAGATCCCTGGGGAATGACGTCAGCAGATGACACTGTTAACAGTTGCTTTTCTCATCTCTCAGTAGTTCTCTCAAATAACTGTCTATATTAAAATGCTCATTAATAATAAATAGGGGACCTGCTGGGCAAATCAGATTCCTTGTATGAACAGTCATTGTCTACTCTCATAACACAACGACAAAGCAGATGCAAAATAGTAGTTTACTTCAGAAGTAAATTTTGAATTCTGGAAAGGAATGACTTTTGTATGATACAAATAATGAGTTTTTTTGCACCAGGTTGGCTTAATCTTCAGCATCTAGAGTTTCTCATTAAAATGGGGTCAAGTTGTAATCACACAGTTAAGTGTGACAATGACAGATTTCAGGTTTGAAGCATAAAAGATAACTTTGTATCACCAAACACAACATAGGTTATGTGAGGTTGACTATGAAGCTAACCTCAGGGTGTCCTGGATGTTTGGGTAAGTTCACTGGTTTGTCATGGACTTAAAAAAATAAAATAAAATAGAACATTTGTTTTATCCTTATGAAGACAGAGAAGATACAAAACTGTATTTTTCCAGACGCAATAATTCTGAATTAATTATGCCTTTTCATAGATTTCTTAAACCTTTGGATATAATGCTGAGTTTCACAAAAAAGGCACATTTTTGTTCTTCACCATCTAGAGCAGTGCGTTTACTCATGATTCAACGATCTTTGTTTCCTGGCAGCGCGGGGAGACTGCACTGCACATGGCGGCCCGGGCGGGGCAGGTGGAAGTGGTCCGATGCCTTCTGAGAAATGGCGCCCTTGTCGATGCCAGAGCCAGGGTAGGTCTGGTGTTGGGGTCTCTTTCTTTGTAGGCATGAGTTCTATCCTTACAAGGGGTGCTATCTTCATTTCCTTGACATGGATAGGTCAGGGACTGTAAGTGAAAGCATCAATTCAAAACAGTTTTTCAGGCAAAAAATAAATGGTACAGTAAATATACAGAATGGAAAATAGACCCCAATTTGAGAAACATTGACATTTGAAAAAGTATACAGTTTAGTATCTAAGAAATACAGCATTGACTAACATTTTAATATTTTTTTTACTTATAAGAGCACTTTCACATATCTCTTTATTTTCCTGAATTGTAAAACTTTACCTATACTATATAGATATTATATTGATACTATACACTCATGTCTTACCACCAAAGCCAATCAGATTTCCACAGACGTTCCTTACTAGTTATTTAAAAACAAATTGTACTGAAAGTTTTAATGCGTTACCTTCATCTGTTTCACTTTCCTCTTTTCTATAATGAGTTCTACTGTTCTTCTTATATGATTTTACATATGTAGACATTCTGTACTTCCATTATCCCAGAATAGAGGAATTTGGGCCCTGGAGATGGCTTGATTGGACTTCTGTTTCTAATTGCTTCTAATTCCCCCACAGGTTGATTTTTTCTCCATTTTTTAAAAAATTTCACTGTCCGGTTTCTTTCTACATCTTCCTTTACACCAAATATACCAGTAATTTTGTATCAACGTACTGTATCCTCTACTTCTTCTTCCACGTGTTCCATTAACTTTCGCACTAGCATCTTTGGGATTCTCATGGCGTACTTAAACACTTTCTCTTCTTCAATATTTGATATGCCTAAGCTAGAACTCACTTCAGCTTGAGTCATACAATCGTGATTTCATTTTAGAAACAGTATTGTATTGGAATGAAAGCATTTGTCTCAAGTCACACAAATTGTCATTTCAGGCCAGTCATTTTGCTTCCAGGTCTTTATCATTACAATTTGAAGATTGGGCTCAGAAACCTTGAAACTCCATTCCAGACTTTCTTAACACTGTCTGGCTCTAAGAATTTTATAGCATTTTTTCCACAGCCTTTCATGCAGAATCCAGTGATACATGGGCAGCCTTGACATCACTCTTGTGTTTTTAGATTTTATCTGCCTTTCCCTATTGCACAAGCAGTTGTAATTTATGTTCTTTCATAATCGTCACTGATATTTTATGTTTTTATGTATTTAGAGCTTTCCTTATTCAAACTGTATTCTCCCCTGCCTTGGCATTTTTCTTGTTTCTCTTTTTCTTAAAGATTTTATTTTTTTCCAGCAGTTTTAGGTTCAGAACAAAATTGAGAGGCCAGACAGTGTTAAGAAAGTCTGGAATGGAGTTTCAAGGTTTCTGAGCCCAATCTTCAAATTGTAATGATAAAGACCTGGAAGCAAAATGACTGGCCTGAAATGACAATTTGTGTGACTTGAGACAAATGCTTTCATTCCAATACAATACTGTTTCTAAAATGAAATCACGATTGTATGACTCAAGCTGAAGTGAGTTCTAGCTTAGGTATATCAAATATTGAAGAAGAGAAAGTGTTTAAGTACGCCATGAGAATCCCAAAGATGCTAGTGCGAAAGTTAATGGAACACGTGGAAGAAGAAGTAGAGGATACAGTACGTTGATACAAAATTACTGGTATATTTGGTGTACAGAGAGTTCCCACATGCCCCCTGACCCCCCGCACACACAGCCTCCCCCATTATACGCATTCCCCACCAGTGTGGTGTATTTATTATGACTGATGAACCTACATTGATACATCATAATTCCCAAGAGTCCATCCTTTACATTAAGGTTCACTCTTGGTGTACATTCTGTGGGTTTAGACAAATGTATAATGACATGTACCCACCATTATAGTATCATACAGAGTAGTTTCACTGCCCTAAAAATCCTCTGTGCTCTGCCCAGTCTTGTTTCCTTTTAAAGTTACCTGGCATTCAGCTATTTAAAAAAAATTTTATGGTCAATCAGTGCATCTGAAGATCATGAACTTCACTATTTTTACCAGAAATTATAATAGTGATCTTGGTAAATAATTTGTAATCCACATTTAATAATAAAAGGCTCCCCGTTTCTCTCTCAAAATAAAACTGCTTAATACTTTTCAATGTTCAAATTTTAATTTATTCTATTTTTAATGGAAATTTTCTCATTTTCTGCCAATTTTTTCATGTTGTTGATTTAACCTATTATTACTGCCTTACACCTTTTTGGATACCATCTGAAACCCCTTCCTCAAAAACACCACCGGCTATAGACTCTTTCCTTTGAAATATCATAACCTTTATTTATTTATTTCAGACAAATTCCATCAATTCTATTGTTTTACTTCTCTTTTGCAGCTACATTTAGTCTCATGGTCTACATATATAAACAAACATCTCAATTTTTCATCCCTCCTTATTTAAGTATCACATTTCATGTCCTCCTTTGCTCGTTTGTTTGTTCAGCTCTACGACCTATTCTTAGAGGCAACTGAAATCCCTTCCCCAGAGCATCCTCTGACTATGGACAGGAGAAACCACCATAGCCTTACAGAGTGGTGCTACCCAAAGGTCATGACGCGTAAAAATGACTGGGGATCCTGGTAGAATGCAGACCGTAACTCAGAGGGTCTAGGGTGGGGCCCACGTTCTGCATTTCTTACAATCTCACAGGAGGTGCCAATGCCCTGGTCCTGGGACTATACATTGAGCAGCAAGGAGCTGTGGTTTCTCCTTTCCACATGTCCTATTTTAAGCTGTACTTTCACTATGAATTTTTGATTCTCACTTAACCCTTTAACATTTCCCTGGAACTCGGTTTAGTTAACACTTGTACAGTGGTTTCTAATTCATAAAGCATTTTAACACAAATTATCTTATTGTGACACACAGGACAACCCTGTGTTATAGAGTGGCTTAGGATCCTAAAAGTCAAGATTGTGCTGACATGCCTGTGGTCAAAGGGTTAGAACAGATAAGAAAGAGTGTTCCTCCTCTGGTTCTGTATCTTTCTCCAAGCTCTTCTCTGATGACATCATTATCTCCCATTTCAGATATAGAGAGCCCTTCTCTCTTTCATTCAAACAACTGAATTCTAATTAGTCACATTCCCTGCCTGAGCTGATCACTACGGCCAGGATAGAATATCAATCCTGGGCTCCATGTCTATTCATGTGGCCCCCACATGAGGTGGGGTGAGATGATTGGCAGCCCCTCTAGAGCCACAGGGAGTCTGGGATGTCCCCTTCCCCCAAAGGAGGGAAAGCTGTTCCCAGAAGAAGGGGGTAGGAGGTACTGGGCAGAAAACAACCATCTATCTGCTGTATTTTACCTCTGGGTTTCCCAGCACACGTCCGCACATGATGCACTCCTGAAAACTCCCTCTCTTAACCTAACATTATTGCTCTGCTATCCACTCTCTCCCAAAGAGGAGATAGTCACAAATTATGCCCAGTTACCACAGTGAGCTCCAAGGTCGAGATTTCTGGTAATCTGCATTCTTCTCAGTCGGATTTAGAAATAATACCTCATGGTTATATAATCAAGGGGCTAAGTCATATTTTTGCCTACTCCCAATATGTAATGAAAAAAATCATATAATCACAATAGTATCTCATTTAAAATGTGCAAGCAGCTTGCTCTATTCGCCAGTCAAGAGCATAAGTCATACTTGGCTGGACAGACTGGAGAGCCGAGGCTGCAGGAGTATAAATTCTTTGGTCAGCCAGTGTGCTTGCCCCCAGACCCTGCTCTCAGGAAGGTCCTTCCTCGTCCAGCCAGTGTCCTCCATGAACATAACTGAGGGCCACCAGGACCTGCCCTTCCGGGAGCTCTCCTGCTTTAGGTGCCCACATTCTTTTTTTTTTTTTAAAGATTGGCACTCGAGCTAACAACTGTTGCCAATCTTTTTTTTTTTCATTCTTCTTCTCCCCAAAGCGCCCCGGTACATAGTTGTATATTTTAGTTGTGGGTCTTTCTAGTTGTGGCATGTGGGACACCGCCTCAGCATGGCCCTATAAGCAGTGCCATGTCCACACCCAGGATCCAAACTGATGAAACGCTGGGCCACTGAAGCAGAGCGCACGAATTTAATCACTCAGCCATGGGGCCAGCCCTGGTGCCCAAGTTCTGTTGGCACCATATGGAGGTCCAGCATTTGCTTTAGGGACTGAGCAATCACAGGGCCCCTCGGCTTACACTCACTTGAAACTTAACTCATTTAAAACTTTAGTTAGCTGCCAGCAGATCTGGTTCCTGCGAATCCTATTAGCTAGAACTAATAGCAGACATTTTATCAAATCTTTTAACTCTGTCTTAGCCATTGCTATTTTTGTCTCTTGGTAAAAGGAGTTTGGGGCTCAGCAAAGTCTCCCTAATTTTGGTGACCTTGGAGCAAAGTAAAACAGTAGCCTGAGCTCATCTCTTCATGGTCCAGGCTGTATCACCGTCACTGATGCTTTATGAGGAAGGAATTATTGCCCCTTTATATTTGGAAGAGGTCTAGGGAATCAAGTTGCCTCCCTTTTTTTTTTTTTTTTTTACCCTTCTCATGAATATTATCTTCTGTGCTTTCCCAATTCTTTTCCTTGACTTGACTTAGCTTTAGCTTGGGGCAGCAAATTCAACTTTTGGAATTCAACAGGGAAAAAAATTACCTAAACCTCAAAAGATCTTATGTCTCTGGTTACAGGTGGAAAGACTTTCTTATCAAATTTGTATGTTCTTCTCTTTTCCATTTTCGGATAGGAGTGTACTAAAAGTTGAAGAAAATGGGCAAGGTAGATTATTTCTTAACTTCTTTTTAGACAAGTACCTTAATGCTCCATGGTATGAGAACTAAAGGACACTAGTTGATAATTTAAACAATTACTTGGCTACCATCAGTGGTGAGATTGCCATTTCTCAGCTATGGATTAAGGGGTTATCATTGCCCAAACTCGTTGAAAACACATTTTCAAGTTTGTTACTTGTAATACCCACCTCCATCGAATTCTGCCGGGCAGAAGTCCAAGAAGGGAGACCCAGACACAACAAACGTTCAGGACAGCTATTCTCAAGTTCTTTGGTTTTTTAATTGTTGTTGTTACTGTTTGTTTGTTTGTTTTGCTATCCATTGATCTTTGTAACTGTTAATTCCCGATTCCTCTATTTTCTCCTCTGTACATCTCCTAAAGTGTTATGCGTCTTCTTTTCTATTGAGGATCACCTTGGCCTACTAGTTATGTTAGTTGCCATTTTTATTGTGTCTATTTCTGTAGAATGTTTAGGCAAATAAGTGTCTTTAGAATCCAACAACTGAATTCAAGTCCTGTTTTCATAGCTGAGTGACCTTGGCAATCCTGGAGAACTCATTTAATTCCTCTTAATCATTCTCCTCTGGAAAATGGTCTAATAATACATTTTATGCCTTCTTTTCAGGTCTATTACAAGGATAGGACCAAGTATACATCATACATGAAGGAAGTTTATAAATTACAAATTTTTATAAAATTCCAATTCTATTACTAAAATAATTATATTATTATTTATACCTCAGCACCCTGAAATTCATACACTGCTTTTTCATCTATTCCTGTAGCTCCCTCCGAATACTTTTCTTTCTTCTAACTTTAAGATTCTGCTTTTATTCAAGTAGCTCTTCCCTATTCTATTACATCTTTTCTCCACTCATTCTTAGCCCTGGAAGCTGGCCCAGCTTTGCCTTCCTCACTTTTATCATGACATGCCCTTGGGAAGATTATAAAGATATACCTCTTTCATCACTTAGGTTGTACACAATTTTCTTTTTACAAGACAATGGTTTGCCCGGTTTACTTAATATTGAAAACATTTTCTTGACTACACATTAGAGTCAGGTGATTTCTTGAGCCTCCTCAAACGTGTTCTTCCCGTCCTTTATACCAGCTATATCCTCTCTGTGTTTTTAAATGAAAAGCACTTGGCAGATGGTGAACCCCATTTGCTTCTTGCCAGAGTTCCATTTCATCTTTGAAGTCCTGGATGCAAGTCCCAGACTCATCTGCAATGTTTGCTGGAACATCTTTTTAAATCAGATTACACTATCGTCTTTATCCACAGTCTCTCCTTGAGGAAAATGACCAGCATTTGTATCCTTGGCTTGCTGAGTGGAGTAAGAACAAAGTTTTCCCAGCATTCCTCATTCTTTTTCTCTTGATATGGTTCCCGGAATAAATACTGACTCTTAATGAAAGCTTTGGATGAAAATCTAGGTCTTAGGACTTCTGGACTAGATTTCCTTCTTATTCAGAACGATTTATATTTAAACATAAGTGAGAGCTGAAGCCTTAATGAGTTGAGAAACATTTTGGTCTGGCCAGAAAACAATGACCGAGTTCATGGAAGTACATACTTTTAAAAAACCTAAGGAAGATTTTGTGACAAAACAGGTCACTTCTATAGCAAAATATAAGATAAATTGTGGGCAGAGTAGTAATAATTTCATTTTAGGTAGGAGTTCCTAGAGATGCCAAGAAGACATCATGAAACATCTGAGTGAAATACATTATCAGTGAAGTTTGGTTTGTCCCGGCACTAACTTTGTACTTGACTTGAGTTGTAGGAGGAACAGACGCCTTTGCATATTGCCTCTCGCCTGGGTAAGACAGAAATTGTCCAGCTGCTTCTACAACATATGGCTCATCCAGATGCGGCCACTACAAATGGGTACACTCCACTGCACATCTCTGCCAGGGAAGGCCAGGTAGATGTGGCATCAGTCCTCTTGGAAGCAGGAGCAGCCCACTCCTTAGCTACCAAGGTAAGGGGAATGGCTTCATGGCAACATGGACCACAAGGAATCTGAAGTGGGGTGCCTCTCCTCTCCTACACAGATCATTAAGAAGGGTCCATCTCCTTTAGGCCTCTGACTCACTTCTTTCCCTTTGAATATTTTAGATTCATTTTCTAAATGATCAGAGGGGATTGTAAGAGTCCATATAATATCTTCAATAAAGAGTGCTGGATTCGATTCCCCTAATGAATGCCAGTATTGTTTGTAGTACAGGTATCTGGTGCTTTAACTAAGCTGATTTCCAGAAAGCAAGGGCTACTTTCTCCTTCCTTTCCATTATAAAACCTCTGATGTATTCCCAAGGAGATTCCCAAATACTTTTAACTAGTATTACTAACAAGGAAAATGAAAATGCATTAAATTGGCAGAACAATATTTGTTAAGAGTTTTACTAGTATCTAGAAGTTCACTTTACTTAATTTGCATTTGCCCAACCCTGGTATCAGCTATCATCCCTGTTCTGCTCTCTAATCTTTACCAGCCACACTCTTGCCTGGGTATTTACAGTGTCTACACAGAGCTTGCTGGAGAGTCACACTTTATTTATTATTACTGTCATCTAACCAAGGATATACACCGGCCTGAATTCTACTTATGTTCACAGTTCCCTGCTAGGGCAGAGTAATTTTTTCTCCACTTGATACATTCTATTTGAAATTCACTATTTGGGTGTGACTTAGAATGAAACATGAACACACTTGGCTAAGTGGAGCAAGAGTAATTGAACGAGTGCAGAAGAGCAGGAAAATGAGACACGTTAAGGCCTAGAAAGAGTGAATGGTTCACAGGGCAAAATAATTCCCACAAATACAACAGTGATTCAGGTCATTAAAAGACATTTTCAATTTTCTCAAAATAAATAGGCAGAAATACTGCATCTGGGGAGAAGCCCATTTGCAAGTCTGAACCACAGTGGTGGCGTGGCACCTGTCCTCTTAGCAGTCGGAGCAGCCCACTCGCAGTTAAGGCTCATCTGGGTGCCTGTGGCTGTAAAGCATGTTATGCTGTAAGAAACTGGTAATTACTCAAATACTGAAATCCAAAGAGTTCAAAGGATTTTATTTTTAAAAAATCATAAACTAAGCAACAAACATATAATAATAATAGTAATAATTACCCAAGAGAGACTGGGTGATGGTCTCATCCGACGAAGGTGATAAATCCTTGAAATTCAGATATGTAAAATATAGAAATAGAGAATAGAGAATAAAACATAGTTCCTTATCTTCCAAAGATTTTTAGGATTTAAAAAATATATCTGGAGCCATAGTCAATTAGAGCAATAAAATGGAAGAAACTAATAAACAGAAGGACTTCAGCAGTGGAACTGACTGGGTTCTGAAGAGTAGTTGACTTACCATCATGAAAGCTATTTAAGTGTTTATAAATATCTTCGGGTAAAAGAAATCCTGTTCAGATTAACACAGGGGAAGAAGGAAGATGTGTGACTCAAGAGATGCTTTCCAACCTCTAGTTTGTGATTTTACAGTAAAGATTTTATGTAGTTTTGTCTAATAATAGTTTCCAAATTTATAAAGGGGCTGGATCGCAATTCCGGCAGGACTTCAAGGATAAGGAGTTTACTTTTTCTTCCCGACCACGTGGTTTGTGTCAAAGAACTCTCCTTCAAGTCGAGTGTTGCCCCAGTCGTTGTGTGCACTGAGTGGGGGAGGAGAGCAGTAACAACAAGTGTTGGTTCACATGGACTAAGGCAAGAAGGAGGAAATCCTTCCTCTACGTGTCCCATACTTGGAAAAAGCGGGAGATTCACTCTCCTCCAAGGACTTATTGGTACCAAATGTTCCAAAAGAAACAAAAAGGAAAAGTGGCATCTTAGTTAAAAATAATTAGTGTGGTGACCCTGCACAAGGGCAATATTGTTTCGTGGGGATATTCTGTGTTATGATGAGGGCTTCAATGGTCCTGAGGAGAAGCCATACCTCAGATCACCTCACCCAGGCGTAGTTGCTGTGTGTTTATAGCCCTTGGTCAGCTGTCGAATTCTCCTGCTCCCACGGTAGGCCCAGAAGAGCATGTGGTGAGACTGTCCGGCCACGAGGATGGATTTGAGATCATGGTGTAGGAACTGTGCCATCCTTGAGATCCAAGGCCAGGGACTTGGCTGTGTCTGCAACACACTCTGCAGCAACAGAGGGGCGTTGGATAGGCATACAAAACGTTGACTCTGTACATATAAACGTGCAGGAGAGCAGTCTTTAAAAAAGCTTTAAAGCCGCAGTGTGTTTAAAGTCTAGCGTTAATGAGTTCAACATCACGTCAGAAGCAGAGCGTGTTTTACAAAAGGAATTGATCTCTTATACGGTGTGGGTCTTCTGGGAAAGGCGGTCACAATCAGAATGAAAGGTGCTTTTTCATGGAAGCATTTTTTTGTTCTGTTGACCATTGCTATTTCTGCAGAAAATACAAATCAACTGAATTACAAATAATTAGATTCTTTTTACCATGGCTGTTGAAACATCCTAAAATTTAAATGAAGAAATTTGGAATTCAGGTATTATAAAAAGGATAGAAAGAAAGAGAAGGATTGGAGAGAAGGCAGCTATGGTCTCAATCCTGTTAATTTCAGAGGCAAGAAAAAGACAGGCTTTTTTTCCCGCCACTCACAAATTGGGGCCATTTTACTGACAATAGTGGCTTTTATAAATCCCAAATGTGTAAAGTAAAATTTCAGTCTCCAAACCCTTAAAATAAAATTTCTTTTGTTTAGTCTATCAAGCCAAACTCTTGCATGTTAAATTTCATTCTTTACCCTAGTCCTTGTTTATGGCTAAGAGACTTAATGCTTCCAGCATTTTTCCCAAATGGAGAATCAACATAGTTTGCTTACCATGTTAACAAATAAACAAGATTTTGTTAGGAGTCACAAAAATAAATACTGCATTTTACTTTCGTTCTTCACATTTCCAGAAGGGTTTTACTCCGCTGCACGTGGCAGCCAAGTATGGAAGCCTGGATGTGGCAAAACTTCTCTTGCAACGCCGTGCTGCTGCCGATTCCGCTGGGAAGGTAAAGGTTTTCAGTAAAAACTGTTAGTTATATAACTCAGGCAAGTTGGGAGCTTTGGAAGTTTGTATTTCAAGATGTTTTTCTCACTCTTCCGAAGGGAATATGAATGTAACTGATGAAATAATCTCACATAGACATGATGGAGATGTCCGTCCATGACCTGTCCACAAACACACTGATCCAGACGGCGTGTAGAGCTGTGCCACAAATGTGTGCTCTTGTCACAACGGGGCCCAGGTCCTGCCTGTATTAGGAAGAATCCCTGCATTATTCTTGTAGTAATTCTTGCTTAGCATTTTAGACTTTTATTTATGGTGGACATCAAGATGCTCTGTGCTGGGGGCTGGCCGGCTGGCGCAGTGGTTAAGTGCACGCGGTCTGCTTCTCAGTGGCCTGGGGCTCACTGGCTTGGATCCCAGTAGGGACATGGCACCACTTGGCATGCCATGCTGTGGTAGGCGTTCCACATATAGAGTAGAGGAAGATCGTCATGGATGTTAGCTCAGGGCCAGTCTTCCTCAGCAAAAAGAGGAGGATTGGCAGTAGTTAGCTCAGGGCTAATCTTCCTCAAAAAAGAAAGATGCTGTGTGCTAATTATAAGCTCAACCAGTCATTTTCAGTTTTAGTTAAGTTTCTAATATGAAAATCATTAGGTATTTATTTTGATTATTTTTTTTTCTATTCACTGTATTAATTAATTAACACGGACTTAATCGATATCAGTGTCTGTGCATCCTGGTAGCTTCAGGGCAGCTAACGCTTATTTATTAATGCTGAGACTTAAACACACCCTTTACAGAACGGCCTCACCCCGCTCCATGTTGCTGCTCATTATGACAACCAGAAGGTGGCGCTGCTCTTACTGGAGAAGGGTGCTTCCCCTCATGCCACTGCCAAGGTGAGGACCCCAGAAAAGGATTTACAGATGTGGGGTGTAACTATACTCTGACAGCGCAGGGAACTGCTTTTTAAACACGTGGAATGGTATAACTGCAAGCTGTCCTAGTAATAAATGTTTAGTATTGACATCTTTTTTCTTTCTTTGTCTTTCTACCAGTTGCTTCCACAAAGCCTTTTAAGATTTTTTAAAAGTCAGTAGATATTAAGGAGATGTGCCCAGGAACCAGTAGAGATGACTTTATGACCAACACTCGTCTTAGAGACTGAAGTATGAATTGGAGAAATGAAACATAATAAAGGCAGTGCAGGTTTCTTCTTGTCCTCTGTAGACAGCATGTTAGGATATAACATACCCTTTGATTTGCTTATTCCTTGACTTCAGATTTTTCACTGTGCTATGTGAGTGACTCATTGTTTCTTTGCCTTTTAAAGGTTTTATCCATGGTAACTATAGCATACATCCTTTTAAGTTCCTAGGCTAGGAATGCCTTTTTGGTGTTTATGTAGCACCAACTGCTGAAACAGCTCCAGCTAAGACTTGTACCCTTGGTCAGGGCCTTTCCCGGTTTCCTTCTCATTACACTGGAAGTGTACATCAATGTCGTATAATACATAAGGCCATCATTGCATCTTTCACTGATTCATTCAGCAAACGTATACTGAGGGCATATCAGGGTGTATTTAGAAAGAAAAAATATGTATTGTGGTGGGAAAAAACTGATGCTATTAGATGACGTAATAAAACAACAGGTACTGTCATTTATGTGGCAAACTGTGTCCAGCACTTTACATGAAATATCTCATTTGATCTCATAATAATCCCACGAGATTGGTGTATAATGATTTCTATTTTATAGATGAAGAAGTGAGATTTAAATAGGTTAATTTGTTTGTCCAAAGTCACATGACTAAGTGACAGCTAGGATCTGACCTCAGGCAATCTGACTTTACAGCCAGCAGTCTTAACCACGAGGTCCACTGTGTCCCAGAGCAGGGGAGAGAGAATTATTCCATTTCTATTGTGTAAATATCTACATGTGTACTTACATGTCTATTTAAATTATACATACTTAGTAAGATGGAATACTCTATGTAGACGTATATTCTGCATAATGCCATATATTTTGTATGTAAACACATTATATATAATAAAATATTATAAATATATATACAACTTTGTGCACATACTTACATATACATCTACATATATACATCTATGTATATATAAATATGCATATTTTATTGGTACAAATATACAACTTACAATAAAATATTTAAACTGTCAAAGAAGGAGGGAAAGATTTTATAATTGCACATACCATTCTTCCTTCTTTATACCCTTTTCTCTGTAATCTCATCAATTCTGCATTTATTTTATGTCTTTCTTGCTACTAGATTATAAACTACTTGAGGACAGTAATCATGTCATGTTCATTTGCATATCCCTGAGGTGTCTCATGCAATATTATATGGGTTCTCAATAAGTTTGTATGAAAGAATGAAGACTGAGCAACTATTTCAATGGAATAAAAAATACCTGCTCACTTAACATGCCAGTATTTTTTTCATTAGCTTTCCAGGTTGACCATTTTTAATGTAGTTGTAAAAGACTTCATCGATACCCAACACAACACTTATTTGAACTCTTATTAGTATAAGGAAAGGATTGTAGAAAAACTATAAAACACGTTTTCTCCTCCCACAAGGGACTCTCAGTCTACTTGGGAGAGAAGACCTAAATTGTACAATAATGTTTGTGGTTGTCCCAAAGAGACAAATGTAGCCTTGATCTCTCACCTCTTTAGTGTATGGTCCTTACTCTTGGGCCACAGACAAAGTCCAGAAGACGAGACAGAGCAATCCTCTGCTCCAGAGCCCACAGTAGGGCAGGTGTTCAGGAGGCTCCTCTAGAATCTCCCACTCATCTGCCCCAGCCTCTCGGTGAGCATGAGTCCTTCAGCTCTGGGGCCGCTCTAAGAGGCGTCTAGTTGGTTGAACCCTCAGCCCCATCTCCGCTTTCGACTCTCTATTCACTACAGTTCCCCCCGAAAACACACACACAACACTCACGGTCCTTTGGACCTTAGAACCTCTTTGCTTTCTACCAGAGTCCAGAACTTTTTCATAATCTTCATTGGGGGATTTTTTGGTTATTTGATTCCAAAAGATTTTACTCTATATGGAGCAAGAGGGCTCTTCAGGTCTTGCAGGTCGACTATCTGCTGGAGAGTCAGACCTCTTATATTGCCAAATTTGACACTCTTTGATGACCGCTTGCTGTGGTGTGTTAGAAGCCCCTGTCCTCCTCCGCATGAGTCTCTGACTTTACCCCGCCTTGGTAGGTTTCCTCTGATACTTCACCTAACCTCAGTAGAGCCTGTGCTGCAGGAAGGAGGAAAGTCGGGACTGAAGAAAACAGAATGTAGCAAAAAAATGATGCCTAAACTTACGGGCCCCACAAAAACCAGTGCACCCTTCTCTTCATAGAGCCCATGGTCCAGCTCTGACATTCTAGAGTTCCTAGAGCATCTGGGGCCAGATCAGACCCTGAAAAGACTTCCAAGAAGAGCTGCTGGATTTCCTCAGCAGCTTAAAGAGAAATAGCATTCATCTGGACTGAAAGATGCTTATTTTTGCTTGGAGCAATGGGGACAAAGTAGATAGATAATGTTTTTTGTTTTTTTTTTTTTAGTGCACTTTGCAGCTAGACTTCAGGAAATAACATGACCTAAAATGACCTCTTACGGTTGTCTCACAAGAAGCATTTGATCGTTATGTTGTCTTTCCCTTCAGTGTGTCACAGTTAATGGCAAAGCCACTGTTTTTGATTTCTACCACACATTTTTCATGGAAAATTCTACCAGACTTGATAAAGAAAAGGAAAGGAAACAATATAGTTTCCAGACTTACCCTTGTTCCAGAGTTTTGTTTGTTTTTTCTCTTAGCGAAGTATGGGGACTAAAATTTGGTTCTTATAAGGCAAGTACGAGTTCCTCTGGTCCTCTCCATGAACTCTCACAGAAAACTAGGAGCCTCATATTTCTGCTTTTGAGCCAGCAGGTTGTAGAGACGAAGGGGAGATACAGGATTTTAACTGACCACAAGATTAATATAAGCCAATTTTGTTGTTTCATATCTTTTCCAGTAGAATGCAACCCATTAAAGATGGGGTTGTGTCTTGTCCACCTGTGTACCCCCACACCTGGCATGCTGCCTGGCATATGCTGGGTCCTCACTAAACAGCTGTCGAATGAGTAAAAAAGTACAATCAAACCAGAAGCATATTAGAAGGAGTGTTATAACAAGATCATAGAGAGAATTCCATTTTATCCTGTGTAATTAAAACCATCTCTGAAATATAGCATTCGGTTCCGGGTAGTACCATTCAACAGCAACACTGAAAACTAGAATCAGTTCAGAACGAGTCATCCTCAGTGAGGTCTAGCAATGGGGCTTCAGTCAGGAATAGTTGAAGGAATGGAGAAGTTTAGCCTGGAAAAGAGAAGACTAAAGGGAGATAGGAAGACCATTTCCAGGTGTTTAAAGAATGGTCATGAAGAAGAGGAACCTGTTTTGCTTCATGCTGCTCTTCAGGAGAAAATCAATATTATAAGGGGGAGACTTTAAGTTTTGGGGCTTTTGTGTCTCTGTCTGTCTCACAGTAGGATGGGGTGCCTTGTGACATTGGTTGCAAAGATTTGGGTATTGTTGGATGGAAACTTGTGACGAGTAAGAATTTGGATTTACTACAAACTCACTTTTAACGTGTTTAGCTTTTCTGCTGATTAGAAATTCTTATTTCCTTGAGAGGTATATATTAGGGCAATTGTTAAGCTTACTATATATATATATATATATATATAGTAAGCACCTCATATGTGTGTGTGTGTATATATATATATATATGTTTTATTTACTTATTTATTTTAGAACGGCTATACTCCTTTACATATTGCTGCCAAGAAGAATCAAATGCAGATAGCTTCCACACTCTTGAACTATGGAGCAGAGACTAACATTGTGACAAAACAAGGAGTAACTCCACTCCATCTGGCCTCCCAGGAGGGGCACACCGATATGGTCACCTTGCTTCTGGATAAGGGAGCCAATATCCACATGTCAACCAAGGTATTCTGTTTTTACCTCTTGTTTTAGTCGAGTCTTTTGGACGAACGTAAACAGAAACTAATCAAAGATAACTTGGACCAAAAAGAGGGGCTGTATTAAAAGGCAACAGAGATGTCTTACAGAATTCAAGGACAGTAAAGGAGTCCAGCCTTATGAGGACTGGGAAACCACAAGGAAGCAAGGAGTGGGCCTCTCAGACTCTCCGTCTGTACGGCTGCATTTTTGCATCTTGACTTTTCCCTGAAAGTCAGTTTCCTTTACCCCTCTTGGTAGATCTGCTTTCTCTGCTTCTCTGCATATGTGACCAAAGAGGCTACCCCATAGCTCCCAAGAGTTAATGTCACTCAGTTCAAGCATCAGCCCAGATTGCTGCAGTACCTGGTGGTCCTGGTTCCAAATCCCAGAGAGCGAGAGAGAGAGTGAGAGAAAGAGGAGAGAGGGGTGACAGTTTCATCTGGAGTCTGACCCAAACAACTGCTTCTAAGCTGCTGGGCCATGCCCACCACCAAGTCATTCTCCAGCCCAGCTAAGCATCGGAGGCACCTGTGGGTAGGGGCAGGGAACTCAGTAAAATGTAGATTTCCGAGCCATCTTCAGCTTGTCTTGGATGGTGGTGGTGGTAGTGGTCAGAGAATCAGTGTTTTTAATAAAGCACCCTAATCATGTCAGTCTTTCTCCAGAGAATAGCCTTTGTGGGCAAGCATATTAACTATAAGAGAATAACAGTCAGACATATATGGGAAAAGATATTATTCAAATATAAAAATGTTTAGGTTTTTACAAGTACATGTCTGTCTGTCTGTCTTTCTCTCTACGTATATATTTGTAGCTCTATCTATTGTCAATCTCATCTATTCTATATCTGTCTTACACTTATATCTACCCCAGTAGAGCCAGCTGCTGAGAAACTAAAAATGTGAGCCTATATTTATGTTAGCTCACAATTTAGATCTCTTAATGCTTTTCGTAACACATGGTGTGGGTTTAGTGAAAATTAAGTTTCTTAGGATTCTCCACAAATACACAATTCTATGTTTTCTACATCTCACTGTTGAGTTAATTAGTGCTTTTGGAGACTCACTTGTAAATTGCTCTTAGCATTTGTAAATAGATTATATAGCATCTGTCCTTTGGAAACAGCTATAAAAAAGACAGGTTGTTTTGACTGCCTTTAGAGTGCTATTCTGTTTTGTCCCCTTAGAAGTATTCTAGTATATCACTTGCCCTTATGCACTTCTCTGTTCTCTATCAAAGTCCCCCACAGATCCTGTTTTAAAGTATTGTGAGAGCTAATGATAGAGTTAGCCCTCCAAAAGATACTTGCATTTTAACCAGAATGAACGTGATGGAGCCTTATGGTGAAATTCAGTGTATTAGCCAGATGGTCAATACAGTCTGAGCATGGATTTGCTTGTGGCCACTGAAACCATGCCATTCAGGGGGTCATTTGCCCTATTGGGGATATTCTTACCATGAAACCAATGGTAGAATGTTTCATTTAACATCAGTCTATGAAGGGGGCATGTAAGTGTTTATTGCCTGTTAAAAACACATCTTTATTTGAAAATAAACACAAGAAATTCATAAACAAATCATGCAAAATTTTAAGTAGAATGAAAATTCTGGACATGAAACTGATCATGCAATGTTTCTGATGGTGTTATTTTTAATTCATAAAAATGGTACATATATATCTGAAATCAGTTCACTGGTAAATTCAAGTGCCTAAAACACATCCTGGCATATGAAAAGTACTCAAAAAATACTATCAAACGCACAAATGATTTAGGTTTTGAAGATATTCTTTAAATTTCAGTTTTCCTTGATGGATGCTACTTGTACATATAGTAAAGCTGCTAGATTATCTATGGCAGAATAAACCACTTTTTCCTCCTTTCTCTATTCTTTCATCTTTTATTAATTCTTACTGAATGTTAATTACATATTCAACTAACCGGAATAATTACTCAATGTATATATGCCAAGCAGTTTACATAAAAATGGCCAGTTTACGGTGCTATATATAAATGATGGAGTTACTTTTTATTTACCATTTAGAGGAACCAAAAAAATAGTATACTATCTTTGGGTGCTGGAGAAAATTATTCTGAACGCATTTCCTGTAACTCTGTACACTTTTTATATTGATGTGCTATTTTATTGATGAAAATATAGACTGTGCTATGGTTATAAAGTGAAGTAGTAGTTGGTTGATCAATTATTTAACTGGATAAATAGATTCAGCAGGAGGCACAGATTGGTTTGAAATGAATGTTTTTGGAAGCTTATTAGCTGAGTTATTTTAAAGTCTTACATCATAATTTAAGTACCCATTATAGAAAATGTAACTTGCTGCAAGTGTTGATTAACTTAGAGAATATGTCTTGGATGGAAAGTCCAAGATCCATCAAAAGTTACAGTTTCTGGGGGGAGGCTATGAATTTTCCAGGATTTTTTCAAGACATGATATTATAGAGGATGCAATGTATTTTCTTCTTCAAATGTACCCCTTTGCTTCCATTCTCTCTGTAGAGCGGACTCACATCCTTACACCTTGCAGCCCAGGAAGATAAAGTGAATGTTGCTGATATTCTCACCAAGAATGGGGCTGATCAGGATGCTCACACGAAGGTAAAGCAATTGCTCTCAATACTGTGACAGGTTCTGACTTGGATGATTCCCAGTAGCCCCCATTCAGTCACCCCAAGTCCAAGTCCCCCCTCCTTAAAAGTCCATTCTCAATTAATTATGACTCTCTCCTGCTCCTAAGTCTATAATGGTTCTCCAGTTTGGCTGGAATCAAGTTCAAATGGATAGCATGATATCAGGACCCTTTACAAAATGATTCCAGTTTTGCCGACTTAAGTCTACCCTCCTCCCTTATTGCTTCAGCTAGTCAAAACAGCTTGCTGTTTTCTTCCTGTACTTGCTTGCCTCCATGCCCTTGGTCTTGAAATAGCTTTTCCCTCTTTATGCCATTAAATTCTTCAAGCCCACCATAGCAACATTTTTCACGCACCTCCTCAAGATCCTCCTGTCAGGCTCAGTCTCTCCTCCTGTTATCAGGTCCTGTTATTTGTGCCTCTCTCTTAGCTCTTTGTCAGATTAAGTCACGCACATCTGATCTCCTTTGCTGGTGTTAAGTACCTTGTGTTCAGGGATCTGCTCCTATCCATATTTCTATGTCTATATCATCTGCTAAGTAATATATGTACAAATAGAATTTCTCCCATCTTATCGTAAATGAAATTCTACCTAATCGCTCTCCCCTGAGTATTAACCACTAGAGAGGTAATTTATTTGTTTATTATTATTTATAGCTTGGTTACACTCCTTTAATTGTGGCCTGTCACTATGGAAATGTGAAAATGGTCAACTTTCTTCTGAAGCAGGGGGCAGATGTCAACGCAAAAACCAAGGTAAAATACTTGTACTCATTTTCATTTTCCATAAGCAAAAAGGTTCAGCCATATGCACACTTTGCTAGCTCACCATAGCTACAAATGTATCTTTTTTTCTTTTTGGTTCTTCTAAAGCAGTTTTGAATAAGTAATATCAGTTTGTACAATTGTTTGAGACTTCTCATTCTAATAACCTTTGACGGGTTATGTAGGTTAACTTCAGAACTACTTCTATTACAAAGTTCAGGTAGCTGACATGGATTTAAACTTTACTGCAGGATACAGTAGATACCTGGAGAACATCGTGATGTTCTGGCTCACCACCTTTACACCGTTGCAGGGCCTTGGCTCCCTCCCCCAGCCCTGACGCCCTTGTGAGGAAAGACAGACAGGCAGCCCAGACTGCATTCCTTTCATTTCTTTAAAACTGATATCCATTAAATGTATGCTATGAGTCATATATACACTATATATGGCTTTAGGTATATTAAATCACTTAATCCTTAAGTAACATCATAGTCAGATGCTATTACTACCTCTATTTTACACTGTGAGTTTAAGGAACTTGTCTAAGGTCACAAAGTATTAGTCGGCAGAATCAGAATTCAGTCCCAGGCAGTCAGCGTCAGGGGCCGCTCTTACTGCTGCGTATGCTGTTCTGATTCCCACGTTGCTACAAGTCAGTAACCTCAACTCACTGCATCTAAAATCTTATCCGTCATCATTCACTTTCCTACCTGACATTTATTCCACACTATCAGATCCTGTTGCTTCCCTCTCTTAAGGAGTTCTCTGACCTATTCATCCTCTTCCATTCCCTGAGTCTCTGTAATGGGACCTGACCTAATGCAACTTTCCAGATGGCCCCCCGTAACTTTCCCACAACTAAACTGTAGCCTGTTAATACTTCACTTTCTCCCAACTAATATTTTCCCATTTTGCTCATAGTCTTTCCTCTTCCAAGGTGCTCCCTCTTTTGTCTATTTAAATCTTATCTGTCCTTAAACTACAACCTCTATAATGCTTTTCCAACTACTTGAACATTTTATGATTACCATATCCCCAAAATAATAGTGCTTCCTTTTTAAATTCACTCATAAAACATTTAAAAATTACCAGTACATACTTTTTAATGTCTTTCTATTTTTATTGATGGTTCATTATAAAAAATAATGTATGTTCTTTCTAATCACCTCCTATTCACCCCTGAGGAAAGGATTCTTCACACTAAAATAGTAGGAGATAGCTGAACACAGGACATCCAAAATAATGTAAACTTTAAATTTATTTTTTTATTTCATTTTTTTTTCTTTTTACCTTTTGAACCCCTTCACCCAGTTTGTCCACCCCCCACCCCCTGCCTCTGGCAACCACCAATCTATTTGCTGTATCCATGAGTTCAGTTTTTTGTATTTTGTTTAAGATTCCACATACAAGTGAGATCCTTCAGTATTTGTCTTTCTGTCTGATTTATTTCACTTAGCATAATATATATATACACATACCACTATTTCTGTATCCATTCATCCATTGATGGGCACTCAGGTTGTTTCCATCTATTGGCTGTTGTAAATAATGCTGCCATGAATATGGGAGTGCATATATCTTTTTGAGTTAGTGTTTTTGTTTTGTTTGGATAGATACCCAGAAGTGGAATTGCTGGATCATATGGTAGCTCTATTTTTAACTCTTTGAGGAACCTCCATACTGTTTTCCATAGTGACCGCACCAAATTACATTCTCATCATTCCCGCCAACTCTTTCACATTTGGAATATCATGTGGTCATGCTCAGTGAGGCAATAATGTGTAAGGCCTGGGTGGGAAGTTCTCAAGGATAATGCAGAGCTGACTGGATCCCAACTGTTTTTTCCTGTGGCATTCAGCAAGGCGAGGTGGGAATGTAACAGCTCACTTCAGTGTACTCAAATTGTGCACTCTCTTCAAGGGGAAGAGAAATGTGCAAGATAACTACTGCTGCCAGGCATAATATAACTCAGCTCAGGTTCCTTGGTCCAAAGAAATAAGTAATTGCATGTTGTTTTCTTAAGTTATATATCAGGTATCCCTAACTGCAGCTATGTGAGTGGGCTCAAGTAAATTACTGTGAACACATTTAGGAATTTTCAAAGTTGTCACTCAAGATGCTACTAATTAGAAACATATGAAGTTTAGGAAGAGTCAGTTTTTTTATATCCTTTAGAAGTCGAAACAAAATCATGTCTCTATATAAGCATATTTATAAGTGAATTAAAAATAAAGTTATTTTCAAAATTATAAATAATACTATTAACATTTGAGATTCAAAGCTTGTAATCCGACTCTAGCAAGAGTAGCTGCTGCCTAGCTTCTGACTTCTTGAGTTCTCGTGAAATTGCACTTTGAGACTTATTTACACGCTCAAATGTGAATTCTCAGGTGGTAGCACCTAGCACCATTTTTGCTGACTCAGCTCACACATAAGCACTGCAGACAAGACCTTCTTATTGGAATCCAGGGATTCTCCTGCAAGGCATAAGTGAGACTTTGGCAGAACTTGCAAATGTTTATCATATGTTTTTAAGTGTTGGATTGTTGAAATGGTTATAATATTTAGAAGCCAAACGTACTGTCTAGATAACATCACTTGCCTCCCTGGGGTGTGGTCTGCATTCAAATGGACATTTGGTTGAGAGAAAAATTTCATTTTAACTTTCAAGTTTTTTTTTAAAGTAAACTATGTAGATTTTACTTGCTTTTGGAAGTAAATATATCTTTTGATATATCTTCAGGGGAGTGGATAGATACATACCTCAAAGAATGTTCTTTTAATAAACACAAGAATTTTTTCACAGAGAATGACATCTTTGGAGAAGGAATTGTGTTTTCTTCCTCACATCTCATGTGTAACCATAGTTACAGAAAAATTGTTTTGTTGCTATGAAAATGTAAACATATGTGTTGCCTTTAGTCCTCAAACATTCATGACTTGGTCTAAAAATTTGGAAAAGTGAACTTGTTTTATGGGACTATTGCTTAAAATTAGAATGAAACCCTGTAACATCAGCTTGAGGCAAGCCAGATTTTGTTAATTATATGATTAATTTGCAAAGAGTGTTTAGAACTTCAGCATATAAAAGGAAAATTTTCTTTATAAAATATGCTACAAAGATCATAGAGCTCTTCAATGAGAAAGAAAAATAATGTTAGCATTTTCATATAACTTTAGATAAATTAAAGAAATATTTCACAGACAACATATTTGATCCTTCACCAAACTTGAAATCTTGGCCATTTCCATTTTATAAATGAGAAAATTGAGGGTTAGAGGGGTTTAGGGAGAGGCTAGTACTCTCTAGAACTGGGTCTACAGTTCCTTGCAGGGTGGGGCTAAGATGGAAGATTAAGCTTCAACCGAACAGTCATGTAAAAGCTTCTGAGTTGCTCCCCACCTCCCTACAGATACACTCACGCACCCGAGGCTTCAGGTAAAAGTCAGATGAAATCAGGCCTGGAGGGCATCTTCCCGGCCACAGTGTCCATTGAGGACTCAGTATAATGTGGGCTATTGAGGGCAAGAATGGGACTATGGCATCATTAATTTATGTGAGCACAGCGCCTCCTATTTAGCACATAGCCCGTGGGTAGTAAATGTTTGCTGAATGAACTAACTTGGCTGGTACTGAAGAGGTGAATTAAGTTTGGTTGGTAGAATATGTGTAAACACAGTGGAAAGGGAGAATTTTTAGGAGAGGAAATATCACTTACTTTATGCTTCTCAAATGTCCATGGATTACCTGATTTGAGAGCAGAGTCCTGTGATAGCTCTAAATTTCTCAGATTTTTATGTCCAGGTTTTCTGGGGTCGTTCCGTTGTAGGGATGTAGAGTATAGCAGACGTGCAGAGCTGATGATGTTCCAGACCGAGGGACACTCGGACTGACAGACTTTCACACACATGGGTGCATCCCCATGGACTGAAGGGCTGCAGTGAAAGCGTAGAGGGAATCCTGGACAACTTGCACAGATGCTTCGTGTAGACAGGAGAAGCAAGTCGACATGTTGGTCACGAGGTGGCAGTGACACTAGATGAAAGGGATGCATACTCTTACAAGTTTAAGGTATGCATGGGTGACCCAGAACTTACAGCCCAGGACAATTGGGTCTGAAATGTAACAATACGCTTTTATCAGGGCTGAGGCAGGTAGATAATAAAAAAGTAGTCTGATAGCCATTGACTATCATAATCTTGTACGTAGGATCTGAACCTAGAATGATTGTGAAGAAATTACATAACTGTTATTTTCAGTTTCATCTCTGAAATGGGGAGAAAAATATTCATTTATTAACTCATTTGTTCATTCACTCAGTCACCCATTATTCACGAAACACCTACCATGTCCCAAGCATGCTCATTTTCACAATGATAATAAAGATTAAGAGAGACAATAAATATAAGGTCCAGTACCTGGCACAGAACGAATGCTCAGTAAATGGTCGCTATTAACATTTTGTTGTGCCTGCAAGGATTCCAGGGCAGCTTGATTAATTAACGTAATTATGCAAACCACCTGTGCCATGCCGACCCCCCACTAGAGTGCTGGGCAAGGTTGGCTTCACACTAACCTTGACAGCAATGCCTCACAAAGCATGGATTACAGGGTTTCATCTGAGTGGAAGTTTAGACCAGAATGTTAAAAAGAACCTAATTTTTAAAGACTTTTTAATTGAAAGTGGACCACTCAACTTCCAGTGAAACCTTCTGTTCTCTAAGTGTGCTCTTCTTTGGCCAAAGCTGTGCTCTCAAAGGAATGTAAGATCGAGGTTTGCTTTCATTGACTTAGCATCCCTAAAGCCAGCCCAAAGATTATCAGGGAGGTCATGACTAGCAAGCAGTGTTATGATCCTCTGCAGCTTTCAGTTAAACGCATTTTACTCTTTCTCTTTCCCAGGGAAGAATTCACTCTGATAACACTGTTTCTCATTATAAATCTTCTCTCAGCATACCCATTTTTAATGCTAATTGGTGAAAACACCAAACAGTTAGAATGTGGCATCTGTTGATCTTGCTCTTTCCTAAGCTAGTCTCTTTCTGTTTAGCTCACCATAAGGTGTGAGGGAGTGTCTGCTGCTGAGAAATGGGCTGCTGCTGAGACTGCACTCCAGATAAACAGGCATCTGTGACCATTTGGTTGTAAATAAGATTTAAGAAATTCCAAACGAAGGCTAACCTAATTTTCCTTCTCCTTCTGCAAATCTCCACCCGGTCCACCGCCACCGTCATCGACAGAACGGCTACACGCCTTTGCACCAGGCCGCCCAGCAGGGCCACACGCACATCATCAATGTCCTGCTGCAGCACGGGGCCAAGCCCAACGCCACCACCGCGGTAAGGAGGCGTGGCTGCCCCTGCCCACGCCGCCCCTTGTCTGAGCTGAGTTCAGATATGGCCCCCTTAAGTACGCCCCCGCACTCTGGAAAGCCCTGGCTTTCTGGAAGGCCTTTCCAGAAATCAGCAGGACTTGCTGGGAGTGCTTGGCCAGGGAGGGAGTACGGCCTGACTCAGTTGTCTCTCGGGAGAGCGGGGCCCTGCACTCCGGCCGCTGGAACGTGCTCTGACTACAGCTGGCTCTCAGATGTGAGCGCAAGGCCACCCCTCCGCCCGGCCTTCTTAAGGGCGCACAGTTTCCGAGGCTTAGACAAAGCTCTTGGGGATGTGGAGCCATTGAAATGTAAACTAAGCGGTGCAATTAAACAAACCGAGTGGCCTGGGCGGGAGCCTGAATTGCTGGCTTGTGTTATTTCCCTGCACAGTGAGCCTCTGCACAGCTGTAGTTAGAGATGTTACTGTGTCCCCTGTGGTGACATCTTACCTGCAGCAGATGGCTGGGCCTCTGCTGAGGAATCCGCGTTCTTGGTGCTCGCTAATTGTTTTTGGAGGCACCATCCTCTGTGCAAGAGGTACTTTCCTAAGCAGAATACAGTATTGGTAGAGCTATTTGACAACCTCGGGGTTAAAGCGTCAAGTGCTTCTTATTGGAAAGCGCAGGCAGATGCAGCTTGTTGTGTTACCATGGTGACCTGGGCTCTAGTGTAGAGAAGTTACAAAGACGATTCAGATGTAATGGTAAAAACTAGTGATTTTCCTAAGCTGTGCCTTGTTTTGGAAGGAAATGCTGGCTCATGCAGAGCCGCGGGTGAGCTCATTGGCTCCCATCGCCGTCCTGCCTCTCAGTTCTCACTCTTTCTCTCGTTCACTCTCTTCAGAATGGCAACACGGCCTTGGCGATTGCTAAGCGGCTGGGCTACATCTCCGTGGTCGACACCCTGAAGGTTGTGACGGAGGAGGTCACCACCACCACCACGGTGAGTAAGAGGGACTGCTCTGCTCGGCTTCGGCTCCAGTGTGTGGGTTTTCAAGCCACATAGTTTTTCACTTACAAAATGTTTTGAGCTTTTAGTTTTGAACTTCTTTTGGTGAATATGTTGTAGAACATGCATAGAGGTATGCAGATGTAAATGCATTCACACAACTAATGCAGGGTTTTAGCTTCCTTTAGTCAACAAAAATCCATATAAAATGTATGAGTGAAATTTTATAATGCTTAGTTCCTTTTTCTGTGACTGGCTTCTTTTTTTCTGGCTCCTCTGCGCTGTTGCTGTGGTTGGGTGTGACACTTGCTGCTGGCAGGTAGGAACACTCCACAGCAAACTTCTCACCTTAACCAGGAGCTCAGCCAGCCCCTGGAAAGACCCTGACCTCCGAACGCTATGCTCACACGGGGTCAGATGGGTCCCCGTGAGATCAGGTCATCCTTACTTTCTTCTTAGTTCTGATTATTATTTTTTATTCAAAAAGAAAATTGAATGTGTTTAGTAGGTAAACTCTATATCATGACAGTACATATTAAATTTTTTAAATTTTTTGCTGTTTTGAATACAATGCTGATTCTGTAGGAGAGAACGGTGATCATCATTGGCCTTTGCCAGAGAAACTCTAGAAGTGATAATAATGAGTGCTAATGCTTTTGCCACTCAGTTGGAGCAAAGCTTGAAAGAGGCCTCATGAGAGGGAGACTTCCAGTGGAAATGCCATCTCTTTGCATTTATGCGTTCATTAACTTTTCCCGTTAAGCTTGAACTCTAAGGACAACAGCTCTTTAATTTCCCTTTGTAAAGTAGGAAAGTGGAGCAACAGGAGAACATTAGATGTTCTTTAGAGACAATAAGATCATACATCAACAAATCAATTCTGAATGAGGTTCTAGTAAATGCCTCATGCTGGGAATGATGCACATAGAGTTTTAGAACACTCAGTTCTTTTGGTAGATGTGAGGAAAAAGAGACAAATTTCATTCTTCAGGCTGACAGCAAATCCCTGTTGACATACATTGAGGTAAATGCAAGACAGTTGGTTTGATGTGAAGTTTTAAATAGAGTGGAGTATGATTTATTAATGAACTGCAGGACACAGACTGAATTTAGATGGGAGAGAACAGCACTGGTTGTTTTCTTCAGAACCTTTGGCCAGCGCACCAAAATGTTTTTAAAGTATAGCTTTAATAAATTATACAGGAAAAAAACAAGTCTTGTCACTACCTCGCACTATACTTCTGAGTCACTTGGTATGGCTGAATCAATGGCTTTTTCTTACTCTATGATTTCTTATACCAGGAAAATCTTCATATTAGGGATCTATACATATATGTCTCTAATGTGGTGTCTTTGAAAGAATGTGTACGTCGCAGATAAGTGAAGCCGTTAGTGGCCAAGCACATCTGTTTTTAAAAGTCATGTCTTCTGTCAACTTTGTAACCTTGTCCATTCTCTGGTAATCATGTTTGTACATTTTTATCAAGTTACCACCAGATGGCAAGCTTGCATCTTTTTTGCCATCTTGACCCACTTTTCTTCCATTCATTTCATTAACTAATTCATTCCTTCAGTATTTACTGGATGTAAAATACGTGCTGGATTCTGTGCTGACTGCTGAAGAACATTACTCCTCCCCGCCAGCAACTTACATGTAGTGGGAGTGGAGAATAAGACCGACGTTTGGTACGAAAATAAATTCTTTTAACATCAACGAAACTATAGAACTTACACGTCCAGTTTCAAAGAGATCTTAGGCTCACAGCTGTTACTTAAAGTGAATGACTTTAAGTATACAGATCTATATTTTGAAAGAGGAGCAATTAGCTTTTTAAATACTATTGCTAAACAAGTTCAGAAATGAGGCATGTGGTCCTATGTCCACCACATCTACCTCTAGGGGGATTCAAAACCTCCTCTGAGAACTCTCTGTGAGATTTTTGCTTTTCTGGTACCTTGTTCTCTACGCTGTCTAGCTGAGCTGACTCCAACAAAAACCACTCTACTTAGAAATCAAGTTTCTAGGTGAAAAGCCAACAAACAAATATGAACATAATAGCATGCCTGCGTTCAGTAGGGGTAATAAGAAATCATTGCCCATATTAACTAAACGAATGCCCCTTTATCTAAATGGGTGGTCTTATTTATTTGTTGGTTACATGTTTTGGTGCTGCCCTATCTTTACTTTCTGCCTCTCTTAGGATTGGATCCTTTTCCTAGAATTGTGAGTTTTATCATTTTGTGAAACAGAATTTGGGGGTTAAGAATTGGAAATAGGAACTTATTCCTGTCTGTTATGTGAGTCTTCTTACTTTATAGTTCCTCTCTCTGGGAGGAGATTTTTATTTGTTTTTTTCCCCACATAATGGTGTTATTAAGGATATTAACAACAATAATTAATATTTAGTAATTACAGATATGCCAGACATGAAGGGCTGATCCAGCATTCAAAGCTAGCTTGTCAGATCCCAAAGTCCATGTTCTTAACCACTCTGACATAACTGCTCTTGGCTTTGCTACAAGTAGCTTAACTGGAGTCATGTGAAAGAAATGTTTTCACCTAATTTTCAACTTAAAAAAAATTCCACTTAAATAATGTTCTTTATTGATTTTCATGAAAGCATCCTATTCAATTTCATTTTCTAAAGTCTACAGATTCACTAAAAATAATTTGGAACTAGTTGCTGGTGATAAGCAAGTAGCACAAGACCATTTAATAATTATGTAAAATTAGTAAAATTAAATTTAATGTTATTATCATTTCAGTGTAGTCGTTGAACTACAGCTGCACAAATAACGTGAATTTCACATCCTTGGCTTCATATGATGTGCCATTTGAGCAGCCAAGTGAGTTCTCTTTCATCAGAGAAAGTTTCCTTTGCTCTTGCTGCATCCAGAGTTCTTTCCCTCAAAGTATGAATAAAGTCATTGTGTAGGGAGAAGGGTCGGGCAGTGGTTTGTAAAGGAAAAGTCACTGCCACAGAAATTTCTGAGACAGTTTGGAATTGTGGTTTGTTTCCTTAACCTCTGCCTTTCCAACGACTTTGAAAGACCCAGCAGGGGCTCTGAGACTGTGAGCCTTCCCCTGGGCTTACGGTCATTGTACACTTGCTGGAATGGACATCAAAGGGATAGGAACACATTTGTGGCAGCAGAAGCCAACAAGCTCAATCTCCTAATACAGTTTGGAAGAACTCTGAGATATGACTCATCCCTCTACTTATTGATCAGCTATCATCAATTATTTCTATCATTTGCATAATTTTAAAGTGATCATGTTTCATGTTGTGTATAATCATTGATATATAGAGCATAAATTACCAAATAAACTACTAAAATAAAAATATTATATTTATAGTATCATTTAAACCATTGGGGAATTTTTTGACAAGCAGTTAAGAAAATGTAAATATTCAAAGTCCTAAATCTTATCTGATGCCTTAAGTCAGTTAAAATGGGAATCATAAAATGGCAATGCAATAAATACACATAAAGTCATTTGACACATTTTGAGGTGGAGTCAAGATCTTTTCTTTGAACATAGGTCCATTGACTAGAAGGCTAATTTGTCATTCTTGCATAAAGAACATTAGTAATACATACTATATTGTGTGTGTGTATATATTTTATAACATCCATATCTATATAATATTCTGTGTATTATCTTAAAGAGACACTATACTGAGTGCAAAACCTTTTTAAACTTTTGGCACATTTTTTTCCAATCTGTTATCATTGTCTGAACACACCTAATTGAGTAGCAGTTATTTTTGGTGACCCACCTTTGTTGAGAATTTCCAAACCATTTACCTTAGTTTTTATAGAAAAATACTATTTATATACTATTTATTACAAAAATTATATTAACATGTACACTTGGTATAAATAGGTTTGGGTACAAAACCAAGTTTGGCCTGTCACTCCACCAATGGGAGCCAACGTGTGTGGGCATTAGAAGGTGGCATAGTAGCCAGGATCACTCATCATGCTTTGGTGGCTTGATGAGGATGTGGTACAAAGGAAGTGGTTGACCAAGGGGATGTGAACCATTCCTCAGTAAAGGTCAGTAAAGCAGACTTTTACTTTTGCATAGAACAGACCAGATATTGTCCACGATTTGTAGAACAGCATGTTAAAGGATGTTTTTTTTTCTACATCTTTCCCACATTGTGATAAATATTAAAAACCCATTATTAACTCTTCCATCTAGCTTATCCTATTTGTTTGTTTGTATTATATGATTTAATTATATCCTGTTAAACTTGTGCATGGTGCAGGACTCATTTTAACTTTTAAAGTAGTTTCTAATCTTGACCACAGAATCTTAGATTCTATAGCAGAGGGAGATGCCCATGATCGTTTAATTATATCCTTATTTTCTGTATACTATTCAGATGGAGTTGCATAAAACCATATTTATCTTCTGATAATCAAGTTTTCAAAAGATACTTTATTTAAAAGGAAAACATATATTCATTTCTTGTAACATTACTAATGTGTAGGAAGACCTATTTGTTGTCCATTCAACAAATATTTATCGATGGCCTTCTAAAGGTCAAGCATGACGTCATGTACAAATGCATGCTATATTTACTACATTGCATATAGAGGGCATTTTTAATATCTACACAGAAAATGTCCATGACCAATATGATAACTGTGTTACTTTTCCTTTTGCCACCTATAGTTGCTGATAATAACTTTGATAGTATTCAGAGACCAAACTAAGGCAGTTATTTCCACTCTCACAAGTTCAAAGAAAATATAGTCCCATTGTTAGCCTTTGAAAATAAAAAACTAAGAATGTCAGGCAATATAACTTAATCATTTAAAAAGTATTTCCATCAATTATTTTCAATTGGAGGAGCATCCTCTTGTGGAAATGTTTCCTGTGGAGGGCAAATGCTCTGGAACAATTCTACAAAAAAGGATTTTCTGGTAGAAATGGATTTTCTTGTAGATATCCCTTTGCATTTTTAAGTCATTTTATTTACACTTAGATACTTATTTTAAAAGTCAAAGTTTAATAGGATGTCATTGTTTAATAGGATGTCACTGTCTCTATCCTATATTTTAAATGCAAATCACTTTTCTATGATTTATGCACTTTCGTAATCCAGGGAAATGATTTGCAAATTGAGCTACACAATACACCCACCTGAGGAACTTTTTAAAAATACCTCTTGGGGCTGGCACCATGGCATAGTGGTTAAGTTCAACGCACTCTGCTTTGGCAGCTCAGGTTCACAGGTTCACATCCCAGGCACAGACCTACACCACTCATGAGCCATGCTGTGGCAGTATCCCACATATAAAATAGAGGAAGATTAGCACAGATGTTAGCTCACGGCTAATCTTCCTCAGCAAAAAAATATAAAAAATTAAAAAATCAAAATACCCATCGCTGGGCTTTGTCCTCAGGGATGCTGATGTAATTGGTCTGTGATGGGACCCAAGCAAGAATATTTTTTAAATTCCTCTAATAATTTTAATATGCAGTTTGAGTTGAGAACCTTTGATATAGAACATAGGTTGCAATTTATCTGTGTTAAATTTATAGATTAATATTAAAATAATAAAGTGGTGTATTGTAATTGTCTTTTTAAGTTTATTCATTCAACAAATATTTATTGACTGCCTATTATTCTCCAGAACTTTGGGTGGATGCTTTTGTCTTTCCTAGTTTGTTTTTGGTGAATAAGACATTATGGAATTATTTAAACACCATAAATAACATGTAGGGGAGCTGAATTTATTACTCTGGTCTTCAACAGTGCCTTAGTCTGGATAACATGTGACTTTCTTGGCTTTGTCCTATTTTTCTTTCTATTCCTTCAGTGTGCTAGTACCCAAAAGAAAATCTGTTTAGTCATTATGTGAATTTTGCATAATTTTATCTCATTGATTTATTCGATATATATTTGAGAAGCACCTACTATGTTTCGAGTTCTGTGGAAACAATCTTACTCTTTAATGACTCACACATTCGGTTGTGTTTGATGTGGCATACACAAGCTGTAGGGTACGTAGCAGCAGATAAACACAGTTAAACAAATAACTTCATCAGGGAGGATCAGGGAATGTTTCTCCAAGGAAGTTCCATCTGATATGAGCCAAGAAAAGAGGGGAAAGAATATTTCTAGTAAAGGAAAGAATATATGGAAAAACTCAGAGGCGTGAGAAAGCATGACCTGTGAAATGGTCGTAGCGTGGAGTGAGAGGTGAAGTTACCCTGGCTCTCCTTACTGCGTCACCAGGGGTCTTCTGTACCAGTTCATTTTGTTTTTTTCCTAAAGAAAATGGGGAGCCACTGAAAAGTAATGCATATCACATTATGATTGAATGAGTCCCTCTTAACACACAGATATTATACGTGTATATGTGTATACATTTTCAAACTAATCAGTTGAATTTCCCTCTTAACACACAGATATTATACGTGTATATGTGTATATATTTTCAAACTAATCAGTTGAATTTCCCTGTGAATATATTTGAAGTTCTCTACTGCTTTTGGAAAGAAAGAAATTAGTGATGGGTCCTTGCAGCCATTCAGACAAGTCTGTAATATGTGTGTGGCAAAGCCTAAAAACCTACACAATGTATTTGTTGTATTTCGGTGGCTTTAGCTGAAGATTTTACTCTTATTTTGAGACATTCATTTTTTAAAGTTCCCATAACAATGCCAGCAGATGCACTTAACACATTTTTGGTGCAGAAACTAGAGATATGAATTGAGACTCAACTGTCTTTGGGTGACATTTAAAGTCATGAGATTTGGATTTTTATCTTTCTGTCACGGTGGTATCCCTGGTATCTAAAATCATGCCTGTCATGCAGTAAGCACTCAAAATGTCTCTTGAGTGGCTGAATAACTACAAAGCGCAGAGGCCCTTCATTTTTGAGATTAATTTAATATTGAATTACAATAGGGAGAATAGCTAATATTTATTGAATACTAACACATGCCAAGCACTGTTCTTAGAGCTCTTATATATATTATTTCATTTGATCTTCATAACAATTTTATGAAGTAGTAGTATTATCCCCCTTTTACAGCTGAGGAAGTTGAGGCACAGAGAAACAAGGGGACTTGCCAAGCCTCATAGCTAATACCTGCTGAAGGTAGGACTTGCACCCAGGCAGCCAGATTCCAAGAACCCGGTCCCTTAACCTCACGTCGAATATCAGGAATTGACAGCAGTGACTTGACAACTCTGCCGTGCTCTCCCGGAAGGCAAATAAGCAACACCCCGAGTTGCAGCCCAGTGAAACGCTGTCAGGATGATTGATTCTCTTGTCCCAGAAGAGATGCATTACATTTTCCGCCCAAATAGTTTTTGTCTTTCACATTGTTTATAACTACTTCTCCAATGGCTTGGTTTTTAATAAATTGCATATGTTCATTGCTTCTTTTTAAAGATTTTTTCTGGAGACATTACTTCGTTCATTTTAGGGAAGCCCTGAAAATAATTTGCTTTCTCAGTGTGACTAATTATTTTTGCCCTTGCTAAAGAATTTATTTTTCAAATGGGAACTCAAAATAATGAACTTTCGCTTGTACAACTTTACTGGAGTAAATGATCACTTATCTTCGGAGAGAACAAATGAATGTTCTTGAAAGAGAATAAGCTTCCAAAATAAACTTGAGGAAGAGATGGGATGCTCAGGGCCCGACGGCTTGCTGATGCAAAGAGGAGGACTACCTCTGTGATTCTTTTGATCTTTTGTTTGATTTTGTTTTTAACTTGGGCATTAATGATTTTTTTCTCTCCAGACCATCACTGAAAAACACAAGCTAAATGTTCCTGAGACGATGACCGAGGTTCTGGATGTTTCTGATGAAGAAGGTAAGACTTTCATTCAAATTTCCGTGACATCTGCTGTGGTCTCACACAAGGGCAAGCCATTTTCTTTTTTCAGTGACTAGGCTGGTCAGTCGGTGAGAATGACAACATCTTAACCTTTAAAGTCACTTTTTCACCTTTGTTTCAATAGATCTACTTTTGCCATTTGGGGGAGGGAGGATTTGAACAAGAATGTTTTCAACCGGTATTGTCTTGAATGTCTCACTAAATAGTAAGGCTGGGAAAAGGGGAAGAAACTGGAGATTGGCCATGTGTTAAAATTTCTACCTGATAATATGATTGTTAATAATATATGTTCTAATTATGTTAAATACATTTTTTATTAAATGCCCTAAAGTGTGCCTTAAAGTATCTGTGGTATATTGAGAAATGTCTGCTTTCTGACTGCTTCAGATGTACAGAATATATTTTACATCCAGAGGATAAGAGCCATAGAGAAAGTTAAAAATAGCATGGCAGTAAGTCATACAAATTCAACATAAGAATTTGGTTCTTTAAGTCAGAAAATATGCCCCCTGTAGTTTTAGAATTGATAAAACTTTTCTAAGGCATTGAGTGGATTTCTAAGTCCTGAGAAGCCTGTTGCTCTGGGGCTGACCTGGGGGGAGGGGGAAGGGAGACGGAACATTGTGTTAGACGTCCCCCTAGCAGGGTTTCTGGCTCCCTACCTCTACTTCAACTAGAGTAGTTGACTTTTCTTTTTTTATTTGAGGTTTAATTGACATTTAACGTTATGTTAGTTTCAGGTATACAACGTAATGGTTTGGTATTTTTGTACACTGCGAAATGATCACCACTATAAGTCTAGTTACCATCCAGTAGTTGACTCTTCTTGACCAAAGAAATCTGCTGCTAAAAAATCATGAATGCAGCACATAAAGTATGCAACCAAATTTCGATAGTACAGCTCTCAGTTAAGTCTATATATTTGAAAAATTATTGCCATAAAAGATGGTACTGGGCCCAATGCTAATTACTTTTGTGGAGAATTAGTAAAGGTATTTCTTTAGGTTCTTCCAGATATAATCATAAGGAAAAACTTTACACTGAGATGTCCTTATTTGGAACCAGTTTGTTAAATCAACTGTTGGTAAAGGCGTTGCATTATCTCAGCTTTTAAAAGAGCTTATGACAAGAATGAACAAATGTTGGGTCAAGTGTATGATTTTGAGTAAATTAAAAGGTATTGCCAAAGCCAGAAGTTTCAAGTATTTATTATAATAATTTTGTGTTCCATCCTAATACTTGCCAACTAGTTTTCAGCATTCATATGTGCATACTACATTTTGTTTCATGGGCTCATCTTTCTTATCTTCACTTGTATGTTGAACAGCTTTAAAACAGTTTGGTGACCAGTTTATTGATGGGGAAGTACTTAGCGATTCAGGTACCTTTAGAGGAAATTGTTGGAGTGAGAACTTTTCTTTGCTTTTAGTTTTTCTTAACTGGGGAAAAGCAACTTGCTTAATACTAATCTGTTTCTTTTGAAATAGCATGTGTAATGTGGGTGGAAATATGTATGTGTGCATTTAAGTGTGTGGATTCTATTAACCTAGAAGCTTAAAGCCGTGAATTGCTTATGCTCTTAATGAAACCTATTAACACAATTAAATTATCTGATGACAGCTTGAAATGAATGCAGTTAACATCATTCTTGGGTGAAGGTATATTTTAGGTGTGGTAAAAAAATATATTAAATTAGTAGTTATAATGTGATTTTTTTAAGGTAGCTAGGAATAGACATAAAGTAACCTTTAAAAATTATTTAAAAATTATTCCCTATATGACGAAAAAGAATTTTGTCATATAGGGAAAAATAAATAATACAAAATATTCTATCTAGCAAGTAGGTTCCAATGTACATGTGGTATGACTTTAAGCAAACTTGTTACATGAAAATCTGAATTTATAAATCAGATAAATTAGATAGTGATTATTTAACTAAAAAATAATTTTTTATTTCCAAAATAATTGTTAAAGGATTCCAATAGCTAATGCATTCAAAGTATTTACTGGGTTTATAGAAATTCCATTTATATAAAACAGCCTCTTGGACCTGCCCATTGCATAATATAAGATCTATCTATAACATTCTGTACACTTTTATTAAAACTGTTACATATTAAAAGTTGTTAGTGATAAGAACTCTTGATTTGAGAAGAATACTGGCTAATGATCAAGAATTTTGTGGTGAGAGAAGAAAATTTCAATTTTTAGATATAGCCAAAAACTTAACATTTTTTTCCCAGAAATAAATTCAAGTTGAATAATTTTTATGTAAAGGATATATTTGAGTATTGTGAAGCAACTTTTTAGTGCAAAGAATTAGTATAAAGGGATTTGGCTGGTTGTCATTGCCAACCCTTTAATGTTTTGTGCCATTAAAATGTTTTCATGGAACCTACTGTCACTCATATGGACAGAGTGCAGCCGCATGTGTTTGGAAGGTATTAGCCAATCCCTGTTTTCTTTATAGGTCTACTATTTTAATGATAGTGTGTGTATCAATACTCAAAATAGCATTGAAGCCAAGTATAGATATCCTTTCAGGCTAACTTGCTTATCTTGGTTTATTCCCATGCTCTTGAGATCTGTGTCCTACAGAGGCTGGTCATAGCTAAACGTGCCACTATCATTGAGGAATCTTGTAGTTTCCAGATATCAAAATATGAACTTTACTTAAAAAGCCAGTAATTCACCATCACTATACAGTTAGTAGGAAAGATTTTTCACAGAATTGGAATAATTGGAGAATACAACAAAAAAAAGTTAAGTCCTAAAACCTGGGAGTCAGAACTCTATTAAGTGAATATATAGGTAATGACAGAGAAGGGGTTGTTCCAAGTATAAGATACAATAAGGAAGTTCCTTTTAGGTTTGTTATGATGCAAGAAAACAGGGCTTGCCTTTTGTTCATTTGTTTTACATCAAATAAGTAAGTTGATATAAGGAAGTATGTTAGGGGCCAGCCCAGTGATGCAGAGGTTAAGTGCACACATTCTGCTTCGGTGGCCCGGGGTTCGCCGGTTCAGATCCCGGGTGTGGACATGGCACCGCTTGGCAAGCCATGCTGTGGTAGGCATCCCACATATAAAGGAGAGGAAGATGGGCATGGATGTTAACTCAGGGCCAGTCTTCCTCAGCAAAAAGAGGAGGATTGGTGGCAGATGTTAGCTCAGGGCTAATCTTCCTCAAAAAAAAACGTATGTTAGAGTATAACCGTTCTTCCACAAGCTCTCTGAGTTGTGCAGAATTCTTTCCAAGTCTCATAGAACTCACCCCAAACAAATAAGAGCTAAAAATGTTAATCCAACATCGTATTTTAAAGGAGAGCTTCCTTCCTCCCTCTTTCCTCATTGGCTTGGGTAGGGCAGCGGTTGTACTATTTGCTCATATAGGGAATTTGCAGAGAGAAACAGATGGGCAGAAGGTAAGGTGGGAAAAGAAGATGAGTCTTGTTTTGGATATGCTACATCTGAGATGATTATAAGAAATCCACGAAGCAATTGAATCCAGGATGTGGAGAAGTCCAGGAGGCAATTAAAATACAAATGGGGAGTTTTTTGAGAGAGGTCTGGGATGGATACAGATTTGTGTATAGTCAGTATATAGGTGGTCCTTGAAGTCTTAAAAACACGTGCTAATATGTCAAATAAGAAGAAAGGTCACTTGGGAAATATCAACATTTAAGGAGAGTGGAGACTGGGAGGAAAGACTCCAGAAATAGAGGGAAGGTCAAGAGAGACTTGTGTCAGAGAAATTCAGGAGGGTCGTTTTCCAAAGAAGAAATCACCTCTTGGCCACTGGTTAATTTGTAAAATTAGCAAGCATCTGTTTAGTAGGTTTGACAATGAAAGGAAGAGGAGTCAGTGTGAAATAAAGAAGGACTAAGAGTTGGGGGAAGAAGTTATTGTATTTCAAAGATGGCAGAAAGATGGATGTTTTATCTGTGGAAGAGAAAGGGCTGACAGAGGGGGGAGGTTGAAGATGAAGGGCCTACCAGACAAGGTATCTGGGAAGATGGGAGAAGAAGAGGATCCGAAGGCAAGAGTGGGCTAGCCTTGGACTGGGAGAAATCACCTCGCCTACAAAGATGGGAGGCAAGGATATGATTGTCTTATTTTGGGGGCACATTAAAAACATTTAAAACTTTGAGCTGTATGCAGAATTTCCTAGTTATGGACCAACTTGGGCAATTTTATTTTTTCCCCAAACTGATTTTATATTCTAGTAATTTCCGCAGGCATTTCTGTTTTCCACCTCACACTGCTGATGTGCACTACTGAATAGCATGCTTTATACACAAGTGCCCTGGGAGGGAAATTTTACGGTAGCACCAGCAATATTAGTACCCAAACATGTGCCTTTCCAGCTAATTCTAACATTGAGTTGGGATCTGGCCCCTGATACCAGCGTTTAGGGACTTTGCTTCTTTGGGCCATTTCTCTCTCAGACGTAATCAAGACACCAGGATACAGTCATACATCACTTAAAACAGGGGTACATTCTGAGGAATGCATCGTTAGGCGATTTCGTCATTCTGGGAACATCATAGAATGTAGTTACACAAACCTAGATGGTGTAGCCTACTACACACCTAGGCTATATGGTACTAATCTTATGGGAGCACCGTTGTATATGTGGTCCATTGTTGACCAAAATATCATTATGCAGCGTGACTGTCTATACCTAAGGCCCTCACAGGTGTCTATGAAACCCTGAACTTCACATTTAGTAACATTGAACCAGGAGAGGATTTTTTATGTAGCAGCTGTCTTAGATAACATTGTCACAAAACCATCAAAATGCAGAAAATGAGGAAGACTGTAAATACGGGCATCCACTATCTCATGATCTCAGCGTAAGCAGAGGTTTTTAAATTGTGCCTTGACTCATCACCAGTGACAAAATTTGATACATGTGATGAAAATTTGCTCTTCAGATTGCTTTCTTTCTGTCTTCTAATAAGATTCCATATACACGAGAGGGGCAAGGCTGAGTTCTGGTGGTTCATCTGTATGTTCTACAAGATGCAGCTGCGACACTGGCCTTGTCTTCAGCCTTAGAGTCATTCCAGCGAGGCTTCCTTCCTTTCTTTTTTCTCCACTCTTTCCTTCTCTCTTATAAACCTTCTCTCTACCGAGGGATGACAAGAGGGGAAATTGAGAGGAATAAAACAGAAAACTTGTAATGTAGGCCCTATTTTATTAAGGAGTTTTAAGAACCAAGAAATTGAAGCTTATTTTGAGTTACGTTTGTTCCTTGTGACCATCTTGGCTGCTAGCAGACTGTGATGGGAACTGGCAGATTAGGAGAATCAAGATGAAGGGCAAAAGCAAATTGACTCTGAGGAGGGACAGGATGCCCTAATCTGAGTGGAATTAGGAATTTGATGCCAGAAAGCAGCTACATTGAATTCTTGCAGGTTGGGGGCAAGTTGGGGGCGGGTTGGGGTAGGAAAGTGGAGGATAGAGAAAGAGGATATTCAAGCAGACTTCTGAGTTTTAAATAATCTTTTTGGCCTCTTGCTTAAGGGATCCATAAAGTATAGCTTATATTATATATCAGATCCTGCATTTAACTAGTCCCTTCACTTTTTAATAAATTAGAATAGACTTAGTCTTCCCAACTGTTAACAAAACTCATGTATTTTTTTCTGAAAATCATTTAGGCTTATATCCAAACTAGATAGTGCCTGTGTCTTGGTAAACCAATTCTTAGAATTGGTCTTAGAATTTTTTTTCTCCCAGAAATAAACAAAGGGGATCCTAACATTTGACTCTTACAAACACTCTTATGTGAAGATATACCAATTAAACAAGAGGTGGAAATGGTGGAACAAAAGTAAAAATAAGTACTACAAGGCCTATGTTATACTGTCTGAGCTTCTTGATCTTGTTGCTATGTTCAGACACCAGCTTTCTCCCCGCACTTTCTGCCATTGCTCACCAACATGAACATTTACTATTGCCAAGTGATTCCACTTAGTATTCTCTAAATAAGTATCGCATATCACTCTTTCATTCACGCTATTTTTACTGCTCTCCATGACCCCTTACAGACCAGCCTCTTGCCTGAAATACCATCATCTCCGCCTATTAAAACTGCATCCAAACAAATGACCAGCTCCAATTCCTTCTTCAATGATTCCTTCTCCAGCTTCACTGGAATTTCCTAGGGCTACCACAACAAATTACCACAACCTTGGTGGCTCAAATTTATTCTCTCACGGTCCTGGAGGTTAGAAGTGGGTCCGTGCTAACCTCTATTGGCTCTGGGCAAGAATCCTTTCTTGCCTCTTCCAGCTCCTAGTGGCTGTCAGCAATCCTTGGTGTTCCTTGGGTTGTAGATACATCACTCCAACCTCTGCCTTCACATGGCATTCTCCTCTGTGTCCTTCTCTGTCTCTTAGAAAAGCATGATCATTGGATTTATTTAGTATTTTTCTTATCTCAGTCCTTACCTTAATTATATCCTTACCTTAATTATTGGAGTCCCTATCTCCAAATAAGGTCACATCGTGAGTGGACATGAAATTTGGAGGGGACACTACTCAACCCAGTGTATCATCCTAAAGTGATCTCTCCCCGCTCTGAACCTTTTTGGTTCTTCAAGTTGACCAACATCCTGCATTTTGTGTTTGACTATATTGTTATGTATCTATAGGATGCTATTGTTGTTGTATCTTGTTTTCTGAGGGAACACTTTGAAGAAGAGAATGTACACAAGGGCAGGGGAGAACCACTTTAACAAACTTAATTTTAAAAAATTTACTCATGTTTTCATTAGCAGTATTAGATTTATGAAATATTTAAGTGGAGTAAAATTATATTTATTTCTGTTTAATGTATACATTTTTTCAAAAAATATTTTTTGCGTGAATGAAATTTAGCTCGTGTTTTGTTGGTGTGTCAACACTTTGACCATTTTGTATTAATAAAAATAATAGCTAGCAGTTAGAAATTCCAGCACTCTATTACACATTCTCTATGTTATTTAATTCGTGTAATCAGTGCAAGGTCAATTATTAGTATCATCCGCATTTTTCAGTTGTGGAAACCGAGGCTCAGGAAGATTAACTGGCAAGTAAGTAGCAGAATTAGAATTTGAACCGAAGTCTATCCAATTCTAAAGACTCAACTTGTAATTGCTATTCTGTGTAGCCTAATTCAGCCAAAACTAAATAAAAATCTAATGATGTCCCTGAAGGAACTATAAAATTAATTTTAATCGTGAGACCCTATAACTGTGAAATATTAAATGCATTGATTTTGAGACAAAAATGTAATGGTGGGTAAATTGTGTCTCTGTTTCCTGAATGGTCTTTTGTTCATTCTGTCTTTAGCTTTAAGTAATTTAGAGCACTAGTAATCTTTTGATATATATCCAGGCTCTTAGGATCATATGTACAGAGAAGTAATGAAATGTTTAAGACGTATCCCTCTCAGGCTGTATCTTTGTAAATAAATTAATGTTGATTGAGAGGAATTATTGTAAGCAAATGAGATTAAAATACATGATATTTACCTTCCTTATAGAAATGAAGCGCATTCCTTCGGGCTTTTCCTTATAGAGGTTATCAGGCTTACAGTGTGTGGTTAACGCTCCTAACAAGTCATCAAAAACAGTTTCTCTCAGCTGTGTTATTCCTCCGTTCCATCATGCTAATGGTATATAGGGCATGCCTGTGAATAAGGGATTATTTATTGAATTACCTGAAATCTGTTATTTTGAAAGTGAGCTATTTCAGTTTGAGGGCAGAGAACGTCCCCTTACCATTTGGACTTCCAGATGTGAGCTACAGCATTCGTCATCTCTGCCTGCCACTGCTTAGTTACCTAATTCACTTTTTTCGATGTACTTCACCTTTGGGGAGCCATCTAATTTCCAAGAAAACATTCTTTTTATGTTCTGTAATGTTTAAAAATTAAGTTCCAGTTTGTTTATTAAAATGTCATAATCTGCTCACTTTGTTCCAGTGTTCTTGCCCTAATGTGCATATTTTGTTAATCTTATAAATCGTATTACTCCATTTAACGTTCCTCCTATTTGTTTTAGAGTGGTAGACATTTCTTAGAATATTGCCAATTACATGAAGAGACTGTTGATGCTCGACATTAGGTACAAAGTTGTTGACACTACATATAGAAGCAAGTAGTCTGCCTGTCATACTAATTAAGTTAAATAATATAAGCTATAAACCAGCTATCATGGTAAAGAAATGAGTGAAGAAAATTGACTGATATTGAAAGAATTACAATTCAGGTAATTATTTCTTCTTGATAAGCAATAGGAAAATTAGTCAAACATTGTTTCTCTTAAGTTTTAGCACTTTTTAATTGCATGTGTTGTGTTTTCTAGCGTGCAGTGTTTCAGTGACGTCAATGTTATGATGCTGATGTTTTTCACAATCAATCATTTTGTAGCTGATAATACATCCAACAAACAACTCTTTCTCCGTCTTCCTCTGATTGTTTCAAGGTGATGACACAATGACAGGTGACGGGGGAGAATACCTTCGGCCTGAGGATCTGAAGGAACTGGGTGACGACTCTCTCCCCAGCAGTCAGTTCCTGGATGGCATGAACTACCTGCGGTACAGCTTAGAGGGAGGACGCTCTGACAGGTATTCACACAAAACTTATGTTTGTTACCAGCCGGAAGTGGGTGCAACACGTTTTTATGATGATGATAAAAAAAGTAGCCATATTTATTAACACTTCATAAGTACCTCACTACTCTCAGCAGTCAGCATGTTATCTTACTGCATCTTTAACAACTTTAAGTGCCCATTTTAAAGAACAGGAAACTGAGGCCTAGAGAGATTAAATAACGATAAAAATCAAACAACTAGGAAGAAGCAGAGCCATGATAAATAAAGAGCTCTCTACTTTTAAATATGACGTTTTTAATCATTTGCCACATTATTCTCTAAGCAAATAAAAAGGACAGTTTTGCCTTATGGGCAGTCTTATAAAGTGGCAATGATAGACACTTCCAATCCCTTTGGGGTTTTTGTTAGTGCCATAATGTATGTGAATAAAAGGATGCTGTGAAGAGGGATTAAAAAGAAAAATTCAGAAGGAAGCTATGTTGGAACTGACTTTTTCATGAAAAAGAATCAAAACTGAATCGCACAAGAGCCTGGACATAAAGGCAATCTGAGAAAAATCTGCAGGAGCCCAGGTTTTATCAACAAATCTGGGGAGGTTTCTATAATATTCTGAAACGAAACATCCGTGTTATTTTTTGGTTATTACTAACTAGCAGGACTGGCGTTATTTTTTAGAACATTCCATGGTACCTCATCAAAAGTATGACTGCTAATTTAGGTTAAGCATGTAGTTGTCCATATAGTGTCACGTCTTTCACTAATCAATAATCTCAAATTTAGAGTTTTAGTCTTGGCTCTATTCTGAGCTGTATCCGGCTTATTTGGAGTCTAAGAAATAAACACTTTAAAGAGTAGTCACTTCAGGGCCGGCTCAGTGGCGTAATGGTTAAGTGCACACGTCCACTCTGGCAGCCCACTTTTTGCTTGTTCCTCAAGCAAACAGAGGAAGATTGTCAACAGATGTTAGTTCAGGGCCAATAACCCCCCTGGCCCCCCCAAAAAGAGTAGTCAATTCTAAATGGATAATTAGCAAAAACCAGCTTTTCTTGGTATTTTTCATTGAGCACCAGTGCCCCCTCGCCTACCTTGTTTTTCTTTTAAACAATTGAATATGCATGTAATAAGTACCTTTTTAGGCTGGCTTTGTGGTAGATGCTGGAGTTACAAATATGACTAAGACATGATTGCTAAATTTTTAGTCTATCGAGGTGGGAGAGACACAAGGCTGGTGGTACCCATAGAGTACAGCCGGAACCCTGAGGCTCAGGCTCCTGGAGAAGTTGAGCCCAAACTGAGATGGAATGATGAGTAACGATGGTGAGGGAAGATGGGGAGGGCGTTTGAAGCCTTAATAAGATCACGAGCAGAGGTTCATGGTGTGTGTGAGAAAGAGACTAGTGAGTGCTGCTGGAGGGTAACTATGACTGCCGCGGGATCATATTTGCATTTTGGATGGATCCCTCTGACAGTGAGTTAGAGGAAGAACTTGAGAGGAGAGTTGTCAAAGGGCTGATCCTGGCAGTTGCCACCGTCTGAGAAATTATTGCGCTAATATTAGCTGAAGTTGTTAAGAGAAGACTCGAACTACAGCCTTGGTGGTAGCAGTCATGGGACAACTTGAGAAATGAAAAAATCGAGAGCATATCTGCAAGGTAAAACTGGCCAGATTTGGCACTGGATTTCATAGGGTGAGTGAAGGAGAGGAAGAAGATTGGCTGGGCTCCTGGGCTTCAATGACTTAGATGGAGGGTGGTTCTTGGGATCAGGGTACGGAAGGAAGAGCCGCTCAGGTGGGTGAAAGAAGGGGGTGAGTTTTGACACACTGATAGATTTGGACCTCACAGTCTGAGATTCTTAAAAGACTTCAAATTTCGCTAAAATGAAATGTTTGTGGCTTTGTATGAATTCGTAATAATGTATGAGTAATCATATTACTGTCAGCCGAAAAGCCTTTATTTTCAGCATGGTCTCTCTTAAGAATAAGTGCTTGATTTAGTCCTTTTTCCTTCTTTGAAAGTACTTAGGTTGAGAAAGAATTTAGAATAATACTTTCTATAAAGCAGGGTTCTATGGTCTGATGATTGTACTTGAACCGAATACTTACCAGCATGTAAGCACGGGGGGTATGAAACTAAGAAGACATGGTTGGTTCTCCAGGTCCACACTTGCATTTCTAGAACACCAGATATATTCGTGATCTCCATGATAGAATTACAGGCAGTCTTTCATTTTCATGTTTTTTTTGTTTATTTATTTTGCTTAGACATTTCAATATGTTACCTATTTTCGGTAACCATTTTTCCTTCTCATTATTTCTTTATTTGGTATGCTTTCAATAGTACCATGCCCAGGTAGGTATTATGTAGTATGAAACCATGACCTTCCTGGATGCAGCCACATTTCTCTGCTCACTGCTCAATGTGTGTGTGTGTGCGTGTATGTGTGTGAGTTGGCAGGGAGTGCTCATATTCTAGAATTATGGATTTATTCTCAAATTAGGATTTTTATGTATTAAATTAAATAGCTTTTGAGCTAAAAGGGTGCATATATTACTAGAATGAAAGTCTGTGACATGCCCCAGGCATGACTTTGTCTTAGTGGTCACAGTTTCACCTTGTTATTGATAAAACATTAGCAAGCTTCCCCGAGAGGAACCTAATTAGCTGATGTATAGTTGGGAATGATAGAGAAATGATTCTGATGCCTAACATGTACATGGATGCAGAAGGAAAAAAGTAGGGGCAATATAGGATACATTGAATTAAAACACAACCAAGTTCTGATGAGTTGGATTTTGTGTCCATTTTATTTTGTTATTGCTTACAAATTAAAAATGCTATCCAAATTCTATGTAAAACACTAAACAACAGCAAACCACAGATGCTTCTCCATGTATCAAAGTCAGTACATTGAAAATTTTGGATATTTACTTGTCCAGTAGGGTTTGAAAACTCCATTAATTGAATGTCTATTAAATATTACAGGTTACTAAGATAGTAATTATTATGCTTTCCAGTGAAATTACAGAGTTTGATAGTAACTCCTATGTGTCCATTAAGCAGTTGTACCATAGTGAAAAAAGTATAAATTTAAGACCATAATGAAACTTTTGGCACATCCCTTAGCTGAACCGTAAGTAAAAATTTACACTTCTATGGACAGTGTTATTGTAAATTTATTAAATTAAATGACCTCTGAATTAATTTGAAAAATGGCAACTCCATTGTAAAGTACTTAAATGTGTTTGTGATATTTTATATCAGGATGGACATTTCTGATGCAGGGACTTGAATTATTGCACACCTTTATGCCGTTCACTATTCCTTCAGAGAGAATAATTTGTCTGCTGCTGGGATATTCTACCTTTATTTCATTTAACTAGAGTGTATGACATCATAGAAAAAAGAGCAATTAGAAACTATAAGCATTGATGAAATAACCAATTTGCCTTTTAGCAGTCAGTAAACAGAGTGAGCTAGAATAAAATCGTAGAGGACAGAGGTATTTAGACACATGGTTCCAACTTACTCATTCTCCTTGTCTCTCCAGCTTTTCCTATTCTCTGTCTCCATATCCTAATATGTTTCTTTCTCTCCCCTAATCTGCTTTTTGTGGTTGTAAGTCACTTTGTCTCTTTCTTTCCTTCTTCCTCTGTATTTCTTTTCTGTTGGGGCTTTAGGAAAGATAAAAAATAACACCAAAGCCCTTCTGCCCTCTTGGTTCAAAACCAATTAAGAGATAGACCCAGGTAAAAGGGAGATGGAGATCAAAAATCCACCTTTATTACTCAGGCATTGATTGCAAAATGTGGCTTTATATTTGCAGCCAAATGAGCTCCTTCAAGTCTAATTCCTAGAATAGACAGACATCCACTCACCTGTGGTATCTCCCTGAGAGTGGAAATTGAGACTTGGCTGCCTTCTTTCAAAGTTTAGACATTTACAATGGTGGCAACCACATCACTAGGTCTTATTTAAAGAACCATTATTTACCATTCAGTTTGTTCCCATCCAAGCTAAATTTCCATTTCCCTTTGAAACCTGTGTGTCTGCTATCCCAGTGCTACATTTAAAGGTCTACCTGGTGACAGAGTCCCCACTTGCTTTTATGAGCAGGCATTTCTAGTCTTGTATCCCAATGCCTCTTGCTCCTTTTGTACTGTTCATTCTTATAGATCTAGCACCTTTAAATGTGTGATGTTATAATCTGGATCTTTGAATTCTAAAGCCATGGATAGAGATTATGTAATTAACAAATCTCAGCCCAGTAGAACTTGATGGGGCAAGATGGTTGAGCCCATAGATGGACATATCATTTCCAGAGGTTGACCCTTCTACTATTTTCCCTCCCGTGGACCAATTCAAAACAAAATCAAGGAGAATAGAATTTAAGAGCTGGCAATCTAGTGCTGCCTGGTACAAAACACACACAAGTGAATCTTAACTCTCTTTGTGGTTTAAAGCAGGAAAAAAATGGTTCAGTCCCTCAGTTGAGACAAGCTTTTGCTAAGATTAAAAACCCTTTTCCCCAATAATTTAATCCATTTCTAATCCTCAAATTCAAGGTCAGGCCGAGGTTAGTCACAGCAGCCCACAGCCTGTTTATGAAGTGCACCATCAAAACCCAGCTGTGAAACTGTAAAATCAGCCATAATACAGGCTGGCTCCAACAGCCAGGATTAACATGCCTCTGGACGGGTTTACTAAGGGATCCAGGATGCTCCTGACTTGGCCCTGTCAGGAGCCTCTATCATCTCCAAAAGCCTGTATAACATGAAATAGCGAATTCCCAAATTATATGTAGATTTCATTTCAACACCCAGATTTATATAGTGTAAACACATAGGATCAGAGAGTCATCTCCGTTGATTCATGTCACTTACCCTCTAATAGTCAGGGTCTAGTTTTTAGGCATAAAACCTACAACAGAATAGGAGGGAGAAGGCGCTAAATTACTATGAATTATCTACCAAGTGATGTTTCCTCAAAGATCATTGAAGTTGGCTATATTGACACCTCATAAAGATGACAGTATATGGTTTACAAAATTAGGTATATTTGAAAGATGAAAATAGTTCCTGCTAATAAATACACTAACTTGACATATAGTCCATAATTCTACAATGCTTCACTAGCCAAATACTGACTAGCTAAAGTAAATCAAACTTTGCCTCTATAAATGTTGCGAAAGCTTGCAGAGTTCTTTATTTTCCCCTATGGGCTTTGGGCTAATATTTTGAATACAGATCTTTAATTCTTGGACTAACGTGTACAAAATATAGTTTATTTAAGATATCAACCTATTTGTCATTTGATTGTACAAATTGATTAGGAAGGAATGAAATTGCATCTTTGTAAATGTCACATTTACCCATCTGAGTATATAATTTAGAACTTTGAAATCAGATTTATCAAAAATGTAAAACATTGATTGTCAAGGCCTAAATCCCATTTTTAAGCCAAACCTCGTTTTTGGTTAGTGTGCACTGGCAGTTTATTTTTGTGCTGGCAGATGTGTCTGTGTTCTTGGTTGGTGCTTAGAAACAGCTTCTTGTGCTCTTGCATTTCATTGCCAGCACCTTTTGGTGCTTCACTCACCACGTACAGGACATGCAAAGGGAACAGTGCTGTCCTTTGAAATAGCATTGTTGGAGACACCAGAGACAAACAAGAGGAACTCCACTTCCGCAGGAAGCATGCATCTGGCCACAGTTCATTTCACTCTGTAGCTTCCAGGGGAAGGCACCAACATCCAGTCATTCACACTTGGGGAGGAGGAGAAAGAAGCATGGAGAGAATGGAAAATGAGTGAAAGTGAAACCTGTGCTTTCATTTTGTTCTCTCTGAAGACTATTTTCCCCCTAATATTTTTCTTAGTTTCAGGGGGATTAACATTTAACTCAGATTTAAGCAATCTATCCTGGAATTATTTCCAGTGTGAATTTCTTATACTGGCAGTAAGTAAACCACAGTTGCTGGTTTCAGACATTTCTGGGAAGAAAATGAATCAGATTAGGAGTATCAAATTTTAACTTCTGGATTCCCTTGTGTCCTTGCCATTGAGTGGTAGGAACCAGTCAAAAGGTGTGTTAGTTTAGTTGTTGGACAGAGAGGTAGGACGACACAGAGACCTGTGTTTTCTTCTCCCACGGTTGTGATTTATGTTCCCCTGGAAGTTGCACTGTTAGCTAATAGCACGCTTTTTTCACTCTCCTGCTCTGCTCTTCATTTCATCCGCCCAACCCTACCTGCTGTTGGTATATGACCATGGCCTCCTGCCAACCTACCAGCCTTCGATCCTTCAGTTCCGACAGGTCTCACACCCTGAGCCATGCCTCCTACCTGAGGGACAGTGCTATGATTGACGACACGGTTGTGATCCCCAGTCACCAGGTATGTGACTTTTTACCTTCGCGTTTCTGCTTTCTGGAGAGATTTTTAATCTTACCTGATGCTGGAAATGTCCAGAGAAAGATTTTTACACTAAAAAAAAAAGATTATCATAATTCTGTTGACAAACTATGATAAGAGATTTGAGGGTTTTCGTACAACTTGAAAACTGTTCAGTAGATTTTAAAATGAGCAAAGTTTTTCTAAAGTAACACACTGCTTCTTTCTTCAGTTATGCTGAATTCTTCTGTGGATGTTATATATAAAAATCTGTTTCTTTATAACGTCCCTAATAAAGAAAAAAGTGAAGTAGGATGCCTTCAAGGTGTAAGCTGAGTGGTACAAGTTAAAAAACATCTTAATGTTTACAATTGTTATTGATGTAAAATTTATTATGAAATATTTTAATTTTAGGACTGAGTTTATCTGCTTTGGCTGATTGGATATAGGGAAATAGATGAACCCCTGCTCTCCTCAAAGGCAATGACACAAATGTGATCTTATATCAATAACATAATTGAAATAGGAATGTATTATAAGAGATTCCTTTTTAATGCATTGGTCTTATATTTTTAAATGAAAGTTTTTCCAGGTAATAACACCTTCCTGTGGTACCACTTTTTGCAGTTCATTATATTTTACTTCAATGGAAGGAAAGTCTTGTTATTAAATTCAGTGTTCTTTGTGTTTAGGTGTCAGCGCTAGCCAAGGAGGCAGAAAGGAATTCTTATCGTCTCAGCTGGGGCACTGAGAACTTAGACAACGTGGCTCTTTCTTCCAGCCCTATTCATTCAGGGTGAGTAAATCAATATTATGTATCCAGATCAAGAGGTAAAAAGAGATGAGAGTGAAAATAACAGCCTTGTCCAGTAGCTTTAGCTGATGGCTCGCTTACAGGGGAAGTGACCTTTGTTTAAACTTGTAAATAACATTGCTTTATCCAACATGGACTCTATCTCCAAAAACAAACCAGCAAAAAGGGTTGAATTGAGCATAGAAAAACTGATGATTGTTTTAAAATTCCTAGTAGAATTCCGTCGAACAGCTTGCTAACTAACCAGAATATATCCATGACCTCCTTACTGTTCACATTTTGTCTTTAAGACATCTTAAAAAGAGGTGCAGGATCATTTGCTTTCTAGAAAGTTCTATTTACTAAGATTAACTGACTAGTTTAATAAATGCCTTTCCTCACATGGTAATGCAATTAAAATAATGTTTTCAGGAGTTTGAGTCACACAGATAGGTAGAAGAGTTCATATGCCATTTGAAGTAGGGATATGCTGCAAAGGCAAATTTGAATGCAACAAGTCAGGTTCTCAATCATCTTTAAAAGCCATCCAGGTAATATATATGCCACTACTACGTAGGGCATGCTGCCTGTTTGTCTTAACTCAGTAAAAAGTGGAACTTTGAGTAAATAATTTTAAACATACTTAAAGATGTTCTTAAGGTGTAAGAATTTAATTATGTGGAATATAAATTCCTTAAAGAGTTTCAAATTGTAACACTCTTGAAAATTGGCTTTTCCCTTACATTTTAGTTTCAAGTTATATAGTAATTTCATAATTATGTATAAACCTTAAAATACTTTTTCATTTAATCACTTTTAAAGCCCTACCCATATTTTATCTAACTAAATGTGATACTTTGGTTTAAATTATTATCCCAAACTCTTTATCCATAATCCTCAGAACTATTTTGAGGAGTGGATCCTTTCTTGTTTTTATTATTCTAAAATATTCTCCTTTCAGGAAAGCATTCTAAGATAGTATAGTTAAAAATTTTGGACCTCAGGGCCGGCCCCGTGGTGGAGTGTTTAAGTTTGTGTGCTCCACTTCTGTGGCCCGGGGTTTCATCGGTTCGGATCCTGGGCACGGACATGGCACCACTCATCAGGCCACGTTGAGGTGGCGTCCCACATGCCACAACTAGAAGGACCCACAACTAAAATGTACAACTATGTACTGGGGAGATTGGGGGAGAAAAAGCAGAAAGAAAAGAAAAAGATTGGCAACAGTTGTTAGCTCAGGTGCCAATCCTTAAAAAAAAAAATTTCTTTGGACCTCTTAGTCTAATCTTTCACTAAAGTCTCATAGGATATAAAATGTTATATAGATATTGAAAATAATCATAATGCTCTTTTCCTTGTTATATAAGTGAAAGTTAATTCTTGATAGAAGAGTTATTGAAGGGAATAGAAACCAAATTAAACCTCATCCAACTTTACTTTGATATTTTTAAGTATAAAATGAGATAAATAAAATCTGACAACTATCAATTATTCAAAAAACATACCATTTCAATCTGCTACTAAATTTCTCAATGATGAGAAGAAGGAAAAGAGGCTTGGACCTAGAGTGTTGAAGGATAATAGATCAGAATCTGGAAACCATAATAAAGTATATGAAGTCTGTATCCAGCCTACAAAGTGACAAGATTATTTTAAGCAAAATGTGATCAACTATTAATAGCTGAATTTATAAAAGAGTCAAAGTGTTGTGGTAATACTTCAGTTTTCAAAATAATTTGTTTTAAAGAAGGAATTTCTTAAAAAAGTCTTTTAACTACTGAAGGTCAGTAAAATGCAGTCACTAAGTACATCCATATACATACCAATTGTATAAAACTAGATACATATATAAGTACTTATAGTTATTTGCTTATGATGAACCATGACGAACCAAGAGCATCCAGTGGCTAAAGATTAATTGCTTATTAAGATAAAGATCTTTAAAATCTTGGTCTCTAATAAACCAATTTTTCTGTGAACTTCAAACATGATCACTGACTCTAAATAATTCTCAACTCTGGCTGTATAGTAGAATCTCCTGGGAGCTTTAAAAAATACTGATGCCCAGGTCTCAACTCACATCAATTACATCAGAGTCTCTGTTGTTGGGGCCTTGGCGTTGGTATTTTCCGCAAGTGTCAATAATCCAAATATATGAATTTGATATACACTGTTAGAAAGAAAGATCTTTGCCTAATAAAACTTTGATTATTAGAGAGACCTGGGTAATTAACGTATACCTAGTTCTCTCAAACATTTTTTCTCTCTTCCATTCACTTGGGTATTCATTTTTCACATATTGTTGAATTCTACAAAGTACCAATCCTTGTGCCAGGCACTACGGAAAATAGATAAGTAAGACCTACCCTTACCTTTAAGAAATGCATCTATATGTTGTTATTTGAAGTTGGAAGACAATCTTTAGAAGAGAGATAACATGATGGTTAAGAGCGTGCTTTGGAGTCTGACCAATCAGAATTCCAGTTCTCGCCCTGATGCACAATATAGGACACTGGGCAAGTTATGTAAAATCTCTGAGTTTCAGTTTACTTATCTGTAGGACGAATGTTATATTATGGATCCCATATGAGAGCTTGCGGGATAAAATGCTTATATAAGTAGCATTTTGCTTAGAAAGAATAAGTACTCAATAAATCATAGCCATTACATTTATAATTTATTTATAATTTATACAATCCTCATACATCTTCCAGATCTTTCATAAATTCCAAATCAGTTCAGCAAAATGTATTCTGAATCCTCAAATACCAGTACCAATGTGGTACAATTCATAATGGCAGTGTTTGATTTATTGTTATCTTTATCAGATAGTCTATCATCTAGTAATGTCTCTACTATAGTATTGAACAGACAGTGCAACAGATGACTCTAATAAGATGGGTAATTACCATTGAAAACTCAATGGTTCTGAGTGTATTTGAAAGCCACCGTGATATTAATGTATATGAATAACGTTCATAATATCCTATCATGTAACAATGATTTCTTGTAGTTTTATTTGTTATACACTAGGTTCCTGAGTAGTAGTTTTTATATATTTTTCAAGGAACTAAGTTTCTTTTTAATTAACTGGGTGAATTTGTAAGCCACTTCAAAATCTGCCCAAAATGTAAGAAAAAAGTGGTTTTTGATAGAAGAGATAGTAAAGTTAGCTTTTTTATGCACATGTCACAATTTTGTGTATAATGTTCATTAGATTCTATAAAGGGACCTTAGATTAATAGAAGACATAGCTTCTACCAAGAAGTAGTATTAGTGTTTGCTTTCACCTCTCCTCTATGTTTCCAATGACTAATGTCCATGACTACAGGAGAATAGGTATTGGTGATTAAAAAACCTGTTCTGCCCAGTAGATACAGCCAATGTCTGGCAAAAGAAAGGCTGATAGTAGTATTTTCGTTGTTGTTCTTTAAGAGGTTGCATTATTGATTCACAGTCTAACCAACAGTTATTTCTAGCATCCCAATTATAAATATACCAACATAGCTTGGGTAAGAATTTGAATTTTACGGTTCTTCTCCAATTCATAAGTGCATAATGAATTAGCAGATGTAAGGTACAGTTCCCAGTAATAGCTAGTTTTGTGATTCATTTTAAATATTATTATTCCAAAGGTCTTTATTTTTATGTTTTTTTAATGATAGCCAAATACCAAAAATTAAATGAAAATTCATGATGTTATGCTACAAGATATTGTAGTAACTAGAAGTCCATAAGAAAGTGATGTTTTAGAGGACATATTTTTCATAAAAACATGTTGAAGGCAGTTTTGCTGTGAAGCTAAAGCTACTCTAAAACATCAAGTCTATTTTTAAAAAACATGTGAAGATATTAGCTCAAATAGTGGAAGTTGATATTTGAAATGCAAGGAAGTCAAAGCAGTTTCTCATTTGACAAAATTAATATTTGTCTAAATACCTATAGCAGTTAATTTAGTTCTTCATGTATTTCAAACACCCTAGGTCTTTTTAAGGTACATGAAGGTAAATTTTTTGGATGAAGAAAATTATTTTATAAGTGGCAAAACAAGTTTAGTAAGGTCGGATTTCTGGTCCATTAAACGTGTCCTTTCGTATATCATCAGGTGTTGAAAACACAAGAGAACTGTATGAAAACTTATGGAGGGTTTTGAAGAAGAGCAGACTCAGGTGGAAGAGGAGTGAAAGGCAAGCCTATAAAGGGGATTAGTCAGTGTGACCAGTGAGGAAGACAGCAATTCCCAAAGCAGAGAGCGAACATCTTGAAGAAAGCACTCAGACTTTGTTCGCATAGTGTTTTGTTACCTACTAGTAGGTAATTAATGTTACCTACTTTGCCTCATAGTTTACGCTACTGTTTGTCGTTGAAGCTATTCTTTAAATTGTGCCTTTTCTGTGTGCATTTCTTCTGTAGTAGCCCAAAAGGGCATTGCCATTATTGTGAATATATTAAAAGCATGAATGAAAAGCTTTGGAGACAGACTATGTCCATCAAATCAAAGACTTTGTAACTTTCATTAGAATGCCCCTTGAGCTTTGGTAACTTCTTGGGCACTTAGACTTTAAGTGTCCCCACAAGCCAGTATTGAATTGGGCTACAAATCCATATCCATTGATTTTATAACATCCCCAGTTCCCTAAACTGGGAGTCACCACAGAGCCCTCCTCCCTTGCTCTTCTCTCAGCATTTGCATAGAGCTACATCTCATTTATATTTCCATCTTTTTTTCAATGAATACTGTATTGGTATATAAGCAATATATTTCTGTTGAAAGTCACCTCTGATTTCCTTCTTTATATTTCACTTTATCCATTCCTTCTCTGTGCTAAAGTATCTATTCTGTTGCAGCCGCACCTCTCCATGTCTTGATCGTGACAACAGCAGGTGAACTTCTGCATAATTCCTTCTCTGAACATGTTGCCTATTCCTCTCCCCTTTTACCATCTCCTTCTGCATAAACCTGCCTCAGGATGCTTTAGTGTGAAGATACCTAGCCAGAGAGAGAGAGTGCTTTATATTCTCCAGATTGTGGCCATTGCTGAATTCCCCTTTCTCTATGGTGAAGAGAAATTTTGTGCCAAAATTAATGTAGACTTACTCTGTGAGCACCTATCTTGGTCATGGGTCTCCACTTCTTAGCTTCTTTTGTGAGAAAAAGTGCTACATGGAGCTGAAAAATTTTATTCCCAGCAATTGTGCAAATCGGTTGAGCTATTTTAAAGTTGTTTTAAAGGTTATGATTTTAAATGTCACTTAGGAGAGGCTATTTAAACTATATTCTAGGTGAACCAAAGGCTGAAAGTTTATTAATAGTGCATTTCCTTGCTACTGCTGCTTTTAATGCAAACTTTTCATATTTTGGAAATTGTCTAGATATTTTGGAAATTGTTTTGATATCTTTTTCATATTTTGGAAATTGTTTAATATTTTGGAACATTGACTAGAATCATTCAGTCAATGATTGATTCTAGTCAATGTGTCGAATGATTCTAGTCAATGTTCTAAAACATCCATTTTTCTATGTTACTTTGATAAAGTTATTTTTAAAGCTTCTTATTAGACTGCTGATGATAGTAATTTTATTACACAGTCCTCTCTCATGACACTACCAATTGTCTACAAATAAGACAATTTTATATTTCCAATTTTGAAAATTTTCTATCCATCCTTTTATTTTTTCTGAAACACACACTAAATATTGTGTTTCTACACATGAACATAGTGAGTGGTAAATAATTATTTGGTGATTTTAATAAACTTGAGCCACTTTTTTCAAAGCCATTTTCTATCTGTTTTTCAGTTTATGGAATTTGAAGGGTTAGGAAGGAATTAAAGGAATTATAGAGGAAAAAGAGTTCATGATGTGGTTTTCTCACAGTACCCCAGGAATCAGATTTCATGGAAAGCCCTCTTGCTATGTATGTGTGGATCACTGAAGCACCCTGATGACTTTATTTTTTCCTGTTTTCACCCAAGAACTAACTCTGAATGCTGCAATCTCCTTCCCATCCCACCCCATGGTCCTGGATGAATTAAGAGTAAACCTAAGGATGAGGAACTTTTGGGGTGGAGGATGTAGTCCTCAAAAAACCAGAACCATTGTTTTCTGCCCCTCCTCTGAAGCATGTACCTGTTTAGCTAATCAAATTGTGAATCTGTAGGCAAGTCATCTGCATAATAATGGTGGATCGCTTTTGCTTTTATCCTTTTTAAATTGTGATAACATTGTATCTCACAATTTAGAAAACCTCAACAAGAATTTCTACTTTGCATGATTGCTGAGTTTCATTTGGAGAGTAAGATATGCAATTAAAGCCAAGTATGTTATGTGGTATTTTTTGTCTGCACAGTCTGAAGTCAATGTTTAGTGCAGTGTGTGTATACATTTTCTGCAAAACTACTCGTTGACTGTTTTAACCATAGCAAATCATAACCATAGCAAAAATAATATACGTTTCTTGGAGTGGTAGCAGTTTATTTTCCAAATAGGCATTCTTCTAGAGCATCTGAAATGGAACATTTCAGTAGGCTTCCTAACGTAGTTAACAAGTAAATGGTACTGAGAATTTTAACACCAGCAGACCATCTTGGAGTTTATTTCCTCACAGTCTCTCATTTTATGGATGAGAAAACTGAAACCTAACGATGTTAAGCAACTTGCCCAAGGTTAGAGCAATAACTCAAGACAGAGATAGATCCAGGAAGGAGCATGGTACTTACTGCATTGTCTTGTGCTCTGTGATAGTAGTATTGTTATATCTTATTTAAATAGTTAGGTTCATAAACTAATAAAGACTCCATGTATATTAAATTGCTTTAGCAAAGTTCCAAGTTCACTGTAGGTATTGAATAAATGTTAGCTTCTCCATTTATTTTTTAGGCATTGTATGATATTGTACTATTATGTTTAAGACATTCAGAGTATAAAAAATCATATGGGTACAGGGAAAGAGAACGAGCATTTATTGAATTCTATAGGCTTTACCCACCTGTGATTTAATCCTCACTGTACCCGTAAGTGGTGACGTGATTATCCCTCATTGACAGATGATGCTTCAGTCTTCCAACTCACGAACGACAGAGCTGAGCTTCAATCCATATCCCATCTCCTCTGTACCTATTTAATTACATGTTTTTACTTCAATTCCTTTCATCTCCAAATGTTTGCAGGCATTATCTTGTCCCATTTTTAATCCCCTGAAATGGTGAGAAAGTCATATTTATTTAATCAACTCTAGTATGTGAACTGATTCATCTCATGACTCATGCCTTCCAACCTTTCACTTTTTCTTATGGTACAAAAAAGTACATGGTCTCTTACCATCTGCTTTTTGCTGTTTGAAATTGTTTGATACATTGCAGAATAACTGTACACTAATCTACTACCAATCCAAATAATGACAGCTTTTGATAGTCTGATATTTTTAATGAAAATGTGTACCCAATTTTGTATTACGAACTATTGGGATTAACTGATTAGCATGTTAACTGATTAGCATATTAGTTAACTTTTATCTAAAAGAATTTTCATCAGTACCTAGATATAAACTTGAATCATTATTTCTCTTATTCCCTCTTATTTGAAGACAAGACTTCTTTTAGCATACAATTTTACATATTCGGCTTTTTTATTAGGTGTTTATTCTACAATAACATTATTTGAGTCTAATTTGTTTAGAGTATTTTCTTGCTAAATTTACAGACATTTTTATTCATTATGACTATTATTTAATTCTTCCATGTCTTCCAATCCTCTTGTTTCTTTCTTGACATCTTTTTGTTTCGCTTTATTCTCAATCTCTTTCTCTCTCTCTTGCTGAAGAAAATCCCCTCGCTAGAGCATCACTGTTTGTAGTCTGTGCTGATTTCTTTGGTTATTTGATAAAGAAGCAAAGGCTTATTTTCTTTGGAGATTTAATTTTTCTTTTCTCTGAATTATGCATATTTGCACCTTAATTTTTCCAGTTTGCTTTGTGTTCTGATGCAGTACTTAGGGATTACTTTCCAGATCTATAATGACACAAACACACTTAGAGTTAAATTTATTTACTTGCAGCTTCAGTCTTTAAGTTCTTTTATTTTGATTTCCCAATCTTTGGTCTGTCTTCATGTAATTTCACTCATAAGAAAATGGTTTACTTTGGTCTATTCAAATGGTTTTTGCTTACTTTCATTTCTTACTAGTCCTCTATCAAGAGAAATAAATTTATTGGTTCTCTCATTTTGGAGCAGGAAAAGGCCTGTAGAAGAATATTTCATATTAAGGATGCTCCTTCCCAACTATTTTGCTATTTTATGAGCTGAAACATGTGAGTGTAGTAATTTGAATGAGTTCTAACTGGATTGGTTGTGCAGAGACCAAATGAAATTGCCTTCTACTTTAGCCTTCTTCTCTCTTTATTAGACAGAAATATATACAACTTCTTACAACTTGCCCTTTTCAGTCTTCCATTCATTCACTTATTCAACAATTATTTATCAACTACCTATTATGTGCTCCATCCACATTGTGCTGGGCCTTGGGGGAACACAGGAAGAAATATGGAGAACAAGGCCGCTGCCGTTATGGCATGTATATGACTCCTGTATTTGGTTATAATTCATTTTTCATTGACCAGGAAAGTAAGTGATTCTGAGTAAGCGATACCATCGTGTGACATCTGGGGCTTAGACTATGACCATCTTGGCAGCAGCAATTATGTCTTTTCTGTGTTCTCAGTTCCTAGCAGGGCACCTGACACTTAATAGGGTAACAAACATTACACGGGGAGCATGGAAATGGAAATTATGGAGTAAATGAGAACAAAAGAGAATTTCAAAAGGAACAGTCAATGATACAAACTCAGAGAAAGTAATTTAAACATATAGTTACTCAAACATTGTTACAGCCAAGAACATAGCGTCTTCAATTAATGCACCACTAGAGGATGCCCTGTATGCTCTTCTAGGTGGAGGCGTTGTATAAGCTATAAGCCGTCCCCGGAATGGATATAGTGGAAATATAATAGCACGTAGCATGAGTGTGGAAACTCCCTAAATGCCTTCAAAAGATACAAATAGTATCGAAGATTGATAATATTAAGCAGATGCATTGTAATAATTCCTTACTAGTCTGAGTCCCTGTTCTGCTCACCAATGGTGATAGTAACCAAAAGATAAAGCAAAAAATTAGAGAAAGTCAGAAATATGGCAATGAGTTTGGAACAGCACTGGTTAAAACTTAAGTAGCTTTTTTCTAGTGTTTATAAAAATCCTAGTCAAAAATAATACAATGGCATGGAAACTTTTATATTCATGGAGAAGTTTTACCAGTTCTTCCAATCTTTTGAGCAATGTTACATTTTAAAAAACAAATAGGAAAGAATTTTTTTTAAGAATTCATACTGAAAGACTACTTAGTAGTAGGAAAGCAGCCAACATTTTCTCATTGTGTTTTGATAAAGACCAGAAACATCCACACCTCAGTACTGGACTGTTGGTTACATAGGGCGGGGCATGAATGGCCCGTCTAGGCTGGCTCCTGCATGTGGGAAGGACTCTGATGCCTCTTCTTGTGGTCTCGTCCTGCATGGTGTGCTTCAGACAGGGACTCTGGGCTCCTTCGCATCCATTTTTGATACTAGCAACAGGATTTCTGTTTAATCGCATGCTTAATAATGCGCTCTGTGTTCTGCTGTGAAGAGGATGCTAAGATATTTTTTCTTCACTTGTCTAAAAATAACATAAATGTATTGTGTTTCTATCCCATAATTTACTTTGATGAAATTGCTTTAAATGTTTTAAATGTTGTCATGGATGCAGTATCTAGGTGTGGTGAATCTGGTATAGTTCTGCGCTGGTGAAGCTATAAGTAGATCCATAATACACCTATATAGTGCTTTCCTCTTTCTGTTTTGGTCTAAAAATCTTACAAATACAATGAAAACTGGGAAAGACAGTAATGTAGTTTGTGTAAGGGCGTACACACTGTTTGTTTGTGTCCTTGTGTGTATGTGCACAACAGTCAGATTGCCTGGTTTAATTTTTGCTCCTTGACAAAGTGAGTGCCTCCAACACATTAATGAGTGTTATGACTAACAAAATGACAGGAACTGACACAAAGCTGCATCAGGATCTGTTAAGATTGTCCCAAAGGAAACAACTTCAAAGTAAATCAAACCTTTCCTCTTGGTACATTTAAAATAAACAGGCTGAGTCACCTTGGATTCATGAACAGTTAGCTTGGGAAAAATAATAGAGATCCCTTTACATTTCTAAATTATTAGCTATGATTTCCCACGTTCAATTTACTATAATTTGGGGAAAATCTTGATGCACAGATATCCTCCATCAACATGAGCCCAGGGTTTCCCACTTCAAAACAGAGTAGAAGGTGTTTATAATCTTGTTTCCTGTCCACCCCATCTTTGTTTCAGTTAGCATGGCACGACAGAGAGATTCCTACTTAAGAAGTGAAAAAGTGCTTTTCAACCAGTAAATTGGTTCTATCTAAAACATTTTATTATTTTGCTTTTCCTCTTCTTTGAAATGTAATCAGTTACAAACCTGCATCCTGGGTAAGATGTTGGAGCAGGATGCATGTACACAGGTTAGATCTTGGGAGAAGGCCTGGGAATCTTTTTTTTTCCTAAGTCATAGAATTATATTAAAATGAGCTAGACAAGATGGAATTTAGAAAAGTCGAGTTAACTTAGATAAACTGCAGTTTGGTCGTTCCTCTCTGCTCTATCCTTATGTTGTTTCAATATGGGGATTTTTCAGGACACACTTAGAAGGAAGCAGGAGCCTTTGCATTTGTAACAAAAGAAGACTCCTCAGTGTTCTTAATTTAATTTCATTCCACTTTCTTTCTAAGTCAATTGGGCATATTATTAATTTACAGTTTATATTTAATATCACTATTGTTAACAAGAATTAGCAGACTTCTTTAGTTCAAAATAATACAAAAATTGAAACAATAATGAAACAGAAATAAAGGCATTGTTATAAAGTAAAATAACCTTTAAGGACAAAGTTTTTGCTACTATGCATATAAATAGAAAAGAGGTGTTTGGGGAACATAGCATTATGGAAAAAAATTAACTTGACAAAGCTTATCTCTCTGCCTCTGATATTTCACAACACATCTAATCTTCTATTTTAATTTTTAGTTTCCTGGTTAGTTTTATGGTGGATGCCCGAGGTGGTGCTATGCGAGGATGCAGACACAATGGGCTCCGTATCATTATTCCCCCTCGGAAATGTACTGCCCCGACACGAGTCACCTGCCGACTGGTCAAACGCCATAGGCTGGCAACAATGCCTCCAATGGTGGAAGGAGAAGGCCTGGCCAGTCGCCTGATCGAAGTTGGACCTTCTGGTGCTCAGTTCCTTGGGTAAGGGTTTCTGATAAACCTCCCACTTAGTCACCGGTGAGCTTGTGTCCTCTACATGAAATCACTAGGATGGAGTGGAAAAAGGTACGTCAAAACGTTTTGAAAGAAGATTGGCCCCTATGAAATTGTGTAAAACTTGGAAGTAGCACCTCAATGCTTGACTACACTTACATGCCTCTCTTTGAAGGCATTAATGAGTTAAACATTCAGGTTAATTATTATTCTTTCTCTTTGGATGTGATAATAGCTGCTAGACTCCCAATGTGAATAATCATGTTTTAGCTGATGGTAGGTATTTTTTATTTCATCTGAGACTTAAGTGGTAAAGTCATAAAGAAAAAATACTACTCTATTCTAAACATAAATTTAAAGCTTCATGTCATTATGAAACAGAGTCATTATCTTCACTTTGGAAAGCAGTGTTGCCTTTATAGAAGATCCAAAAATTTAGTCTATGTGATTGTCTTTTCTGTTATCAAAATTGCTACCTTGAGTCTTAAAATTACACCGGGAGTCTATTTAGTCGTAGTTTTCATGAAGACAACAAAATCCAGACTAACTTCCGCCATGCTCTTTTTAGCAATTTTGAGCAGAAATTAGCATTTCTTCTTTCTTCTGTTGTTTGTATGGCTGCTATTATGTTAAGCGGTATCTCAATATCCCAAGAAATGAATAGCTACCGCTGAAAAGTGACGAAAGGATGAAGTTTTGGACGGGGACGAGTTTCAAAATACTTTGAAACAAATCAATTGTATTTAAGTCTTGTCATATCGAGTCTTTGTGCTTAAAAACTGGGAGAAAATCCTAGGAATCATGAACTCTTTTGCTTTGCCAATGTCATACTGGGGAGAGGATTTCTTGCTTTAGAATTCAGAAAATGTTCTAAAGCTATGTAATTTGGAGCAAACTCTTAACTGGTTGCTCCAAATTATGTTCACACCTGAAAAGGGGTGTGTCTGTATTTCCCAACTAAGGAAACCCCCTCCTGTGTCCTCTTATCAGACAGACCAGGGATCTAGAAGGAGCCTGTGAAGTTCTGGGTTGCATCAGAGAATGCCATTATGGTTGGAGCACTTCCCCCACAAGTCCTTCTGTGCTCTGGACCAGGCCCTTTTCCCTCCCTCGTGCTCAGGCTTTTAGGCTTTTTAGTAATCTTCAGATCTGTCAAGGAATATCCATGAAAACATCTGGCCTCTCTACCGAGTCAGAGTTTTTATTGTATTCCCAACAGCTTGGTCTTTCTTGTGGAGCATATTATTTTTCTTTTTTGGCTCATGCCCTGGCAGTGAACCTAAATGGGGACAGATCCAGCCCCTAAGTGCTCTCCTTCCACACACCTCCATTGTACACTCTGGGTCTCGGTTCCTTGCTCTTTGTGACCAATGGAGGGGCAGAACCAAACGCAGTGTGAAACCACACTTCACCCTGTTGCTCAGCTGGAGACGCTGGGGTTCTGTGGGAAACAACGCCTGAAGCTGACCTATGTTCTTTCTTTTACTGCTGCTTGGATGTGCTCAGTAAACTTCACCTGCCCACGGCTCCTCCCCCACTTAATGAGGGAGAAAGTTTGGTCAGCCGCATCCTTCAGCTGGGGCCTCCTGGAACCAAATTCCTTGGGTAGGAGTGACTTAAAACAAATTGATGGCTGCTGGCCCCCATTCTTCTCCTTCTTCTGCAATATGATTTCTCTTTTTGTCATTGTGCCCATGACATGTCCCTCTCTATGATTTAAATTCTGTATAACCTATCTTTAGTAGACCATTTCTGACCCTTGTGGTATGTGACTTTTATTTTTGAGTGATGTTTTTATATCTTTTCCCTTAAAGTGCTGTGACCTTCATTTTCGTTTAAAGCATGAGATCTGCCTAGTTGTACTATGTGCTAGTTATGATGTTGTTATGATAAATTCGGAGTCTGTATCAAAGCAACCTGGACTGAAAAATCAAAAGCCTCTGTACATTCTGAGAGTGAATGCAACCTGACAGTAGTGGGGTGGCGCATGTTCTGGATCCTGAATATAATAGGCATTGCACACAATTGGGCTGTCTGCTGAGGTGCTCGATTCAAGCCACATGTGTGCACATGCCTATTGTTACCCCGAATGAAGAAAATATAAACAAAAACCATGAGTGCATGACTCTTTAGTTCCCAAGTCTTCAACTTTTCTGACATTTCCTCATTTACAACACATCAAACTATGCAACACGTGAGCCATTTTCCCTCTTAAACCATTTTGTCATTTTGCACCTTGTAGAAAACGTTTCAGGAGGTTGGCACACATCCCAGATATGCATGTACATTTCTTTTGGTTAAATGTGTTCTACTTACATTTATCAAAGGAGAAGTTCCAGAATGCCACATGCACTCACAGGGAAACATCATTTGGCTTAAGGTAGCAGCATGACCCTGAGGATTGGTGCCCCTGAGGTGGAGTGCTACTGTGCAACCATCTGCTAGCCGACAGCTCCAGAGGACAGCCCACTCTGTCTCTGTCCCCAGAAAGAGAAGAATTCCAGGTCACTTTGCGACAGACAGAGTCAAGGTGCTTGTCTTGCTGTTGGTTAGCTCCTGTCCACACTAAACCTTCTGCCTTACCATGACAGGCCTGTGATCGTGGAGATCCCTCATTTTGCCGCCCTTCGAGGAAAGGAGAGGGAACTGGTGGTCCTGCGCAGTGAGAACGGGGACAGCTGGAAAGAGCATTACTGTGAATACACTGAAGACGAATTGAATGAAATCCTTAATGGCATGGATGAAGGTACTTCATACTGAGGGTTTTCAAAGAACTCTAAAGTGGAGGCATGAAAACAGTGCACTTCATTATGACCTAGGGGAATCTGGCATGTTCCAGTGATGCTGAGATGGAAGGCACAATTTATTTACCTAGTCTTACTTCTCTTGCATGCAGGAAAAAAAAATCCTTTAAATAGCAAATATCTCATTTTAGTAACGAGACATACTATGTCTCCATCTTTAGTGTAGACTTTTTCAAAACTAAGACGCAAGATAGAATAGATATTATTGTTTTGTAACAAAATAAGCTGATACTGGATAATAAATCTGTGACTTTAAAAAATGCCTCACTTGAAAATTTAGATATTTAAGACACTGGTAAAAAGTGCTCAGCTTTTCTATTGAAAAACTTACATATCCCATAACTAGTGCATCATGGGATAATATAATTTCTTTTTAACTTTCGATTATTAAGGATTCAAACGTCCGCATACAATTCACACAGGAAGTTAGCCAGGGTCGAATTTCATAGACACACGTACACATATAGTTAAGGAACTTATTTTTTCATTATGTCTTTAGACTCTGTAAATCCCAAATCCAGCTTGGGCCATTTTACCACAGGTTGAAATATCTGTTTGACTAGAAGGAAGTGGCTCATTCTTGGGCTCGTTAGGTTGCACAGAGACAAGGTCCAGTCCTAATACCAGGAGACCTGTTCTACTTTAAGTAACTACACAAATAGGGCAAGGTCTTTGCCTAAATGCCAAGAGCATGCCAAATGTTGTATAGCGCTGGACACACAGCTGCACAGCTGTTGTCATGTCTCTCTGTCTTCTGGGATTGCTGCAGTAGCTTCAGGCGTGGCTTGTGGATAGTAGACCAACAGCTGATGCTTTCATATTTCTTTCTGCATCCTGCTGAAATTGAATAAGATTAGAGACCAGGCTTCCACTATCCACAGGGTGGGTGGAAGAAGAAAGTATGCCCTCTAGATGTATAGGTCAGTATCTTCCAAGCAAGATACAAAGATCAGGAATCTTACTGATAAAGCCTGTTCCATGCAATATTTAGCTGCTCTGCTTCTTGGAACCATTTCTTTTGCCCACGTTTAGTTTTAGGATGTTTTCGTCTGAGATATTTATCTGACATTGACACTGCCATGAGCATTGGCATCTTGTCCTCGGACGGGGGCCTGCTGTTGTTACTTTCTACATAGGTAAAAAGCTCGTTTTAAAACAAAGATTCAGATTTGTGTATTTTCACAGTCATTATGTTTGGAAATGCATTCTTGTGTAAGCGTATGCTAGTGTTTACCAGAGCATCAGTGATGCACGATCAGATTCCAGGACTTCTGGCTTTTGGTACCTAGTTATACTCAATAGTCAAAAACACCACATAGTTGCTATTCCTGACTCTGTAATGAATTGTAAATGATTTCTAAAAATGAAAAACTTTCCATAATCTCTTAATAAATTCAGTAATCCACTTAGTTCAAATTTTCTACATTTTAAACCAGTCTGATTTTTTGTATTGCCCTACATATCTGCACTAATGCCCATGGTCCTGTCCTCCTGATGCTGGACGATAAGTTTGATAAGTTAATGGTTTCCAGGGAATATTGAAACCCTGGATTCATAATTACTGACCGTTTTTTATATCCACAGTGACTATCTCAAAAAACTGTCCTACTGGAGTAAACACACAAACACAAACCTTGCCCTTCAAGACAGGTTTTATTCCTGCCTATTCCCTTGAGAACTGAAAGGGCTTTATTACTTTTTAAAACCACAGTAACTAGTTTTTGAGCTAATTTTGAAATTGCAAAGAAAGGGAGTTCATAAAGAGTTTCCTCCCTATCACATGAACCAAGAATAGAATAGGTTCATTTTCATCCCAGGTTTGCCCTCAAACCCCCTCCTTTACAAGGCAGCTCTGCAATACTGCATCTCAAACTAGATGTTTTTCTTTCACGGCGCCCTGGAAAAACCTAGTTTGCACAAAAAAATAAGACATGCAAAATAAATACTAACGGGTCTTGAAAGATTGCAAATTTTTTTTCTGGTATTGTTAGGATAGCCTTGTTTTTAAAATTTTCCTATTATTTAAAAAGAAAAAAGTGCTTTGCTGCCACGTCTGTTCACTCTTAGCCATGCCAGTGAGTTTGCTAGAATGCTTTCAGAAGGAAGCCCTTGCTGTATGAAGATGGGTCATTTCTTGTCGCAGTGCTGGATAGCCCGGAAGACCTAGAAAAGAAACGCATCTGCCGCATCATCACCCGCGACTTCCCACAGTACTTTGCAGTGGTGTCTCGCATCAAACAGGACAGCAACCTGATTGGCCCAGAGGGAGGCGTTCTGAGCAGCACGGTGGTGCCCCAGGTGCAGGCCGTCTTCCCAGAGGGGGCCCTGACCAAGCGGATCCGCGTAGGCCTGCAGGTATGCCCGTGTTAAGACGCAAGGTCACCCAACATGGATTTCATTCTGGTGATTAAAAAATCACCTTTTCAAATCAGCTTTTCAAATGGGAAATAAATGGTTAAAGAATCTACTTATCCCTGGGTGAGCAAAAGCTGTCATTATAAAGTTTTAGAGGAGTGCTTAGAAACAGTACTAAACTCACAGTTATCTTACTTGAAGCCCCCAAACTGATTTACGAGATAAAAAGCAATGCGTTGAGTAAGAAATTTGACATGAAATATAATGATGTGTTGTTATTTTTAATACTTTTCTTTTCCTCACAAAGGCTCAACCTATGCACAGCGAGCTGGTTAAGAAGATCCTAGGCAACAAAGCTACCTTCAGCCCTATTGTCACTTTGGAACCTAGAAGGAGAAAATTTCACAAGCCAATTACCATGACCATTCCTGTCCCCAAAGCTTCAAGTGATGTCATGTTGAATGGTTTTGGGGGAGATGCCCCAACATTAAGATTACTGTGCAGCATAACAGGTGAGTCACGTAGGACTGTGTTAGTAAATGTTCTGAAAGAAGAAACTTAGATCGTTGCAGATGTTAAATTACCTTTGTCATAAGATGCCTACAGGGTTATATGCATTGATTCAGAAAAACATTCTAATTAACTCGGGAAGTGAAGGGTGGTGGGAAATGAGCTAATATTTCTAAATAAAGCCTGTGTGCCAAACTATTAGACCCATCATTTGCATTGTCATTTTAATCTTCACATTAGTCCTATGAGGAAACTTTAACCCCATTTTACTGAAAAGGAAATCAAGTTTGAGAAAAGTTGTATAACTTGCCTGAGATTATACCCTAAATATTTGGCAGAGTTGGGATTCCAGTCCAAGCCCATATACCTCAGAGGCCAAACTTTAAGCTTTCATTGAAGACATCATCTTGTAGCTTTTGAAAAATAAATAGCGTCTTGAATAATTATACCCAGTAGTTCAAACCAAACTTTTCTAAGAATTGGTTATGTGTTTCTCATTGATCTATTGAACTAACTTTGGAAAAACAAAGTAAAGATTTTTAACATTTAACTGAATTTTGGTCTTTTCAACTGGAAGTTGTAATACCTTTCAGACAACTACCAAACTCCAGAAGGACATTCCCAGAACATTGGTTGTCTCTGCCCAATAATACAAATGGTGTCAGGTGAAAAATCCATATAAGCAACCTATGCTCAAGCTACACAACTTGACTGATAATTTCCCTATTGAACAGTAACTACATGGTACTGGCATTCAGTAAATATTTTGTTTTTGGGTAGGAATAATAACCATCCCTGGTTGTTTAGGTATTGTTAGAATTTTTTTTGTTGTTTCTCCTTCATATTGGCAGGAATGTTCACCCTTATTTTAGTATTAATTAATTATTATTAGTAGTATTTTTATTAGTAGTAGTAGTATTTTTTCTTATTAGTATTTTTTCCATGCTTATGATAGCAAGTTGTTGAGACTTTACCCCATAGGTTTATTAATATGACGAAATTTTCAAATATATGGATTAAAGTGAGTGTGGGGGGAAATCACATGCTTCACCTATGATCTCTTGCCTGGTTGCTCATTTTTCGTTATTACCTAGTGTTCCTGGGTGTCTTTCCCATACTTTTTGGTCCATGTATATATGATTAACTTTTCTATGATGCTCAACATAATAGCATGGAAGCAAAACAAGATTGAAAAGAGTCTGTGGCACATCTTGCCCTTGTAGATGATCAAGTGGGTACCAGGTGGGCCTAGACGCTATCTAATCTAGTCACTCTAGCTGTCTGTCTTCAGATGGGCTTGCACCAAACGATTTCTTAAATTTATTTATTAAGTTTAAAAAAACATGCTTAACCTATGTGTTTGGATTTTTGTGTTTTGCTATGTTATATTATACAGTTCTGCTAAGAATTTTTATTTTAAAGGCGTATTAGAATAAGTTTCCATGACCTTTCTTTGATAACCCGTTTCTTTCTTTAAGAAACTTTAGAGTCAAAATTTTTCTTCATCTCAATTGCATATTCCTCCTGTGCTGTTAAATCTACACCAGCTTAATTTTTCAGTGGAAATGAAAGTGGGCATCAGCCTTTGTGGTGATTTTCCTATGTGCAGAGGCCAGCCTGTGGCATTCATTCATTTGTTCATTCACCCTGCAGGACTTATTGAGCTCTTTATATTTTCCAAGCATCTCTTTTTTGCCAACCTTCAGTTGTAAACTGAGAGGAAACTTTGTTTCTTGAAAATAAGTTCATGGGGCTGGCCTGGTGGCATAGTGCTTAAGTTTACACACTCCGCTTTGGCAGCCAGGGGTTTGTGGGTTCAGATTCCGGGCACAGACCCACATACTGCTCTTCAAGCCATGCTGTGACAGCATCCCACATACAAAGTGGAGGAGGATTGGCACAGATGTTAGCTCAGAGACTATCTTTCTTAAGGTAAAAGAGGAAGATTGACAATGGATGTTACCTCAGGCCCAATCTTCCTCACCAAAAAAATAAATAAATAAGAGAATAATTGCATAAAATATGAAGTTCAGGAACAAAAGAATTTTTGTACTTTTCATTAATTTAGCAAAGTATTCAGCTCCTTGGTTGGTCAAAGGATCTTTTAAAATAATCAGCTGTATACAGTTCAAAATTATCTTAACAGCCTAGCAGTTACAATAAAAGCTTCAGAATGTCAGGCAGAGAATAGAACACCTAGTAATTTGAAGCAGTTATTCAAATAACCTCCCTTAAATTTAGTTCCTTGGAAGGTGGTGTCTGCTGTTTATTTTCAATGTGTCATTTTTTTAGCACATAGTTTTTAGTTATTTTGTTTCCAGTGTGTCATTCTGAGGGGTGGATGGGATATGCTGGTGAACACAGCCAGAACCACAGAGATTTTATTTTACAATCCAGAGTCTGGAGTTTTGCCTGATTTTTTTCAACAATTGTATTATTTCAGGTGGAACCACCCCTGCTCAGTGGGAAGATATTACAGGAACTACGCCATTAACATTTGTCAATGAATGTGTTTCCTTTACAACCAATGTGTCTGCCAGGTATGGTTATGCAGCACAGAGAAGCCACTATGATATTGTCCCCTCCCCCTAAACTGTCTTTTGTTTTGTTTTCTTTTGTTTCTTACCTTCTTTAAAAGTGAATTTTTTTTATTTGGTTTTAAATATGGTCTGCATTTACTTTCATGTTTTAAACTAGACCTGCCAGCAAATGTAATAATGATGATACAGTAATAAAGTCCAACGAGTCAGGTTAAAATCTAAGGAAAATCAGTGATTGTCGGCTTTGACTGTGTGACCCCGTGTCTGGTTTTAGCAGCCAGCGCTTTTTCCAGCCCCAAAGGTCTTACGAATGATCAGTTTCCTGCTGTCAACAAAATAGCCTGAACTACTTTTTCCAACAGAACGATAACAGAAACACAACGCCCACTGTGGTTTGCTTAAATGGTTTGGAGGTTTCAGTGACTCTTCGGTGTCCTAACACATTTACACATTACCCATTTAAATATCACACATCTTTAAAAAGCTGAAGCTATCTAATTTTATTTCATATGCACACACTAACTCAATTTATTAATGTTAGTTCCCATTCGCATGATCTTTAATGGATAGCTAAGCATTTTCCCATTTGTTTAATTTGATTACTACAACAGCTTTGTGACTTAAGTAGGGCAAGAGGTATTATGTCCGTTTTACAGATGAGAAAACTGGAGCTGAGAGTGGTTAAAGCTTAAATTCCTATTCTAGGGGGGAAGAAAAGATAGAAATGCATGAAGAATTCAGTTCTAATGCACAGCCATCACTGGGTGTGGTGGCACATGTTTGTAGTTCCAGCCACCCCAAGGGCTCAATTGTTGTCTCTGGTTCTGTGCATGAGTGTGCTTGGCCACTCATGCACCCACACCCCAAGGTGAGAAAATGACAAGTTCTGAATGAGAGGTACACCAGAGGCACCAAAAGAATTCAGAGGAGGGCATTCTTGTTGGGGTTTTCAGAGAGGATGTCTGAGAAGAGGTGACTCATGAGGCATGTAGGACAAAAATAGGCGGATAAAAGCGGAAGAGAGAGTCACATGAGCAAAAATGCAGAGATAGCATGCAGAAAGGTTATTGGGGTATAGCAACAATGATCTTGAGGTCTATACTTCAGAAATAATGTTGGAATGTTGGTTGACAACATTGTTTAGAGAAAGCCTTATAGGACAGACCGAGAAGTCAGGAGTTTTTTAGTTATTGTATTAATAAATTAACTCCCAGACAACTGAAGAAACAGTGACTAAAATATCATTGAATCAGTATAAAGAGAAAGGGAGTATTGAGTGCCTGCCAAGAGCTGGGAACTATGCTGAACCTTGACAACTGAAATAAGCCAGACATAAAAGGACAAATATTACACGATTCCACCTATATGAGGTACCTAGACAAGGCACATTCATAGAGACAGAAAGTATAATAGAGGTTACCAGGGTCTGGAGTGAGGAGGAGAATTGAAAATCATTGTTGAATGGGTGTAGTGTTTCTGTTTGGGATGAGGAAAAAGTTCAGGAGAGCCGGTTCTGATGGCTTAGTGGTTAAAGTTCAGTGTGCTCCACTTTGGTGTACCAGGTTCAGTTCCCAGGCACGGAACCATACCACTCATCTGTCAGTAGCCATGCTGTGGTGGCAGCTCACACAGAAGAACCAGAAGAACTTACAACTATATATAACTATGTACTGGGACTTTGGGGGTGGGGAAAGGAGGAAGTTTGGCAACAGAGGTTAGCTTACGGGGAATCTTCCCCTGCAAAAAAAAAAAAAAGTTCTGGAAATGGATAGCTGTAATGGTTGCACAGTACTGTAAATGTACTTAATGCCAATGAATCATACACTTAAAAATGGTTAAAATAGTAAATTTTATGTTATGTACACTTTACCAAAAAGCCAGAAACAAAAAAAAAACAAGAAGAGAGATGGATCAGAAATTTGAAGAAAAGAGAAGCCAAGAGGACAAGGACATCTCATGAATGTTTGAAGATTGTAGGAAAGGAGTCAAGAGAAGGAGGTGGCTGTTGATGGAGAAAGGTTTCAGAGCACAAGGCTCTGGAATAACCCTTTGGAAGTGTATAGATAGCAAATTGGAAAAACGTCCATCTGGTGGCCTCTACTTTCTCAGTGGAGTTATCTTTCTTACGGCCTGACATGAGGGGGAAGCTCGAGGAGTGTCATAAAGGTTTAGTGTTGTCACTATGCTGAGTAAAATGATATATGAGGAAAAAGTTGCCAAGCAACGTCACAGACTCGGCTGAGGCTAGAAATCATAAATTAGTCACAAAACCAATAATTTCTTCTATGAATTATATTCAGCAATATTTAGGAGTTCTGGAGCAAAAGCAGATTTTTAAAAATGGTTAGATTGATCCAACCTGGGTGACTGGAGAGGTTTTTGGAAAAGAATGAGGAGATGAGGAGAAGCTGGGTAGATTTTATTGGAAAGAGTTTCAGGAAATGAAATGAAGAGTAGGAGGGGGAACTGAGGAAAATAGAAATGCATCCAGTGAGATATTTATCATAGTGTCTGATATGGGCGGACACCACTGTAAAAAGATTCCAAAACACTAAAGGTACATTTCAGAAGGTTGAATACTCAGAAGAGCTTCAAAGGAAGAAAGTTACAAATGCAGTATTTAATCGTTGATCGTAAATGCCTGATACCATCTTTCTCTCTTCCCCTCACTCCCTTCTTCCTTCCCATCTCTCCTCCTGCCTCTCCTCGCTGTCTTTCCCTTTACTTTGTCACATCGTCTCCCTCTCTCACCTTCTTTTTCCAAGAAGCATTTAATGCCTACTTTAATCATATTGAAGGAACTTTTTTTTTTTTTCAACTGGTACACTTTAAATTTCAGGTAACTGACCGTATTTCATTTTCTAGGTTCTGGCTGATAGATTGTCGACAAATCCAGGAATCCGTTACCTTTGCATCCCAAGTGTACAGAGAAATCATCTGTGTCCCGTATATGGCCAAATTTGTAGTGTTTGCCAAATCGCATGACCCCATTGAAGCCAGGTTGCGATGTTTCTGCATGACTGATGATAAAGTGGATAAGACCCTTGAGCAGCAGGAAAACTTTGCAGAGGTGGCCAGAAGCAGGGATGTGGAGGTGCTGTATTTAAAAGCAATTATGTTGATATGTTTTTTATATCTTTATTAATAGACCATATTTAAAATAATGTTTAATAAGTAGAGTCATAGATAAAAAAAGACCAGTTCACATTTTGATCATTTAGAAGGTCAAGGTCCAAAATTAGCTATTTTTAGCTAGTTTGGACCTATCCTATAGGGGTTGTCTCAGTGTATGTGAAGAGGAAAAGGACTCTCTTAAAGATTATTTTGGGAAAAATCATGAGTTATTGATAAAGTATGTAAGTGACTATAACAGTTTAGATTTTTTATCTTTCCTTGTTGTTATTATTTTTAATAGTAAAGAAAACAATCTGGGAAGTATATTTTTTTGTGTGAATGTGAAAGTACAATATCCAGGGCTTTTCTACATTACTTTGTCTTATTTCAGAATTTTCCATCAATGTAGACCTTTGGATATTGAAGTCGAGTAACCTGGCTCATTGTGATGTCAAAAATTACCTAATCAGAGATTTAAATTTAGGATTTAAAGATATATTCGTTTTGGGGGGTAACATGCTACAGTGTTGAAATGAGAACTTTAACATTAAATAGCATCGTGCATTTGAAGATTCCCCTTACTCATAAGAAGAGGGAGTTCTCATATGCACTTTGTCACAGCTGAAACAAAATGTCAGTCAGCAGAGACTGTTGTTTGTATATTTAAAGAATTTTAGTGTTCCAAGTAGTACCACCACTTGTTTGTGAAAATAACAAGTAATAATTGCAGCTACTATATTCTGTGTTATTTTTCTCTGTTTTCATCAGGTATTAGAAGGAAAACCCATCTATGTTGACTGTTTTGGCAACCTGGTGCCATTAACCAAGAGTGGCCAACATCATATATTCAGTTTTTTTGCCTTCAAAGAAAACAGACTTCCTCTCTTTGTCAAGGTAATATATACATGGAATTTTATAATGTATTTTATTCAAGATCAAGTAAAGATTTTGCTTCCTTTAGTAGGAGAGAATATTTACTTTTCAATCATTTCCAGTGATTTTTTAAACTATATCTGTAAAATTTTGAAGTCCTGGAAAACCAATCATTTTTATTTTTGAAGTTCAAAGTCAACCTTAGTTTTTAGTTATAGACTGTGTTTAAGACCAAGAATGAGGACAAAAAGCCAATTCATTAATTAGAAAAATTGGCCATTCTTTTCCAAATTCCAAAAGTCTCTCCTTTTTTTTTTTTACTGTTATATCTTTTAAATATTTATGCTTAAATTTTAAAAATGAATTTCACAAATGTGGAGACCAAAAGAGTTCTAAGTGACAACTTTTTGTAATAAAAGCTCTCAAAAAGAACCAGGATCTCATTTAATCTAATAAGAGAGTATCATAGATAGAGCTATAGACTGGATATACTTTCATAAATTCATTCAGTAAAAATTTATAGAGACACTTTAATGCACCAATAATTTGTTGTCTCTGTTTAGGAATATTAATGCAAATTACAAATTTGGCAGTAATATATACATGTTTCATTCTAGATTCCAATAAAAAGGCAGTAGTAATTCTGTTCTCTATTTCTCCAGCCACTCATTTTTTCCGTTTCTCCCAGTGTTGTTTCTCTTGTCTAGAGGTCCTAATGCTCAGTTCTCACAAGATCCTCACAAGGTAGCAGCTGGTCTCCATCAGCATTTTACTAGTCCTGCTTCAGAATACTAATTCCCAAACAGTTCATCAGCAATGACGCCTTTTATTTTTAACCCCTCATGATTTTTCTGTATGTGTCTGTAAATTTCTTTGAAGTGTTTTTAAGTCTATTAAGTTTTCCCAAGATCTCCACTGAGCCTTTCATTGAGCCGTTTCTGGAAAGTTCGATTGTTTTGCCTTATTAAAGATAGGTTCTGTCAGATCACCACATTGAGCAGTAACTGCTGAGGGATAGTGGATCCATTTAACACAAACAGCTGTATAATTAAGCTAATATCTGATATTGTTGATGTACAAAAGTCATTCTATAAACAAACCAATACAAAAATGGGCAAAGGACTCAAATAGACATTTCTCCAAAGAAGGTATACAAATGGCCAGTAAGCACATGAAAACATGCTCAACAGCTTAGGGACATTCAAATTCAAACCACAATGAGATACCATTCCATACCCATTAGGATGGCTATTACCAAAAAACAAAAAAACCCAAAAAAACAACAGAAAATAACAAATGTTGGTGAGGATGTGGAGAAATTGGCACCCTGATGCATTACTGGTGGGAATGTAAAATGGTGCAGCCACTGTGGAAAATATTATGGTGATTCCTCAAAAAAGTTAAACATAGAATTAGCATATGATCTACCAATTCCACTTCTGGGTATATATGCCCCAAAGAATTGAATGCAGGGACTCCCCAAAAAACAGTCACTTGCACACCGATGTTCATAAAAGCATTACTGACAATATCCAAAAAGTGGAAACATCCCAAATATCCATCAACGGATGAATGGATAAACAAAATGTAGTAAACACATACAATGGAATATTATTCAGCCTTAAACAGGAATGAAATTGTGATACATGCTACAACATGGATGAACCGTGAAGATGTACGCTAAGTGAAATTAGCCAGACACAAAAAGACAAGTGATATTGTGTGTTTCCACTTGTATGAGGTAGCTAGAGTAGTCAAATGCATAGTCAGAATATAGAATGGTGGTTGCCAGGAACTGGGGGAAGGGAGGAATGGGAAGTTATTTTTTAGTGGAAACAGGGTTTCAGTTTGTGAAGATGAAAAAGTTCTGAAGACGGATGGTGGTGATGGTTGTACAACACTGTGAATGCACTCAATGCTACTAAACTGTGCATGTAAAAATGATTGAAATGATAAGTTTTATGTTAGCATATTTTAACACAAGAAAAAAAAGGAATGCAATTCTGATATATGTTGCAACATAAATGAGCCTTGAAAATAAGTGAATAACTCAGACACAAAAGGACAAGTATTGTATAACTCTATCTATACGAAGCACCTAGCAGAGACAAATTTATAGAGACAGAAAGTAGGACAGGGGTTACCAGGGGCTGGGGGAGTGGAGAATGGGGAGTTACTGTTTGATGGGAACAGCGTTTCTGTTTGGGATAATGAAACATTCTGCATAGTAGTGATGATTGCACAACTCAGTGAGTATGCTTAAAATGCCACTGAATTGAATTGTACACTTAAAAATGGTAAGTATAGCAGTGAAAAGGGTAAGTTTTGTGTTATGTATATTTTACTACAATGGTTTTTTAGCTGAATGATTTTTTTTAAGTCATTCAAGATAATAGGAAAAGGAAAAAGGAACTCTTCTAAATCCTTACTTTGCATTATCAATTGAATTTTATTTTTCCCTGATTCTTTTGAGTATCATCTAATTAAAAAAAAGAGTATTCATCAGATAGGAGTGAAGCCTGTGTTCCTTTCTTGTTCAAGGTACGTGACACGACTCAGGAACCTTGCGGACGACTATCATTTATGAAAGAGCCAAAATCCACAAGAGGCCTGGTGCATCAGGCTATCTGCAACTTAAACATCACCCTGCCGGTTTATACAAAGGTATTGTAAAATCTGCTGGGGTGCAGATTAGGCACTGTGAGATTTGATTTTCAAAGCTTTGAAAAGAAATAAAAGCAAAGACACTGAATGCAAGCATGAAAAAATCAAACAAATTTGATTCCCTGCCAAATTTATGATTTTCCATTTAAGTAGGGAAAAAGTTGCTCTACCTTATTTTGCATTAAATTCACTTTGATGGAAAAATTTCTATAAATACATATTGGGTATGGGAGAGAGAAAATTTGAATTTAAAATTTAACTTTTTGGACTAATTTTTAAAAATAAAATAATTGGCTTTGTCTTCATTATTGTTTTTACTTACCCTCCTGGGACTATGCTAGTGCATTTGGCCCTCCCAAATATTATGAGCTATTAGCTTTTGTTTACGACCAATTCACAGGCGAGTTATATATTATTAAATTCTGAGCAACCTCATGATATTTTATCTTATTGATAAAATAAGTACCTGTTCATCTTATAACCTGTAATATTTAGGAGCATCAGGTGAATTTTTCAGATATTTTAACATGATGAGTATAAATAAGGAGTAGATTTTAAACATTGTTGAAAAAGATAAATTCATTAATTTCTGAGCCACAGTCTACCTACGGATATTACTTCCTTTTCAAACCTCTCCCCATTACAAAACTCCTTGATTACCCTGATCAAATCAAAGAATTTAATGTTGGGATAACTTCTTTCTTATTATTTACAAAAATTTTTAACTGGCACCCCCTTTTTAATAGAAAGCTCCCACATGGCAGCCTATAGGAGTTTGCAGCAAGTTGTTGGGGTGTGTATTAGAGGTTGGGGAGGTTGGGGTGAGTGGTGTAGGTGAGACCTGGGGAAGTAGAAATATATTTCAAATCCTAAATCTTGATTCCACAAAACAAAGCATTCCCTATACTTCTTTTTATGCACCACGGTATATTTTTCTTAATTAGTTATTCTTGTAAATAGAGATCAATCACAGAGAGAACAGCTTGTAGCATCAAGTTTAACATCGTGAGTTCTTGTTAAATGACAAAAATGAGATGAAGCACCATCGATCTGTGGAAATTTACATATTTTCCAAGAATTAGAATACAGCGAGAGGTCTGTTGACCCAAGTGAGCTTAAACTAACTGCTCTCCAGTGCTGCAGAAGGCATGGGGTTGGTAGGGCTGCTCACTTGTCAGTCACAGAACCGAATGCCACCTAAGGACCGGAAGAAATAGGTTCTGCTGCAGGCAGTCCACCAAGTAATAGAGAGGGATGCTTGAGCTTTGTCTCTGATTTCAGGGAGCCTTCAGTGTGCTCTAAAAGAAAGCGTTTACTTCATTATTACATTATATTCTCAATGAAGACATATCAGACACAGTTATTAATACCCTGTGGTCCAGGACAACTTTTCATTGAGTAACCCAAAACGAAAGGAAAGCATGCCAAACTTTGTATACTTCAGATATACTTTAGAATTTAGTAGCTATTTATTATAATAGAACTCCTAAATATGGCCCAAGTATTGAAAATATTTCACCATATCCTTATTTGTGGCTTTTAACATTTTCGGCCAATATCTGTAATGACTGGGATGTTATCATCTCCATTTCTGTAATGTATGCCATTAAAGTTTGAGTGTCAAACTTTGAGGCTGCTGGTGACCTAGCATCTGAAATTAGAATATTTATAATTTTACTTCCTTGGTGTAATAAATTAGTATATTTGTAATTTTGTCTCTTTTGTCTCTTGAACCTACAGACTTTTACATTTGTCAAGCCTTTTTAATTTTTGTGTCTGTCTTCTGTAAACTATTAGTAAGAAGAAATAAGGGTGCCCTGACTGTTTGCTTGCCTGTCGATGTTTGGGGGCAGGGTATTGAATCTTTTCTTTTCTTCTAAATGCTCTCTGCTCTTCCTGCTCTCTTTTTTCCTGTCTTGCATGGCATCTTGGGGCTGCAGGAATCAGAGTCAGATCAAGAACAGGAGGAAGAGGTAATTGTTTGACATTGTCGTGGCTATAACTAACAAAAGCCCGTGGTTTACCTGTGTTCTCAGAAGGGTTGTACAGTTGTTCTTAGTAACTAAAGCATCACAATTTTACGTAAGTTCTCTGAGCCCCTGTTTTCTCATCTTGTGGACTGACTTCAGAGAACAGTAAAGTTTCCCTGTAAATTGTTATCCTGTCTCTGTGCAATAACATATATTTCTCTACCAACTACTGAAGATCAAACTATTATCTCAGTGGTTCGCAAAGGTTGGTCTGGAGATGCCCGGAGGTCAAAACTCTTTTTTTAAATAGAACTTAGACATTATTTGCCTTTTAACTCCCGTATCCTCGCAAGCTACAGAGTTTTCCAGAGGCTACATTGTGTGTGATATCATCACTATGACACTCTGGAATGTGTGCTTGTGTATTTGGGTTCTATCGTTTTATCAGCTTTAATTCATAATACAGGTATTTATTTATGTATATATATCAAACATTAACAAAAATTTTTCGGGCTCCTCAGTAATTTTTTTGGTCTTAAGACCAAAAAGTTTGAGAACCACTGATTCCAAAAACTTCAAGGAGCATATAGTTCACCCATTAGACTGTAATGACATTATAATGCGGAACTCTACTGACAATGAGCACTTCTTATAAGGGAGGCTCTTTACTAAGTGCTCCGCATACCTCGTCAACGCTGATCACTCACAATCACCCTATGAGGTGTGTGCCATCACAGATGCTACATCGTAGATGGAGAAAACAGGTCTTAGAGAGCTTACCTTGAATAAGTAGCCATTTGAATTATACCTGCTTCGAAGTTAAACTATGTGTTTGTTTCCCTTATAAGGATCTGAAAATGCCCAAACGTTGTATAGAAATAGAAGAAATCATTGCAAAATTCCTTATTCTTACCTATTAATATATTGGTTTTTATTTCTAAGATAGACAAAGGCAATTATTATTAGTTACATTTAAATGTTTGCAAATATACTGGTTTTATTTTTTTAATGTTGTTCTGTTGGATTTTAAATACAAAAACATAGAAAAGTATAATGAGCACCCTCGTCCCCACCAGCTTAAAATATAAGGCCTTATCAGTTCAGAGAGTCCCCATGAATTCACTTTTTCACTGATATCCTGGCAGTGGAGCAGGAGAAGAGGCGTGATTATAGACTCGTTATCCTGCCGTGCGTAAGCAGATACACGATACACTTCTGACAGACTGAGGTCATTCTTTCCCTCAACTGTGCAGTCACTCTTTGCCTCACGTATTCAATTTCCTTCCTGCACTTGGTGGCTGGATTACCAAAGCTTTTCAAAATGATACCTACACAACTTCTTGAAAGAGCAATACAATGACAAAACCAACTTTGCTAAGTTCAAGTGAGTTTTTTCCATTAGATTTATGGTTTTTCTATTCAATATTTTCAGGAACTCTTCAGGGCAATAGATCCACTTCGTGTTCTTTCAGAATTTGGCATTCTGGCTTGTAGTTAACGATAATGAAACTACCTCTGTAGAGCATATCAACCTGGCGTGCTATTTGTTCTTTCCTTCTGTTTCTCAACTAAATTGACACTTACTGTTTAATACCCACTTCCCTCTTTTCCTGGCCTTTTCCCTAATAAATATTATTTCTAACATCAAACACACCCTGAGTCATATCTTCCCAGGAATAACACATTAGAAGGACTTTCTACCCATAGTGTCTAGAAAGGAGATTTATTTTTTCTAAGTTGGGATAAGAATCAAGGGACTCTCAGGAAGAACTGTAGCAAATTACTCCGACCTTGCTCTAGCCGATGGGGTCTCCCAATGTGTGTAATTATGAATATGAGCTTATTGTACGCATCAGGGGCTATGACACAAGATGCTATTTGTAACCATTCAATTTATGTATGTTTTCTTTCAGATCGATATGACATCAGAAAAAAGTAAGATTTTAAATTGAGTTTGTTTGAAAGCTGGCTACAATAAAGAGAAGCATGAATTAAGATGCAAGCTAGTTGCCATTACTAACCACCATAATAATTATATTTTTATATTATCCTTATTAATGATTAATGTATATTTAGAAAAGCAGCTTGGCCAGTTAAATGACAAATATATCTAATGTATGAGCTAATTAGCAGTAAAATGCAATGATTATTCATCTAAGCATTCACTTTCTTTTGATATCCCTGTTAACCCTGCTATTGCTGTTATGCTTGTTTAGAGACCACCCTACCGTTTTTGTGCATTTATTAGCATAACATTGTCATCTCATTTTTTTTCAAGCACTGACATGACAGTATCACTTTTTATATCAAGTGACACTGACTTCGGTAGAGCCCTCATTATTTTTGTAGGCTGCACCTGCGAAAGTGATACTGTCTTAATAGCTGTCAGCCAACGCTAACTCTCCCCCACCCCCACCCCCACCCCCCACCCCCCATCCCCCATCCCCCACCCTTACTGTGGTGAAGTGTAACTGACTTGTTTAGGGCTGAGGTCTAACGGACTTTTGTGAAAACCTTCTGAAAAAAATAAGAACCAAGAATGCAAAAATTAAAGCCTTCTGGATGAAATTGCTAATCACAATAGCGTGTCATTACAGGGCTAATTTTAAATAATATGCAAATCCCAAGCATAAGCTACTGAAGAGAGAACTGGTTTGTACAGACCTTAAGAGAGCTATTTTAGAACTCATTTCAGGTCTGTAACATTCAATTAACATTTTAGTTTGTTGGCCTGTTTCTGGTGACTCTCTGGCTTCCTGTGTAGAAGTAGTTGAATTTTTCGCCTATCTTTCTGGCTTTTATGCCCCAAATGCTTTAGGAAAAAAATTCAAGTTTTTCATATTTATTCATTTTAAGATTTATTTTGAATCACTGTATTTCAGGGTGCTATTCCCCAAAGGAGAAAACTTAGAACCATGTTTAATATGGTCATCTGGCCCATCAATGACCTGAGGGCTTTTTTTCCCTTTATTTTGAAGTCCTAGCACAATTTAATTTACTACTAAGTTACTGGAATGCTTTTACTGGAGAGTGTCCTTACTCTCATGCTAAATCAGTATTCAGGACTAGAATCCTTGAAATTCTGGACGTCTGCATTGGTTTATATTTGAGCAAATATTTATTGATATAAATTATTTAAATATATCTTTATATATGCATATTCACAGAGTATGTCTCTTCAACAAATACTGATTCTCTCAAGAGAAGGCACTTTTGTTTATTTAAAATACTGAAGTTATCATTGCCTTCATTAATTCCTTTTTCTTTTTTAAGAGATTTTATTTTATTATCCCACTTTCTCCTTCAGGACTCCTGTGTTTATTTACATGGCCCTTTCTTTTCTTCCTTGGATAGGAGCTAGTAGAAATCAAAATTTAATATATCCACCTGGCTCAATCATTTAAAACAAAAAGAAAAAAGTTACTATGTTCCTGTAGTGCCATGGATTCTCCTGAATGACTCCTGGGTGCTGTGAATATTTTAAAAACTTCAAATATAGACTCGTGTTTGGTTTTCTTTTGGTTTAAAGACAATCATTAAAGAATCTTCATCGAGGTATAAAATAATCTCTAAAGAAGGGCTGGCTCTGTTGAAGGGACTCTCCTACAGTCTTTTCACGAGTAAATCCTGAAAGCATTTGACTGAGTTTTCCTTTTCGCTTTTCATGGGCGCAGGCCCCCGCTACCTAGGCCCAGGCTGTACTGCATTCAGCATCTTATGTAGGGAAATAAATATGCTTCACCACAGTAAGGTTTTACATACTCGTTCTAATTTATTCCCATCCCCCTGCCCGTGCTTTTCAGCAAGGCCGCCTCTCCCACCGGTTTTACTCCACCTTTGCTTTGCATGGAAATAACTTGGCTTACATAAACTGTGCGTGTGTCCCGTGTGACTGTCTCTGATTTGGGTTGCCATGCATCAGATTTTAACTTTGGACTCACGTAGTTTCATCACAGTTGTTGTTTTTGTTGTTTTCCTTTCCTTTCCTTTATTTCCCTCCTTGGTCTGTCCATTATGTGTCTAAACAAGGAGGTTGCTCCAAGGAAAGGGCATGCCTCTCAGCACAAGACCGTTTGTTTCATTGTTAGGTGTGAGTTTCCCTTAGATGAAATGCCGGTTTGCAGCTGATTCAGATATATTTTTTATATTGTCATTGTATATATTGGCAGAACTGAGCGTACCGAAATCCAGATTTTTCTATGATTAAAAACATATACATACATCATTAGAAGGTGTTCTGAATTTGCTCCTACTGGCTTTCTCCTAGAGGAAATCAACTTTCTGCAATTTCTAATGCTTTTTTCCTTTTTTTCCCCATGTTTATTTTTTTCAACATTGATCTGTAACATCTGAACAATCTTGAGATACCTCTGTGTAATTTCACTGCGTTCGTTCTGTTTTGATTTGTGATGGTTTTGTGTGTGTGTGTGTCTTGGTTATTTTTTATAGCTTTGTTGTATGTGTGGATGTGCTACAAGTGAGAAAATTAAGCAAGTTATTTCCTGCTCATTTTTTCTTTTCAGTTTTTCTTTCCGTTAGCCTTGCTTTGCTTTTGTATCCTGAGACCTTGTGGATCCGCCATTCCCAGCCCATTTTGTTGTCCCTCCCACCACGACAGGAAAAGACACTGTGTCGTTTCAGTCCTGATTACATTTGCCAATATCTTTTTTGATTTCCATTTTACTTTCAATGTTTTTCATTCACATCAAAGATGATGAGACAGAATCTACAGAAACATCTGTCCTGAAAAGTCACCTGGTTAATGAAGTTCCTGTCCTAGCCAGTCCGGACTTGCTCTCTGAAGTTTCCGAGATGAAACAAGATTTGATCAAAATGACCGCCATCTTGACTACAGATGTATCTGAAAGGGCGGGTTCTATCAAAGTGAAGGAGCTGGTGAAGGCTGCCGAGGAAGAGCCGGGAGAGCCCTTTGAAATCGTTGAGAGAGTTAAAGAGGACTTAGAGAAAGTGAATGAAATCCTGAGGAGTGGAACCTGCACAAGAGATGAAGCCAGTGCGCCGAGGGCTCGGTCGGAGAGAGAATTAGAGGAAGAGGAATGGGTTATCGTTAGCGATGAGGAAATAGAGGAGGCCAGGCAGAAAGCACCTTTAGAAATCACCGAATATCCATGTGTAGAAGTTAGAATAGATAAAGAGACCAAAGAGGAAGTAGAGAAAGACTCAACTGGGCTAGTGAACTACCTGACTGAGGATCTCAATTCCTATGTGTCTCCTCATGGAGAGCAACTGCAGCCAGCTCAGGAGATGGCAGGGGAGACATCGCAGGCTCCAGCTGTTGGCAGGAGCTCTGAAAACGAAGGGAAAGATGCCCACCCAGATGAGACACAGATTCCCCAGAAACAGCAGAAACCAAGCTTGGGAATAAAGAAGCCAGTGAGAAGGAAATTAAAAGAAAAACAGAAACAAAAGGAGGAAAGTTTACAAGCTAGTACAGAAAAAACCGAACTTAAAAAAGGTAGTTCAGAAGAGTCATTAGATGAAGACCCGGGTCTGGCCCCTGAGCCTGTTCCCGCTGTAAAGGCCACTTCACCTTTGATAGAAGAAACTCCCATTGGTTCCATAAAGGACAAAGTAAAGGCCCTTCAGAAACGAGTGGAAGATGAACAGAAGGGTCGAAGCAAGTTGCCCATCAGAGTCAAAGGCAAGGAGGATGTGCCAAAAAAGATAGTGCACAGGACACATCCAGCTGTGTCACCCTCTCTGAAGGCAGAAAAGCACACACCAGCGTCACCCGCCTCGAAAACCGAAAGACACTCTTCTCTCTCCTCCTCTGCAAAAACTGAAAGGCATCCTCCGGTATCACCATCCAGTAAAACAGAGAAACACTCACCTGTGTCACCGTCTGCAAAAACTGAAAGGCACTCACCTGTGTCATCGTCAAGTAAAACTGAGAAACACTCACCTGTATCACCCTCGACAAAAACTGAAAGACACTCCCCTGTGTCATCTTCCACAAAAACAGAAAGACACCCACCTGTTTCGCCTTCAGGTAAAATAGACAAGCGCCCACCCATATCGCCCTCTGGGAGACCGGAGAAACACTCGCCAGTATCACCTGGGAGAACGGAGAAACGCTCGCCTGTATCGCCGGCTGGAAGAATAGAAAGGCATCCACCTGTGTCAGCCTTGGGGAAGACTGAGAAGCACTTGCCTGTGTCGCCTTCTGGGAAAACAGAAAAGCAACCACCTGTCTCCCCCACCTCAAAAACAGAAAGAATCGAGGAGACCATGTCTGTGAGGGAGTTGATGAAAGCTTTCCAGTCAGGTCAGGACCCATCTAAACATAAGGCTGGACTCTTTGAGCACAAATCAGCAAAGCAAAAGCAGCCACAGGAAAAAGGCAAGGTTCGGGTAGAAAAAGAAAAGGGGCAGATGTTAACCCAGAGAGAAACACAGAGAACAGAGAGTCAGACCATCAAACGAGGCCAGAAAATCCTGGTAACAGGAGCTTCAGAATCCAAAAGAGGGGTCCGTGCTTCCTCCTTAGGGTTTAAGAAAGAAGAGACAGTTGGAGAAAAGGAGAAAGGTGTCAGCCACAAAACGCCGGAACCTGTTCAGTCAGCACCGGAAGAAGAAAGCCATAGAGAGAACGAAGTCCCCAAAGAAAAGCCGGCTGAGGAACAGGGAGACATGGATCTCCAGATCAGCCCAGACAGGAAAGCCTCCACTGACTTCTCTGATGTCATTAAGCAAGAACTGGAAGACAATGAGAAATACCAACAATTCCGCCTGAGTGAAGAGCCGGAAAAGGCACAACTTCACTTAGACCAGGTCCTCACGAGTCCTTTCAACACAACGTTTCCACTAGATTACGTGAAAGATGAGTTTCTTCCAGCTCTCTCTTTACCGAGCGGTGCTTTAGACGGCAGTTCTGAGAGCCTAAAGCACGAGGGGGTGGCAGGCTCTCCGTGCGGCAGCCTGATGGAAGGGACCCCTCAGATTAGTTCGGAGGAAAGCTATAAGCATGAGGGCCTAGCAGAGACCCCTGAGACAAGCCCAGAAAGCCTTTCTTTCTCACCAAAGAAAAGTGAAGAGCCAGTTAGGGAAGAAAATGAAACTACCAAGTTAGAAACACCAAGAGAAATTCATTTAGAAAAAGAACATCCCTCAACCAAAGACGTGCCTGATGGTTCTGAAGAGCAAGGTGCTGCCGTCACTGAGGGTACAGAGCCCTCAGCTGAGTGCCTGCTGAAGGAGGCCACCCTAGACCCTTCCAAAGACACATCCTCCAAACAGGAAGGTGATTACCTTGACAGTAATAGTGTATCATTAGCAAAAGAAACACCCAAAGGACTGGCTGAGGAAGCCTCCTGTGATGAGGGTCAGCCTACATACGTTAGTTCAGCCCTCAAGACCCAAACTGATACTGAAGCTCAGGGATCCACAACCACCAAGCCCTCAGATGAGACAAAGGCCTCGCCGCTGCCTGATGTTTCTGTAAAGACAGGCACAGGGACTGAACCAAAGCCCCAGGGAGTCGTTAGAAGTCCCCAAGGATTAGAACTTGCACTCCCTAGCCGCGATAGTGAGGTCTTCAGCCCTGGCGCTGATGAATCGTTTGCAGTAAGCCACAAAGACTCCCTGGAAGCCAGCCCTGTGCTGGAGGATAACTCCTCACACAAAACCCCTGACTCTCTGGAGCCGAGTCCTCTGAAAGAGTCCCCTTGCCGTGACTCTCTCGAAAGCAGCCCTGTGGAACCAAAGATGAAGGCTGGAATTCTCTCAAGTCACTTTCCTCTTCCTGCAGCCGTAGCCAAAACGGAACTCTTTACAGAAGTGGCCTCTATGCGGTCCCGGCTGCTCCGAGATCCGGATGGCAGTGCTGAGGATGACAGTCTTGAGCAGACGTCGCTCATGGAGAGCTCAGGGAAGAGCCCCCTTTCTCCTGACACCCCGAGCTCTGAAGAAATTAGCTATGAGGTCACGCCCAAAGCCACAGATGCAAGCACACCAAAACCAGCTGTGATTCATGAATGTGCAGAGGAGGATGACCTGGAAAATGGGGAGAAAAAGAGGTTCACACCTGAAGAGGAAATGTTCAAAATGGTAACCAAAATCAAAACGTTTGATGAACTTGAACAAGAAGCAAAGCAGAAAAGGGACTACAGAAAAGAGCCCAAGCAAGAAGAATCATCTTCCTCCTCTGAACCGGATGCTGACTCTTCAGCAGATGTGGATGAACCGAAACACATGGAGAGTGCGGAGGAGGAAAGCGAGGTCCCTGTGGTGGTAACATCAGAGAGCAGAAAGGCTTCTTCCTCCTCAGAAAGTGAACCTGAGTTGACACAGCTGAAGAAAGGTGCTGACTCAGGCCTCTTACCAGAGCCAGTTATTCGAGTGCAACCTCCTTCCCCACTTCCATCCAGCATAGACTCCAATTCTAGTCCTGAAGAAGTACAGTTCCAACCTATTGTTTCCAAACAATACACTTTCAAGATGAGTGAAGATACTCAGGAAGAATCAGGTAAATCAGAAGAAGAAAAAGATTGTGAATCCCATTTACCTGAAGACAGTCATACTGTTTCTACTGAGGGCCCAGATATGTCTTATGATGATCTAAAGAGAGATGATGATCAACCAAAAATCTATGATGACCATGGTTGTGAGGCTGGGAGTCCTAGCAGCCCAGCCACTCCTATCTCTTCAGGTCTCCACAGTTCCCCTGCTCATGATATCAGCGAGCAGCTAGTTATCCATAAGGAAGCATTACCTCTCCAAGACGCTGATGAAAAAGACACAGAAGGAGAGCTTGATGTTTCTGGATTGGAATCTCCACAAGTAGAAGGCCCCAGTGAAAGCTCTTCTTCTCCATCCTCTTTGCCTCGTTGTCTAGCATCTGAAAGAAAAGAATTAGATGAAGACGTAGTTTCTCCCTCTTCTCCTACAAAAGTTGAGGCCACAAAAACTGACCAAGCTTTTGAGAGCTTACCAAAGGACTATTCCACTGAAGACTCATCAATTACCCCTCAAACAGATAGATTGTCTGTGGATGTACCAGTGTCTGACCCAGCTGAGACTGATGAAATCTCTGATCCTCAAACCATAAGCCCTTATGAAAATGTTCCTTCCCAATCTTTTTTCTCTAGCGAGGAAAGCAAAACCCAAACAGATGCAAGACACACAAGTTTTCACTCTTCTGAAGTGTGTTCTGTTACAGTCACGTCCTCTGTTGAAGAGGTAGCAGTGGAAAGCTCCTCTAGTAGAACTGTTTCAAGCAAAGAATCTAACTTTGAAGACCAAAACATGGAACTAGAATCCAAACAAGAAAGTACCTTGTGGGAAATGCAGTCAGATGGAGCTCCCTCATCTGTAGAGTCTACTATACCAAATACTTCAGCAGTTGTTGGTGAAAAAATAAGCAAGGTCATCATCACAAAAACTGATGTGGATTCTGATTCCTGGAGTGAAATCCGTGAGGATGATGAAGCCTTTGAGGCCCGAGTGAAAGAGGAAGAGCAAAAGATATTTGGGTTGATGGTAGACAGACAGTCACAGGGTACCACCCCTAACACCACTCCTGCTAGGACCCCAACTGAAGAGGGGACTCCAACCAGTGAGCAAAATCCATTTCTCTTTCAGGAGGGAAAATTGTTTGAGATGACCCGAAGTGGTGCTATTGATATGACCAAAAGGTCGTATGCTGATGAAAGTTTTCATTTTTTCCAAATTGGGCAAGAATCCAGCGAAGAAACTCTCTCTGAAGACATGAAAGGAGTGCGTACTGGGGCTGAGCCTCCACAGCTTGAGACATCAGCTGAGTCACTAGCACTTTCACAATCAAAAGAACCAGTGGATGATGAAGCAGACTTACTTCCTGACGACCTGAGTGAGGAAGTAGAAGAAATACCTTCTTCCGATGCTCAACTTAACTCCCAAATGGAAATTTCAGCCTCTGCTGAAACATCAACAGAAGATGCTACTTCTGCAGAGCCTGAGGACCTCCCCACCACACAAGTGAGTGACACACCTCCTAAGTCCAGTGTGAAGCAGACATCTTGCCCTGATTCCCCTGAGCCCGCTGTGCAAGTTCACTTAGATTTTTCCACAGTCACTAGGTCTGTGTATTCAGATCGGGAAGATGATTCTCCTGATTCTTCCCCAGAGGAACAGAAATCAGTAATTGAAATCCCTACTGCACCCATGGAGAGTGTGCCTTCTACTGAAAGCAAATCCAAAATTCCTATAAGGACTATCCCCACTTCAACCCCAGCACCTCCATCTGCGGAGGATGAGAATTCCCTTTCTGAAGATGTTCCACCCAGCCTGGATGAGGAAAGTAAAGAGGATGAAACAAAACCAAAGTCTAAAATCCCCGTGAAAGCACCTGTCCAAAGAGTAGAGCAGCAGCTTTTGGTTCTAGACTCATCTCTCCAGAAAACAGTGGCTCCTCAGGGTCAGGACGTGACAAGCAGAGCACGAGATGATAGAAGCAAATCTGAATCTGATGCTGATCCTTTGGACTCCAAGGCCAAAAGTCCAGTAAAAACTAGAAGTTACACTGAGACAGAAACAGAGAGCGGAGAGAAGGCAGAGGAGCTTGAGTTAGAATCCGAAGAAGGGGCCACAAGAACAAAGATATTTGCGTCCCGATTGCCAGTTAAGAGCAAAAGCACCACATCTTCCTGCAGGGAGGACACGAGCCCCACAAAAGACAGTAAGGAGCACTTCCTTGACCTTTATAGGAACTCCATCGAGTTCTTTGAGGAGATTAGCGATGAGGCTTCCAAGCTAGTGGATAGACTTACACAGTCAGAAAGGGAGCAGGAACTAGTTTCAGATGATGAGAGTAGTAGTGCCCTGGAAGTTTCAGTCATTGAAAATCTGCCACCTGTTGAGACCGAGCACTCAATTCCTGAGGACATCTTTGACACAAGGCCCATTTGGGATGAGTCCATTGAGACTCTGATTGAACGCATCCCTGATGAAAATGGCCATGACCATGCTGAAGGTATTTGCCAGCCACTGGGATTCCCTGTGCTACGCATGTCATAAATTTGATAGAGTTTTTTTGTATGTCTGTTTTATTTGGTGATTTGTGTCTCATTTTCTTTAAGCTTTCTGTAGTGATTACTGTGTTTGTGTAAGCCCTTTGTGTTTTGTGCTTTCTCTGTATACTCTTGTCTATGAAAACAATCTCAAGATTGAGTAATGAGAATGCTTATGGAAAACATAAACACGATAAACGGGCAATGGTGAAGTTGCCTTTCTCCAGCCACTGCACGTCAGGCCATGCAAGCTTTGAGTTTTGTTGTTCTGAAGTCCCAGGCTTAGCCTCGAATTGTGCCCTTTTGCTTTTGCACACAAATATATTGGGTTTTGCTTCATATTATGAAGATTCATTGCTTTTTATTCTTACCTTTGAGTACTTTACAATAATTTGTACTTAACAATTTTGTAATTGCTAGGAAGCCATTTGCCCAAGAAGATTTCTCATATCATGAAATTTCAATTGTTGTGGATCTGTTTTTGATTCAGAAAGACTGGATTTCAGATAACATTGGTAAACACTTTAAGCAAACAAATATAAGGTAAAAATATGCTTTTCATTTCAGTGGTAGATGGTTGGAGAATGTACTCCAATTAGATGCGGCAGACAACAAAAACTCAAACTTTGCATGATTTAAGTTGACTGTGAGGGGATGATGACTCGCTGAGTTAAAAAAAAAAAAAAAGCAAACCATAGATGGCTTTGAGAGGTAGCCTCTGGTCTTCCAATATCTCTACAATAAAGACTGTTAATCTTATATTTGGGTTATAAAAAATACCATGATCTAAAATGCTACCCATCAATTAATGGGGCTTAAAAATGAATGGGAAAATTATAGTTTGTGGGACTAATCTATGAGCCTACTCAGTAGTAAGCAGACAGAAAGTTTGCCCAAAAGACGTATATAGATACTAATACATCAGACAAATACATAGACTTTTGTCCTTTCTTCCAAGGTCACCAGGACCAAGGAAAATGTTATTTCTGGCCACACTGAAAAAACCCAGTATGGTCTGATCAACCCATAAGATGGTCATCTCAGATGTGATTTCTTGCAGACATGACCTGAAAGTGATCTCTACTGCCACAGTAGAGGTCCTAATCAGTTACTCCACTTTTGCATCTCATTTGTGATGATTTTTCTGGTGTTTAATGAACAAGATGATTGTCTTCTGTTGGGCAGTATTCTCTCAGATGATTTAAACAGGAAAGTCCTACCATTACTCGAGATCTGCAACTTATATAAAAATGTCCAGTGATGAGTCTTAATTGAAGAGGTATGGAAGCAGATGGTTTTCATGATTCATAATTAGATTTATTCCCCCATTCCATTCCAAAAATCAGGCAAACTCACAATTTAATATGATTTAAAATGTAATAGCTCATTAGTGCTATCATCCTATATTTGGACAAGTGACTTCCTTTCTTTGGATGGTCGGTACTGTGGTTCCTCTCCTGTCATAGACAACCTTTGGCCATTCTGTTTTTGACCTTCTATAGATCAACAGGATGAGCAGGAACGGACTGAGGAAAGGCTGGCTTATATTGCTGATCACCTTGGCTTCAGCTGGACAGGTAAAATGAAGTGACCCTTTTTTCCAACAAAACTTGCTTAAATGATGTAATTGCGTCAGCCAAGTGTCATTAACAATGAAAAGATGCCTTTTTTTCTTTCCTTGAGGAAGACCACGTGGAATAGTGAAAAGAAAAATAAACTACAAACTAGAAAATCCAGGCTCTGCATTAACTCACTGTGTGAACCAGGGCAGGTGTTTTATTGTCTGTGGGATTTAGAATAATAGAACTTTAGATTGGGAGATTTTGAGAATATACCAACCCTCACCACCTTCCTTTGAGACCTGTGGATTTCCAAACTTTGGGGAGATTACTGTGTTTCAAAACCATCGTTAGATGTAATTGTCGTAAAATTTAATTTGAGATTTAACCAGGGCTCCTTATTTTAGATACCATATATCAGATATCTTCATCAGGCTCAGTACTAAAATTTGTTTTGGATGAATGTTGAAATACATGTGAATGAGATGTTTCACTAATTTTATGAGAAATGGGAATATTTAAGTACAGAAATTATAATATATGTTAATTTATTAAGGGAAAGTGAATTCTAAAATGAGTATGGTTTCTTTATAAATAATAATTTGTAGGCTTTAAAAGCTACTCTTTCAAAATCTTAGCTTTGACTTAACATATTATGGTGATTTTGTTTTTTTGTTTCTTTTTTGTTTTTTTTTTTTTTTTTTTTTTTTGGTCTGACTTCCTTTTATATCACTTGTGACTACTTTATTGAAAGAAATAGTATAAAGTTAATATTCTTCTCCTTTCAGTTTCTCAAAGATTTGGTGATGAATAGGAGTTCATAGTACCCTTAAATAAGATAATTGATAATGCAGAAAATGAATGGTAGCCAGAAGAACAACTATTTTCTCACTTTTAAACATTTTAAAGTAATTTGTAGATATTGATCAGATTTATTTAGTTGAGGGATTTGGGGGGAATGAAGAGCATCAAAATATCCCTAGTTGACTTAATAAATTGATAATGTTCAGAATTATTTATTTTGTTTTGTAAATATATTTTATGTGTACAAATGTATTAAATGTGATATCTGTATACTTGGTGAAAACTCAAACCATACAACCATACAGAATGCTGTAGAATGGAAAGTAAATAAGTCTCACACCTTCCTCTGGTCTTCTAGCCCCCTACCTCAAAGGTAGCTGCTAACATGTTCTCAAGTATTCAGAAAAAAATATGCAGTGCCCACATCTATGCCTATAATTTAAAAATAAGCAAAATTTTACTTAATATTCCTCGTAAATATTCCATCAGCATAGACATACGTATCTCATTCTTTTAAATGGCTGTTATTCTACTGTACGGAGGTACCATAATTTTATCAATGACCTTTATTGATGGATATTTAGGTTGTTTCCTGTTAATGACAATAAATATCCTTGTGTACTGGTGTATTTTTGTGAGTATATCTATTGGGTATATTCCTCAAAGGAGAATTGCTCGGTAAAGGGTATGCATATTTTTAGTTTTGAAAGATATTGGCAAATTTGCCTTCCAAAGAGGGCATCTTATTTACATTCACACACGCATGCTCATGCACACCACAGTGTATAACTATCCATATAAAATGTTAATGGTAGACTTTAAAGAAAAATTTTGTGGCTTTTTACCTAGGCCAATTAATGCTTCCCAGACCTTTTATTCATATGATGTCAAATCAAAGAAAGGAGTTTATCCAACCACCAGACTATATCCACAACCAATATTTATCCAAGTACCTGGAAACAGGATTTATAGTACTTAAACTGTCACCTAATGATGATTAAAAGTGAGAAATGGTCTGTTTTTCCTGTTTTCAGTCATTTATTTTCCATTATCTTGGTTAAGAGTATAAGCCAGAGTTAATAGTCTCTCCTGCATTTTTGAATTAAATGGGCCTAATTATTCATATTTTATCATCATTACCTCAAATGTACTATTATTTCCACTATAACAGTGATCAATTCCATACCCAATTTTAAGGAAAAATCTGAAATTAGTGCTAGAACAACAAAGGCATATAAGAGTTACTTTTAATATGTTAGAGGAAAAAGGAGCCCTATAACTCAGCAATACAAAGAACACTTCATTTACAAAATCACGAGGCCGATGTGGAGACTGAAACGTTGAAGTCATTGTGTTTACAGAGCAGTATTTTCTCTTCTAGAATTAGCAAGAGAACTGGATTTCACTGAGGAGCAAATTCATCAAATTCGAATTGAGAACCCTAACTCCCTCCAAGACCAGAGTCATGCGCTACTGAAGTACTGGCTGGAGAGGGATGGGAAACATGCTACAGGTGGGTGGGGCTGTGTGTAAAAGGCGTTAGGCTAGAGGGGAAATGAGTCTTGTTCCGCAAACCCTTTCTTGCAAATTCAGTAAAATAACAAAAGAGAAAATGCCATCAATCTGAAGTACTACTGTAAGCAAATGAAAACAAGCTATGATATTTCTAAAATATGCATGGTGCCTAAGAGTCTTACTCTATATTCCCATGAGCAGCATTAAGTGGAAAGTGATACCAGCACTGGCTGCTAACAGGAATGTTATTAAAGTCCTAAAATTTTCTAAATACTGACAGTGGGCCCAATTACTTTATTGGTCATTGTTTTATTGGTAGTGCATTACCTTCAGTTCCTACTTCCCTTACTCCCAAATAACTTAAGTGGGGAAAAAATGTCAAGTAGATTATTCTATAGAATGATTTATATATGCTATTCTGACCACATCTAATAAATGGGAAGTGATGTAGACCATAACTGCTTCTCATCCCTCAGCTGGTCTGAATTTGCCACTCCCTTTAGTGTCTCTCTGAAGATCTACCTAGAGACCCCGTTTATTTACATCCAGTCTGCAGTTATCTTTCCTTCTCTGACCATTCTTCTAGGTAGGCTCGCCACATTTAGCAAATAAAAGTAGAAGGCACCCAGCTAAAACAAAATTTCCGGTAGTCAACAAATAATTTTTTAGTATAAGTATATCCCATGCAATATTTGGGATATTTATGCCAAAAAAGGTTTTTTTAATCTGAAATTCAAATTTGACAGGGTGTCTTATACATTATCTGACAACTCTGCTATTAGGGCTGTGCCCATGCTGTCACCCTTTTTGTGCATACCTCTTCTTTATCTGTTTGCTGTTGTTACAAAGACCCTTAATTGGGCTTCGGTCGTTCCCTGTACAAATATCAAAATTTTAGCAAGGCAACTAAATGAAAGAGATTTTGAAAAGAGTATCCCTCAGATGTAAAATGCTTTTTCTCTAATATCCCAGATACCAGTCTCATTGAATGCCTCACCAAGATCAACCGAATGGATATTGTTCATCTCCTGGAGACCAGCACAGAGCCTCTCCAGGAGCACATGAGTCACAGCTATGCAGAAATTGAACAGACCATTACACTGGATCATAGTGAAGGTAAAACTGTGTGTGTGTGTGTGTGTGTTGTGTGTGTGGTATGTGTTATATGTATGGTTAATTCAGGCAACTGGACCTCCTGTCTTCCTTTTTTAGAGGGTGGACTCTGGCCTTTGGTGATCACACACTTTTCTCCTCGCTACCCTGAGACTTCCCTGCCCATTTTATAGGCACCCCTATTCTGCTCCTTCTTTGTTATTTCACCATTGTCTTAGTCAGCTTGAGCTGCTATAACAAAATACCATAAACTGGGTGGCTTAAGCAACAGAAATTTATTTCTCACAGTTGTAGAGACTAAAAGTTCGAGATCAGGGTGACAGCATGGTCAGGTTCTGGTTGAGGGCCCTCTTCTGGGATGCAGACAGCCATCTTGCTGTGTCCTCACATGGAAGAAGGAGAGCGAGCTAGCTCTCTGCCCTCTTCCTATAAGGGCACTAATCCTATTCATGAGGGCTTGACCTAATTACCCTCATGACCTAGTTACATCCCAAAGGCACCACCTCCAAATACCATCACATTGGGATTAGATTTTAAGGGGACACATTCAGTTCGTAACAACCATTGACATGGATGATCCATCTGATGCCCTTTCCTCAGTTCCTTGATGGCACTTCTGATACTTGTGTCATTTACTCCACCCATTTCTACGCTCGTGACCAAGACTATATCATCATCAATGATTGTACTACTTCCAGGTCCTAACTTGCAGCATTATACTTCCTCTTTGGCTTTTATGCCATCAATTCTTCAAACCAACTGGGTCCTCCAGTCATTGGTCCTATCAATCCTTTTGAGTATTAAAGTTTCTTTAACCCATGCATTTGCACGCTCACTCACTCTTTCTTTCCCCTTCTATCTCTCTGATCTCTATTTTACACTTTCCCTTCTTCTTTCAAGCCTCCAACATTTCTCTTCTCCTTATTTATTCCAAGCTGATAACCACACTTCATATCTCTTAGAAAAAATAGGAATAATCCATAAGCAAATGTCCATATTCTTTCAGCACAAAATCTACCAACCTAAGTGCATCTCAGTATTTACACTCTACCTTCCCTCCTATCTGAAATTTCCTTGCTTTGCTAAAACCATCATTCCTTTTTTTGTGCTAGATCTTGACCCCTTTTATCCAACTAATTATCCAACCCTGCAGTTATCCACGCTGGCTTTCTACAACCGGACCATGCTCAACAGCATTAAAACCTGCTTTAATGGACCCTGTCTTTAAAAACTAAACAAAGCAAATAGCTCCTTTACCCAATCATACAATCAACCTGTATGATTGCTCTGTATCTCCTCCGTTTTATAGGAAATCTCTTCAGAAGAATAGTCTTTTTTTTTTTTTTGAGGAAGATTAGCCCTGAGCTAACTGTTGCCAATCCTCCTCTTTTTGCTGAGGAAGAGTGGCCCTGAGCTAACATCCATGCCCGTCTTCCTCTGCTTTCTATGTGGGATGCCTACCACAGCGTGGCGTGCCAAGCAGTGCAATGTGCGCACCCGGGATCCAAACCAGTGAACCCCGGGCCGCTGAAGCAGAACGTGTGCACTTAACTGCTGCGCCACAGGGCTGGCCCCCAGAAGAATAGTCTTAATTTCCCGTATCTACTTCCTCTCTTCCCATTCTCTCTAGAACTGTCTCTAGAATCCACACCAGTCAGGCTTTTGTCATCACCACTGGAAGGAAACAGTCTTGTAAAATTCGCCAGTCGTTTCCTCATTGCCAAATCCAGTGGGTAACTGTCTTCATCTTACTGTACCCCTTAGGAGCATTTGACACGAAAAATTCATCCCTTCCTAAAACATTTTCTTCGCTCACTTTCCACAGCACCCTCGCTTCTTGTTTTGTTTTGTTTTTTCCTGTATAACTGGCTAGTCTTCCTCAATCTCTTGCTGTAGCTTCTTACTTTTCATAGATTTAAATGATGGTGTGTGTTACTGTTCACGAGAGCCTCAGAGCTTGCCCCATCGCCCATCTCCCTCCGTCTTTCATCAGCCCCGGACACCTGGCCTCCTTGCTCTGCCCTGGGCACCCTATGCATTTTCGGGCTCCTGGGCCCTGGTCCTTTCTGTTGCCTCCACTCTGGAGCGTTCTTCCCTCAGATCATCAGGCACCTTTTTCTTTCACTTTATTCAGGGCTCTGCTCAAGCATCACCTCCTCCAGGGAGCCCCTCCTGACCAGTCTATCTAAGATGCTAGTCCTATTTGCTCTAAACTCTTACCCTGGTTTCCTTTTCTCCTAAAATTTATCACAACTGTATACGTATCTGCAGAAACGCAAGTTCACTGAGGACAGAAGCGTTTTCTATCTTGTTCACTGCTATACATCTACCATCTAAACAGCACCTGCTACGTACTTGATAATCAATATGTGTCTGTTGAGTGAATAAATAAATAGATGAATGTCAGTCTCACCTCTGCTAAAAATCTTTCGATGATGCATTATTGCCCTGGATATAATGAAACGCCTTAGCCTGGTGTAAGAGACCCCCTGTAAGAAGAGTGCTAACCTCAGAGTGTTGTTTAATACAAGTTACTACTTGCCAAGCGCCTAGAACAGTGCCTGACACATAGTGAATATTCAGAATGTATTAGCTATCATTATTATCGTCATTAACTCTGACTCTTCTTACCACTTAGATTCTGTGCCTCAGCTATTGCAGTTGATGCCTGTTTATCATTAAGTCTCCTTAAGATGCCATGCCCTCTGCACTTCCTCTCCTAATTCTTTAACCCTGACTCGGGTGCCCCCACATTCATTGACTGACCCTGTGGCGCAGCCACTCTGCAATTTAACAGACTGTTCCTTGCCTAAGCTCATCCCCTACATGATCAGCATCTTGAAGGCAGACACAGTGTGTTGTTTAGCTTTGTAACCATGGACCTATCACAGGATGTGGCATGTAGTAGTTACTTAATAAATACCCATTTAATATAGGTGAGCTTCAGGTAAATACTTAATTTAAACTGCTCTCCACTGTAGGGTTCTCAGTGCTTCAGGAGGAGCTGTGCCTGGCACAGCAGAAGCAGAAAGAAGAGCAAGCTGCTTCCAAAGAAGGCGAGCCCTGTGATCAGCCTCCCATCGTCTCAGAGGAAGACATTTCTGTTGGTTATTCCACTTTTCAGGATTACATCCCCAAAACTGATGGGGACAGCTCAACAACAGAGCTGCTTCCCCAGACTCACAAGGAGGAAGTTCAACAGGATTTCTCAGGGAAAATGCAAGACCTGCCTGAAAAGTCACCTCCTGACCATCAGCAGGAGTACTTGTGAGTTTCGAAAGAAAGCCTGTCAAATGTGATTCCAAAGAAACAAGCCAATATGGCAAGGGTGCCAGGCATATACAAGTGTATACAAGTACAGGCACATACAAATCATTCTCAGATAGTTTTCGAATGACCCCACCAATAACAAATGCCAGAGCTACGGAAAAAAGCAAAATATTTGAGAGACATGATTGTGATGGTGATGTGTGCCACAGGTCTGCTTGAACCGGCTCCCAGTTCTGTGACCTTGGGCGAGTCCCAAAGCCCTTTGGAGTCTTTGTTTCTGCATCTATGAATTATGATAATAATATACACCTTATTCATCTCACAGGGTTGGGGGTCAAGGATAAGCCTTCGAAAGCTTTGTTTAAACTATAAAATTTCATGTAGACCACATGGTTATTGCCTGTAAGATTGCTACACTTCGCTTCTCTGCTTCTGATACGTGCCCCCTGTTCTATGATTGGTTCACAGTATGAACAGCGATGCTGGAGGTGATTCAGCCCTCGCATATTTCAGCAAAGCTAGGAGGTGGCTAACAGTAAAATAGAAATGCAACACAAATTATTCGCACAGAATGAAAGACCATTAAGAGGAGGTGGGATGGGATTGGAGCGGGAATAAAGAGAAGCCTTCTAGAGAACTTGTGGCTAAGGCAAGCTGCAGAGCACAGGCAGCTTAGAACTCAAGTTCTGGGCTTTAGGGAAGAAAAGGAGACAGAGAGTTGTTTAAATGGCACTTGTCTAGAAAAAGAAAACCAATCATGAGAAAAGCAGATGTGAAATCTGAGAGCAGTGTGTCAGGAGATTGTGTCACAGCGTGGCCTTTGTCGTGAAAGTGAGGTTTGTGCTGGGCTCCCTGGAACTTGAGATGAGGGTGAAATGGGTAATAAAATGATCTTTTCTTCTACGGAGCCACCACCCTCTCCCCATCTACCTTTAGATTTTAAGTGAGAACGTAAAGAAGAAGTAAGGAAAAGAGAGAAGGACAAAGGCAAGGATGGGAAGCAAAGAGGGAACATCAGAGAGGCACTCTGGGCGTTTCATGGCTGTGGAGTGACAGAGAATTGCAATAAATAGAAAAAAAAAAGGAGCAGAAGGCAGAGAATTTTCTTATTTAGAAATTGAGATTATAAAGATTGCATTGGAATAACTCCAAACTCTATCAGTAGAACAACTTTCGATGTCAACAGGTCTTTCTATCAAGTAATACAGTTTTCAGGAGATAAAATAAGAAACTCCCTCTGACTACAATATGGTTACTATATTAAAATAGGGTGTATATACTGCTTTTCCTAAATTTTGCCACATTTTGATTCTCGCTTCAAAAGCCTTAATTATCTACAGATCTTTGTTATGTAAACCTCCTCAAATCTTCAGTATTACTTTGAGTTATCAAAGAAGAGATGAAATTATGATGTATGTGCTTTGTAGAGATTAGGACATGGTAATACATTTTAGGATAATTTTTGCCTGTAGAATACATCTTTCCCAGTCAATGCTAGATCCATGAGCTGTAACTCTATACTATATCTTACATATAATTTTTATTCAACTTTGATTTCTTGGCCAAATTTACAAAATCTGTTTGACTCTCACAGCCTATGAAGATGAGTTCCATCTTCTCTTCTAATTCCCTAGCTTCATTCAGTAGGAAGAGAAATGCATAGGTTCTCGTGATATAATTTGGTTTTTCCATTTCAGTGTGACAACCCCAGGGACAGAAGTGTCAGAGACTCAAAAGGCTACGGCAGCATCTGGCTCTCCCAGCAAGACGCCTGAGGAAATTACTACCCCTCCTGAGGAGGAGAGGCCATACCTCCAGACCCCGACGCCGAGTGAGCAGGGTGACTCTCCCATCGTACAGGAACCCGAAGAGCCCCTAGCACAGAGGGAGGAGAGTCCTCGGAAAACTAGCCTCGTGATAGTGGAGTCTGCTGACGACCAGCCACAGGCCTTTGAAAGACTCGAGGAAGATGCAGCTTTTCAGAAGGTAAGACTTGCCTTCTCCATTTTCTTGCCCATGTGTAGCAAAACTACAAGGCTTCTCCTAGTTTCCATTTCTCTGATGGCTTATTTTTCCCTGAAAAACAAAAAGCTTTGCCAAATTAATTAACCTGGGCCACATGAAGCCCCCAATCCCTTTTGAAACCCGGGAACCAATGACTCGAGGAAAAATTGAAACACAGTTCCAATTCTAGCTACTTGACCATAATCCCTAATTTTATAATTGAAAACTCTGTTGCTAAGAAAAATGAACCCTGAGGTGAAACAATATACCTGATGTAGCTTTTCAAAATTAGTAACCTTAGGCATGAAGACTAGTGAGAGGCATTAACAGAGCCTCAGGTAACCGTGGGAAAGTGCTGGAACCCGCACTCTTGTTAGGTCGATGTCTGTGCTGTCAGGTGATAAGCACAAAGACTGTGGCTGTTGGGTTGTGTTTATCTCCCAAAACAAATTTTTCTCATTAGAGGAAGGATTATTTCCAAATTAGAACCCCTGATATTTATTTCAGACAAGGGACATTGTACCTAAACTTCTTGCTGGTTGTAAATGTCAGGAACCTGAGAGCAGCGTGACGTTGCTTCACAGGGTTTCCTTTGTCATTAAGTGAGTTTTGACATTGTGAAGAGAGGTGGAGACCATCTTAAGAAATGCATTTAAACCATTGATTCTCAAAATTTGGTCTCAATGGTTCATATTTCTGCACATTAACTGGGGGGCGGTGTGATCCCTCTTGAGAACTCCTGAATCAGAATGAATCCCAGGGATGGGAGGGGGACAAGAATCTGCATTTTCCATGACTCCCTAGATGATTCTCATAAAAAAGCTTAAGAATCTTTTTGAACTAAACTTTTAATATAAGTTAAATTAGATATATATTTTCCTTCTAGAATTTAAAAACATTTTGTATGTCAAAAAGTTTTTAAAGTATCAATATACATCTTAGTAGGAAAGAATGAGTCATATAAATGAATTAAAACTTTGGGGAAAAAAGTGATACAACGTATCTTTGGGCTTAAGACCCACATTTATTTTTGTTCACTGTGAGTGTGACATCTGCTAGCAGGATTTCTCTAAAATCATAGCTACAGTTAGGAGAGGACCAGGCAGATAAGAACTGTTCGTGATTTTGGCGGTTATCTGAAATAATGAATTCATCCCATGAATGGAGTTGTGTTCCAAGTTTGTCTTTGCACAGAATTACTCATCTCTCAAATTCTTGGCTTTAAATGAATTCTAGTAAAAATGTTTTATAGATGCTGTCTGGACTTAAAAGTTACCAAATTTAACCTAAGAATCCATAGGCTAATTGAAGTATAGACTTGAAACAATTATCTGGATAATTCACATGTTTAATCTGTTCTCTGCATGTAAGTAAATTTTGATAAGTCATTCTGTTTTCCACGGTCTTTATCCGGGTCTGTTCCACTTATTCCTGATGAATATGCAATTCTCTCTCTTTAAATCTTTCTATTTTGACCCTTAACTTCTCATGACCCTGACTTGAGGATCCAATTTCAATCACTTTTCTTGCTGATCATATTTCTAGACAGCAGACTCCTGAGTGTATTTAAAGTGTAATTTTGTTTAGAATTTATGTGTTTTCCTTTAGCAGAAAAGAATACAGAAATATAACCAGTATTTTAAAATACGTCGAGAAAATTTAGTTGTCTTTTTCTAAAAATAACATTCCGTTAGGAAAGAGTGATTCAATATATGGCTCTCAGACATATGTTCTAATCTAAAATTATGCTCTTAGCTCCATCTCTGGCTTTGGGCCAGACCCATGAAATCAGACTGGCCTCTGCATCTCAGCTTCTCTGCAAAATGAGTCTCATCCTATTCAGAGCCTGCCTTCCCTGGTGCCAGGGGGATGCACTACTGGCTGGATAATAGCGACAGGGAATTTTTTGAGTCCCTGCAGATAGTTCTGCCACAAGCCTAAGACGTTTCTCCTCCTTTGGGCTAACCATTCCAAGTCTAAGCCCGGAGGCAGTGGCTCACAGGCATTTCTCATGCTGCTTGGGTTCTGTGTTGACATTCAGTTATTCATCAGGAGTTTAAGTCCAAGAAGTAATGGGGGCGAGACAGCTCTCAGAATTCCAGAATGTTTTTTTTCATTCATTGAACAAAAAGCTCTATCCCCACTGAAGTATGAGACTAGCACGCACTTGTTTCCCCTGCCGGTTTTTCCTCCAAAGCCTGCATGCATAAAACTTTCAGAAACCAGCGTGAGCTAGAGCAGAGACCAGTAGTGAAGACAGTCCTTAGCACGTTAAACGAAACAGTGCTTCTGTGCTTCCACCAGGAGCTAACAGAGGAATTAGGTGAGCTGGAGGCCAGCTCAGATGACGAGGCGACGGTAACCACCAGGGTTGTCCGCCGGCGAGTGATCATTCAGGTACCAGCTGTTAAATGACTTGCACGTCCGGGACGGGTCTGTGCCCGTAACCCTTAGGGAGTGATAGACCCGGAGCAATGAGGGCGCGGCATGCTCCTGAGGTCGTGCATGGCCATCAACAGCAGACCCCTCCACTCTCCTAAGTTGTGTTTGTAAGGAAACGCAGTGGTGTGAGATCTGCAGCCTGCCTCCAAGAGAGCGAGCACCAAGAGCAAGACTTAGCTTCTTCAGTTCCTCCCGCCTCACCTCGCGCTTGTCCATTTTTGTTTGTTTGTTTGTTTGGAGTTTTACCTGCCTTTGGTCCAATTCTCCTAAGCATGTTATTACCCACCAGTTGGTTTTTTTTCTTTTAAACTTACTACCTGACAGGATTTGGCATCTCTGCTGTGCTTCTCAACAGTTCCTTTAACATTCTAACATCGCTCACGTGATAAGCACTGGGGAGACGTTCCTCAGAATTGGTATCAAACACTGAAGTGACCCTTTTCTCTTAACTCTTTAGGGAGATGACATGCCTGACATACCCCCGGAATCAGTCACAGAAGAAGAATACATTGATGAGCACGGACACACGGTGGTAAAGAAGGTATTGTCTGATGTGTTCTCACATGGTTGATTTGCAACCTGCTGTTTGAAATGTATCAGTTCCCTGGTATGGTCACTCACAAACAGGATGCGGGAATAAACTATCTTTCAGGTTACGAGGAAAATCATTAAGCGGTATGTATCCTCGGACGGCACAGAGAAGGAAGAGATTACAGTGCAGGGATTGCCACAGGACCCCGTGGACGTTGAGGAGGGGGATGGCTATTCCAAAGTCATCAAGCGCGTTGTACTGAAGAGTGACACCGCACTGTCGGAGGTGAGGTCCTCTGATTCTCCCACCTGGTTTTATGGAGAAGTGTAAAATAGAGCTCAAAAGAGATGGGCAGATGTTTATTCATATTGGCCTCCCTTCTCCCCCTTTATGGCAGTCTGCTTTTAGTTACACATTTATTTTTTTCCCCCATGATTTTGTGGAATTTAAAAATAGCCATCGAGGAGATTTGTAACCATTATACTCATTGTGCTTGTTTGGTCCTTTTTATTTGTGTTTTCCATTTAATTCATAGTTGACCACAGCAGAAATCCAAAAGTGAAATTTTAGAAGACTAGAATCCTATTTGGGGGCAAGCAGGACATTAGGACAAGATGCTGTGCAAATGCACTGTGGTGTTTGTGCCTGGTCAGCACAGCAGCTTGTGTAGGGACCTTTAGATGAGTATCTGCTATTTAGACTTCTCCATTTCAGAGTCCCTAAAATCAGGATCCAGAAACTCCTTGGTTTCTGGTTTTCTTTCTTTCTCTTTTACTTCCCTCTTTGAGGAACACGTTTACTCTCTTTGATGTATAGTTTGTGACATTCTCAACATTTTGCATTCATTCACATCCTCAAAATTTTATTATGTTCCACATGAGGTCCTCTGGAAATCTACTTGTTCCGTTTCTCATGTCTTTGAGAGTTCCTCCTTTGGGGGTTAATTTTATCTTCACAATGCCAAAGCAAACCATTTAAACATGGGAAAAGAGAGTTCATCCATAGGTTGTTATGTCTGCCTGGCTCTGAGCAGTCAGTTCCTTATTCATGAAACTTCCTGACTAATTTTTGTTTAAGTGACTAATTAAGTGATTGATTGGGTGCTGTCTAGATAGAGTCATTATGTAGACATTACCAGTTGATTATAGGGTTGTTTTTTTTTCTAACTGCTTCTCTCTTCCAAAATGGCTGGTTTCCTGGAAGGCCAGTATATAACATGGTAGATGTTTTTGTTTTGCTTTGTTTTTTTACGTACACAAATTCATCATTGTTACGTTCTGGCAGTCAGAAACTGTGTGTTGTGTGTCCTTCATTCACTAGGTGACTTTGTCTGAACCCAGCATTTTGTCCAGTTCCTCACAATTTGAGGCTGAACCAGTGGAAGGCCGTAGAGTCAGCAAAGTTGTTAAGACAACCATGGTACATGGAGAGAGGATGGAGAAGCATCTGGGGGACTCTAGTTTAGCCACTGATCTTCCTTCAGCCAAAGATGACTTTGAAGAGGTATAGAACCCCTCCCTTTGTCCTTCTGTGTGTGTGTATATTCTGTTTGCTCTGTGCTTGAAAAGAAAATGGTTTATCATTGTGTCATTCCGTATATGTATCCATGGAGGGTGCAGAATCCTTCAGGAGAGGAGGGTTCCTGTTTGAATAACTCGTGCAGTGAGGTTCCATTGCCTCAGCCTATGGTATTCATCAGTGTCAGCTCAAGAGCTGTTAAAAATCCAATGATCAGGACTCACTTCAGCTGAATCCAAATCAGAGCATCCAGTTTGGGGCAGGATTGTACATCTTGCTTAAAAGTCCCAGAAGCGACTCGCACTCCCAAGTAATAAGGGAAAGAAAGAAGGAGGTTGCAAATTACCTTTGCTAGCTAATATTCTCAAATGTTTCCAATGGTAGGCATTAAAGAAAATTCAGATATATTTTATAGTCATAAATAAAACAAGCATTTATAATTATTTAAGTTCTGATTTCCAATAATTAGGAGATGGGTCCACAGTGGCAGGTCCACAAACTATTATGATGATTAAAAAATCCAAAAATTCTGAAAACCTAAACTAATGTTACAAGTTAGTAGCAAGCTGATTTGGCAATAAAGCTTAATGTGAACTGACATGGAGCTATGCCATGGAGTCTTTCTGTCCCACCTAGAGTGAATATTCGTATGTTTTGCTGTTGATATAGCAATGAGTTTGATTACAGGATGCTGTCCCTGCTCCTGGGGTATTAGAGCATACAGTATATGCATCATATTACCATTCTAAAATTCGAAAGGAAAAAAATATGAATTCTGAAACACATTTGGCCCCCAAGGTTTCAACTAAAGAATCACAGGCATGTGCAAACATCTACAAAACATTTTTTGCTATAAAACATTTTGAAGTTAAATGTTACCTGTGTGTCCTCTTCTATACCCACAATATGCATTGAGATTATACGTGAGTGCGTTGGGATATTAAAAGCATGCCTTATTTAAATACTTCTAGTTCTTCACATTTTGACAACTGGTGACCTTGGACGATCAAAAGATGAATTATCTGGGTTATACACTTGGGCCTTATGTGTTTGCTGCTTGTTCCTGCCTCTGCTCATTATATCTGTCGTTGGGGTCTCCCCTGTGGAAAGGGAGGGGGTGAGGCGAGGAGGAAATCATAAGTCAACCAGTGTGGGTGTTACTCAGCAGCGTCTGTGGAGTCACAGAACAGATCCCCCCACAAATGGGAGACATGTGATTAAAACTCACTTCTCAGATCTGCTCCTAAGAATTGTTTTTGTTTATCCTTTCAAGTATATCTTTTTATACCGACTATCAATTAAGCAAGGTAATCGATTATTTTAAAGTCTATGGTTTAAGATGGGTCTTGTCTTGCTTTCTTTTTTCTTACTTCAGGCTTTGAGTTACACAGGTAGCCACATGAAAGTCCACTCCCCCAGTTTAGTAGAGAGAGAAATCCTGAAAGAGGATGGATCCGTAATTAAAAGGTTTGGTTAGCATGGAGTGATGCTTTGCCAACTAACACACCTGAAAGCTTTTTCTGATTTTTAAGGAAAATAGAGCCGCTACGTATGCCCTAAAACCCCTTGGGAACTGCCACTCTCCCTGTTTTCTAAGACTTTTGTCAAGGGCTAGGTCTGTCGGTGTGTCACGCCTGTAGTGTCCTCTGGATGCTTTCAAGGTCGTATAAGGTGTGATGATGCGGAGAGGCCTGTTGACACAGTCACTCCCTGGGTTTCAGCAAGTCCTCATTTCTTGAGACCGGCCAGCTGGGGTCTTCCATGTGTTGTTGGGTTTGGGGAGCACAGGGAGAGGAATCTAAGTAACTGCTTGCAGATTAATCTTGTGACCAGCTGCCTTCAGCTCAGTCTTAATAAATTATTACTTTGAATAGTACATGCTTGTTTTTTTGTTTTTGCTTTTTTAAATAAGATGCTTCTTGATTCTGCATTTGAGTAGCAAATAACATGAGCATGAGTTTGATACCCATGAACTGAATAAATCTAGTGATGCTGAAACTAGGTGCTTTGAGAAGTTAAGAAAGTGTCATGAAAGCAGTGACCAGCTTATTTTGTGCCTATGAGGGGCCTCACTGGCAGGCTCTCTGCTCTGCCCCGTCTCCATCACCCATTGATGCATAAACTCCAGCGCTGTGACCTTGGTTGACTCTTGCTCCTCCCTGGTCCTCCAGCAGCACTGTAAGTATTCATCAAATGTTCTCAGCTTCTCAGTGAAAAGACACAATGGAAATTCAAGTTACTATTGTGCTTCCATTTCATTGAAAAGAAGAGAAAGATTGTCATTTATAGTACTCTACAAAGCTATTTTTAGCCTGTAGAACATAATAATTACAACGGTAAAATTAAAGGTTCTGTCGCAATTCCACCCTCCAATCACATGTGAAAAACAGCAGCAGCTAGGAATTTAAAAAGAGTGTAATTGCTCACAGAACTGTAAACAGGCTACACGAATGAAGGATACAGTACTTTTTATACTCTGAGCTTTTAAGTCTTTTACCAGTTATTCCAATGGAACCACATAAACCGTGCACACCCTAGCGTCATGAGATCTTCGAATTAGAATAGATTTAGAGATCAATGAATCCAAAGTTCTCATTTACAGCTGGTGAATTTGAAGCCGGGGATGCAGACAACTCAGTTAAGTTCCACAGCTACTTAGTTATAAACTCTGTCTGCGATGTGCAACACTTTGTCTTATACGTTCCTGGAGACATTTTATCACACCCACTGCTCCCCGATACACATCTGAGTAAATTCATTCCATTTCCTGAGTCATATACATACACATATTCATAAACACCTTCATCTACATATACCTGCACAACATCCAGGGACTATCGTCCTACGATAGAAGCTGATCCCCCGACGCCAATGCCATAAAGGCTTCTGCTAGCTCTTGGCAGAAACAGTCAGATATATCTCTTTTTGAGGGAAAAAACGATATATGGATGCTGAATATAATCTGATTTCAACCCTTGGAACCAAAGTTGACCTTGCTATCAAGAGAAACAAAGTTAAGTTTGCTTTCAGATAGAAAATAACTCATGTGGTATCAAAGGGCAGAGGGAAGTAAGAGAACATGAGAGGAGAAGGATGAAGGAAGCAGAGATGTCCAAAAGTGAGCTGAAAGTATTCTGGCTGGAGTAAGTCATTTTTTAAAAGTCAGGATGACCTTAACAAATGCATGGAGGTGTTGGAAGGTATCCTGATGAAAAGGGCAGCCATGAGCAGAACCTCCCACTCCTGAACACTAGGAATCCAGAAGGAAAGGCTGCATAAAGCCACGAAAACTGCTTATCCCTCCGGGGGTTCTAAGTGAAGATGCTCGGCAGAGGGGTGATGGCTTCTGGCTCTGGCCACACGGATACTAACTGTGCTATTTTTTATTTGGAGCATTGCTTCAGTTCTCTGAGATTGAGTTTCCTTATTTGTTATATTAATAGTACCTGGCACATAAAACATGTTCACCGTGTATTTGTGGAATGAAGAATTGTATTTAAGAGTAGACAGAAGAAATGAGAATGAAAATTACAGTATAACGATTTGCAGGTAGGGATACAGGAAAATAATAGCGCAAAATATAATGTTACATCACAGCCCCCTTTTCTCAAGTAAGCACCAGCCTGGGAGGTTTAAGTCGGAATGTGACTCTAAGGATTAAGCTGGCAGCTAAAGTGTTTTACACAAATTAAATTAACAACTTTTTCTTTAGCTTGTCAGAAAGTATGCATGGAATCACTATTTCAGGATGAGCCAAGCTCTTTTATATCAGTGCAACTTAAAACATGAATGGTTGTATGGTTACTTTTTGAGAAAATCATATTAAAGCTTGGTTGCATTTATTTGAAATATTTCTTAAAGTGTTAAAAAATACTCCTTGTTTCAGAATACTTTAAAAACATCTCATGACTCGTTTCAGATAGGGGAGCCATGTTTAAAGAAAGACGTGAAAAAATGGCTGTAGTTGTTACATTGATAACTCAGTGTAGAAATATCTAGAGGTAAGACAGTAAGTACTTTAGTGGGATGCTTACCCCCATACCAAAGGCAGTAGCTGCCTTTTAGCAGTGAAGAGAGAGCATAATCTCCTCTTGTCTGCTTTCCTCCAGGACAGTAATGAGTAAAGCCAGTACACGGAGCAGGGCTGTGGTGAAGGACCAGCACGGAAAACACATTCACTTGGAGCACCTGGAGGACGTACCAGAAGCGCTAGACCGGGGCGACCTCCAGCGCGACCTCCAGCAACTCCTTCAGCATTTCTGCAAGGAGCACTTGGAGCAAGAGGCCGAATGAGGGCTGCTCAATTCTCAACCCAGAAACCACGCATTCGCTCAATATGCAACTTCCCATTTCTTTAGCAGAGTGACCTAACTGACCTAGTGGGATACCCTGACATTTCCACTTTCAGCAGATACACTGCATCTTGTTTTAGTTTTTCCCCGTCCTCTTTAACTGTAAGCTAATTTGTGACCAAAGATAGCGTCCTTCATTCTGGATGCTGTATCCACTACTTTGTTGTGTCTGTGCTAACCTGGGAACTGGCCACCTCCATTTTTCTTTGCTCCTGCACAAGCTCCATGAAGATCCATTGATCAGAAGAACTTCACCTGCAGACCTCTTCACGTGATGAGATATCGGAATCCTTCCAAGGGATATCCATGTATGTATATAGCTAAAATGCTCAGATGAACAACATATTAAAATTAAAACCACTGCCTATCATAACTACACTGGGCATCATGGAATAAAAGGCCTCTAGAGTTGCTGAACAATGGTTACTTAAGATATTGCTAACACAATCGAATGATAACACAGTTCTACTGCAAAAGAAGCACTTCAGACCTACCACGTCCTTAGAACTTCCAGAGTAGCCATTGCTCCTAGTTAAAAGATGGGTTAATAACCTTGAGGAACTGTCTTAACTAAGCACTTATTGCTGGTGCTGGCCAGCCGTGATTTGTGACTCTCCTAAAGCCACTCTGAGGGAGGGAGCAGAAGGCAAAGAGAGTGAGACAAGGAGATACTCAGTTGCTAGCCACTGCATCCTGTGGCACTCTAGCATCTTCAGGTCTTTTAGATTTTGGACACGTTGGCAGGGTATTTTAAAAAGCTATAACTACTGTAGTTTCCCAGTTTTCACTGCTGCTTAAGCAAACCACGCTGTCTTATTGGTGGTACTTTCTTCTGGCCACTGCACTGTAGATAACTCATTGGAAACCAGACTTACCCACTACACAAAAGGTTAAACTCCTTCACCGTGTTGGAGTGGCTTCTTCTTTTTTTTCCCCCAGGTTTGTATCTTCTCTAATACGTGCATGTAGCGTTTGAAAATCAAAACCACAGTCAAAACCCCTCTTCTGATCACATTAATGGTTTTCATTCTTTATACCCTGAGCAAGCACTTTTCACTGTTCAGCTAGGTCTGTTTTTTAGCTTGCAGACAAGGTTGAGAAATCCTTAAAAATTTGGTTTTGGTTAAAATTTTTGGTTTATTTATTTGAAATCCAAACTCCCTTGGAAACTCTTAAGTGCGTTGGTGCACTTTCCTGTTCGTTTGTTTCAAAGAAGGGACTTTAATAATCTGAGTGAGTTCCACGTCCTGTTCCTTATTCCTCTAGTGGTTGAAGCTGTGTAGCATTTTAACATATATATATATTCACAAATATATTCATATAAACGGTATACATTTTGAATCAGTTATTTGTTAAAGAAAAGTATATTCAATGAAGATGAAATTTAAAAAAAAACAACACACACACCAGAGTCCATCCTCCAAGGATTGAACGTTTTCCACTTCTATCTGGTCTTTTCCTGTTGTGCAAAAATGACTCATTGCCCCGAATGTCAAAAACAAACGGGACAAACAATGGCACTTCATCATTTTCAAGGAACGTTGCCAAGAGAGAAAATTTCCTGGGAGGGAGGTTTCCCACAAGCCGACTCTCGAAGCCTCACAGGCTAGCACTTTTTGGCAGTTGGATAGGAAATCAAGCATTCTTTGGCAGCCAGAATGAGAGAGGCCCGTGGTGAAACTTTCTGGGACACACCATGGCCTTCTTGTTACAACCTTCACTGGAGCTCAAGAAAAGCATTTCTGTTGTGTTCTTTGCAGTGCAGATGATGTCTGTGTAACAGCATAATGGTTATTCACCTTTTTTTTGATTTTGATTTTTGCTGTGTAATCAAAAAACTTGAATACTGTGAGAAGAAGTGAATTTTCAGTTGATGAATCAGCATCTTGTTCCCATGGTGATAACACTAATTGAATATATCTATGAGGGCATGTATTAGTTAATGGAAAAAAATACAACACTAACAATACATAGCTGCAATGTGTACAATGGCTGATTTAATTAAATAAAATGTACAAGTGTTAAATGTGGCAACAGTGATTTGTTCTTCTTTATCACTAATCTGTGATTTCAGGAGAAACGAGATTATTAAAAAGACAACATCGATTTGAAGCCAAAAGAAAGAACAAATTGCCTTTGTTGTTGTTTTTATTTGGTAACTGAACATGCTGGGTCCAACATCGTGTTAAGCACTGGGATGAACAGATTTTGTCCTTGCCATCAAAGAACTTTTATTGTCATTCAAAGGAAGAAAAACAGGGGCTGGCAGAGTGGTTAAGTTCGTGTGCTCGCCTTCGGTGGCCTAGGGGTTTGCTGGTTTGGATCCTGAGCACGGACATGGCACCGCTCATCAGGCCACGCTGAGGCAGCATCCCACATGCCACAATTAGAAGGACCCACAACTAGAATATACAACTATGTACTGTGGGGCTTTGGGGAGAAGAAGGAGGAAAAGAAAGATTGGCACCAGATGTTCACGTTAGCTCGGGGCCAATCAAAAAAAGGGAGAAAAACAAAGATTTATTTTTCGTTTTGAGATGGCCAGTGGTAAATGAGCACTAGGCATCCAGGGGCCTGAGGGAGATGAGGAGAGGGTAGCCAGGGTTCGGCAGCCTAGCGAGCCCACGAGGCAGGGCCCCTTTCAGCTCTCTCCTATAAGGCGCTAGCTCTCAGAATCAGCCCTGCCTTTGGGAACAGCATTTCACTGGGTGGGTGGGAGTTATTTATCTCTTATAGCCTGAGAAGAGGAATTAGAAATTAAATGGATACATTAATATAAATAAAGACAGGGCAGGAATGTGCAAACGTGAAATCAGTTGTATTTGGAGAGGTTACTTGTTTTTTTTTTCAAAAAACAAAATCCCTTTAGTGTTGCTATAATATATTTTTACTGCAAAAATAAAAAGGCTCGGTTTATGGAATTGGCTTTATTTAAATCTTATCTAGTGTGAGATAGGAAGCTCACAGGATCTGTTCCATCTGCCTGGTTGATTTACAAGATCTTCCAATATTCAAGTACCAATTCTGCTTGAAATTTTTCAAAGGAAGTAGAGCCAAAGTTGAAAAGTGTTTCTGTAGTAGGATGTGTGTCGCTCTCCCTCCTCTCATGGGCTTCAGGAGCTGTGCTTTCCGTCAAGAGGAGCTCTGGGCTTCCAGTGACTTGGGTTTGATTAAGGAGATTGAAGCGACAGAGAGTATTCAATGTCTTCTCATGGTTAATTAGGTGATGTGCAAACCCCATTAAAAAAATGAACAGTGAGTCATACGCCCTTTACAGAACCGTATTTAAAATCTGGGATGGTGGGAACCCTCAGACCGCGGGAAGATGATGCTCCTCTCGTAAATGACTTGCATTAGTCATAAAGACGAGCAAATACAGACAAGCACATTGAAACAGGCTTGAATTGAATGAACTTAGGCTGCTGGTGTCATTCAGTTTATGTCAGCACGGAGGGTCTGGGTGTGGGCAAGCAGACAGCACATGAGTAAAACAGATAAAGGGAAGTTCAACAAAATTTAATGAGAACCAAAATCGCTACAAGGTTTTCTTGCGTAATGGAATACACATGGTCTGCTCGTTTTCATTATGCTATAAAAAAAGAAGTTGTTTGAAAGTCTTTGTCTTCAGTTACCACTCCCTGCTGAAAAACTGTCGTCTCCTTCCGTCAAGGTAGGATTTTCTCTTTCTGATCTAATTAAAGCTAGAATTACAATCTTAGAATGAGTCCCTCAGGTAAATACATAACACACTTTTTCTCACTGTAATAATAGAACATTTAAGAAAATCTTTCAAATATCATAAGAAAAACCTTCATTCCCAACTCCTGCACACAAACTAAAATATGCTTTTTTGGTTATACTACACTTCCTGGGAAAAACAAAACTACTCCCTTGCTTTAAACTAGCTCCGTGGTCTGGAGTAAACGACACGCATGAGTATCCTTGGGTAGAGCTGGGGTGTATGGCAGACGAGACATTTGACGGGGTATTTGTCATCCTTCAATCACTGGAAATGTTCGGTTGGTAAGCCCTTGAAACGTTCCGGTGAGGCAGTATGACACGACGGTTAAACAGGTGCTCTTGCAGGAAGACTGAAGTGGAACTACTCCAGCTCTGTCCACACTGATGTGACTTTGCGGAAGTTCATCCTCTGGAGCACAATTCCCTCATAGTAAAATAAGAGAGAACCCTCGCCTCAGAACCCTCTCGCCACACCAGGCAGCAGGGCAGGGCAGCAAGCCCTGCCTCATGTGTCCTCCCTTCAGCTAGAAGTGCCATGGTGGCCTATGTGTCCTTGGAGGCCATTGGTTATGGAGCCCTATTTGTGACCTTCCACCTCTTCGGGGAGGAGAGAGCCTCTGGGTAGGTGTTGCAGGCCTCATCTGAGCCCTCTAGGTTAGAAAATAAAGTGACCCGCTTCCCATAGGCACTCACAGGAACTTCTTGTCAGTGAAGCCCTTGGATTTGCTTCCCCTTCTGAGGAAAGACTGTTCAGGATCTCTTTTTCTCAGTTGGCCCTTATAACTCAGTTCTGGTTTCCATTCCTTTTTCAAACTTCCCACACATACTCTATTTTGGGTTTTCTTTTTTCTCCACTCTCAGCCTTGACTGCAGAATTGGAGAAAGCCACGCCAACCCCTACTAAGTGTTCTCTTCCAGCAGCAGGTCCAGCACAGACGCTGCGAAGAGAAGGGCTGGCAGGGCCCTGGGCTGGACTGGAGGGGGACGTGAACACAGCAGCTGTCCCTGTGCACATGCAGAACAACTGAGTTACCACGACTGCACGAATTCCACATCGTGCCCGTTTATCCTGAGCGTTGATCAGAACTCAGCCCTCATCTAGACTGGGACGTGGTGTAGCAGCAACTTTGGAGGAGTTGGACGTTGTGTGAATTTTCCAAATGGCTCACCAAATGTGATTCCTTAGAGAACCCCTCCCCAGCCACACTCCCACCCGGAGGGCAGAGGGACAGTGCGGAGCTGTCTGCTGTTCCAACAATCCTCTTGGGGTTGAGATTGGTGTATTTGTTTCCTCGGGCTGCTGTAACAAAACCCCACGGCCTGGGGGCTTACCTGACAGAAGTTTATCTCCTCACAGTTCTGCAGGATGAAATCTGAGATTGAGCGTTGGCAGTTGGTTTCTTCTGAGGTCTCCCTCTTTGGCTTGCGGCCTGCCACCTTCTTGCTGTGTCCTCACATGGTCTTTCTTCAGTGCACTTGCATCCCTGGTGTCCCTGTGTCCACATTTCCTGTTCTTACTAGGACACCAGTCAGATTCGATTGGCCCCACCCAAATGGCCTCATTTTACCTTAATCACCTCTTTAAAGGCCCTGTTTCCAAATACAGTCACATTCTGAGGTACTAGAGGTTTAGTGCTTCAATATATGAATTTTGGGAGGACACAATTTGGCCCATAACAATTGGATTTAGTCCAAAAACCCAAGCCCACTAGGTATTTCAAGTGCGAAAAGATTGAGTCAGGGAATTAGAAAATGGTACGATTGTTGGAAGAGCCAAAAGAGGGAAGGCAGGGAAGCCACTGCTGCTTTAAAGAAATCTCTAAGTGCAGGGGCTGGCCCCGTGGCGCAGCGGTTAAGTTTGCACATTCCTTTTCAGCAGCCCACGGTTCATCGGTTTGGATCCCGGGTGCAGACATGGCACAGCTTGGCACATGATGCTGTGGTAGGCGTCCCACATATAAAGTAGAGGAAGATGGGCACAGATGTTCGCCCAGGGCCAGTCTTCCTCAGCAAAAAAAAAAAAAAAAAAGAGGAGGCTTGGCCATGGATGTTAGTTCAGGGCTAATCTTCCTCAAAAAAAAAAAAAAAAATCCCTAAGTGTAGAAATCAGAACTAGAAGCTAGAGCTGGTGGGTTTGGCTCCACACAGCAACCAAGTGTATGCTTCTTAGGAGAATACCCAGATGCAACTGCATGAAGCCTTCTCTGTCTTCTGCCAAAGTCCATGCACTCTTCCTGGCTGCCCCTGAACAAATAATTACTTTCCTCCTCTTTTCTTTTCAAACCTTGGGCAAACAGGTATCATTGGCAGGATCTAACACATAACCCCACTGGAAATGGATTCCAAGAAGTATAGTTCTGAGGATCTTCCCCCAACCTGCAGGGAAAAATGTAGAATAGGACAGAAATGATGCTGATTAACAAGGTAGGGCAGCAACTAACCATAGGGTTTGAGCCACAGAATGACAGTCTTCAGCCATCCACTAATTCACACATTCAAGACCTACTGTATTCCAGGCATTGCGCTAAGGGCTCAGGGTAGATTGAGGCCAAGATGGTCATGAGTTTTCACTATTGCCAGTCACCATTGAAAGTGCCCTTGAGACTTCTTTAGTCTCTACCACAAACCTATGAAGGAGACACAACGAGGAAATTGAGGGGCAAAGAGGTTGAGTAACTTGACCAGATCATGCAGCTAGAAAACTGCAAAGCTGGGATAAGAACCCAAGCAAATGGCTCCTGCAGTAAACCATGCTCCATCTTTGAAAGACACCATCCCTGCCCCTTCAGTTTATAATCTTGCAGTAGAGGCATATGGAACCAATGATTTCACAAATAATTAATTAATTTAACATTTGTCTTCTAGAGAAATACCTTGTTGCCTTATTTATAAGGAAACAAGCCCTGTTCAGTACCATTCTCATCTTTATTCTTCTCCAAAATCTCTTTCTTTCTCCTAGAGTCTGCTTTCTCTTCCTCACCCACCGCATGCTCAGCAGATGACCTCGACTGTTTTATAAGAAAGTAGATGTCAGTGGCATGCTGCATTGGTTAGAGCTCTAAAGAGAAACAGAAACAACAGGATGAATATATATAGAGAGAGACATCATAAGGAACTGGCTCATGTGGTTTTAGAGGCTGAGAAGTCCCAAGATGCGCAGTCAGCAAGCTGAAGACCCAGGAGAGCGATGGTGTAGTTCCAGTCCTAAAGCCGGCAGGCTCCAGACCGAAGAAGAGCCGATGTTTCAGTTCGAGTTGCAAGGCAGAAAAACACTGATGTCCCAGGTCAAGGCAGTCAGGCAGGAAGAGTCCGCCCTTACTAAAGGAAGGGCCAGCCTTTTTGTTCTTTTTATTCTATCAACTGACTGGATAAGGCACACCAACACTGGAGAGGGCAATTTGCTCTACTCAGCCTACCAGTTCAAATGTTAATCTCATCCAGAAATGTTCTCACAGACATACTGAGGATAATGTTTACAACTACCTGCTTCCCGTTACCCAGTCAAGCTGACACAAAAAATTAACCATCACAAATGCCTTTCCTATTCCTACCTCCCAAATTACGTATGTCCACATGCACCCTAGAACCCATTGCTCTCTCTCGTAATGCTCTCTTCTGGCTCTCTCTCCCGGCCTAGGCACCTACTCAGGTTTCTGTTAGTTTCCAAGAAAAACAGATTTATCCTTCAATCCTGGCTTTGCATCTAACTAATGATCTCTCTCTCTCTCTTTCTCTGCCTTTCTTTTTCTTTTTCCCCTACGTGTGTTTCCCCAGTTTCTTATTTCTCAATCCTCCTTCAAGTCTGGCTTCAAAAAACCTAAAAACTTGACGTGTTAGAAGCTGCAAGATATGGCTAAGCAGAGGCCACAGGAAAACGTAAAGCCTTAAACTAGGGGTCATAATTCTTTTGCCCAGAGTGACCAGACAGGAATATAATGTATGAATTGTCTAGAAATAGAAAATAAGAACTAGTGCAGCCCTTAAACTTAAGAGAGCATGCACATTTAATATATCTATTGAGAGAAAAATAAACCTTTGAGGATCAATCTATTAATTAGAAAAATGGTAAAAACACAAAATATGTCTCAGAGCTGTCTTTTGAAATAATAATATAGATAATCGCCACGAACATAAACAAGAGGTAAAGAGAAAGCAGAAATGTGCCATGCTAAAAAAGAGAATGGAGAGTGTGATACTGTGATTTATAATAAGAAATATGTATTTGGTCTTCATCCATTTCTGCCACAGAGCTCCTAAAACCATTCGAATTTCCTGAATGATACGTGTAATGGGAGCATCTTTTGTTATAATTTTTGGTTTCTTGACCTCAGTTCCTGAAATGGTTTCAGAGCCATAAAGGTAAAATGGGTGACTTATTATTCCTAACAAGCCCCTTTCCAGCACACTTGAGCTGATGTGAACCGGGTGACTTTCTGACCGCACCTAAGGATGGGGCTGTTTGCCAGGGAAACCAACCATGTGATTAGAAGGCTGGAACTTTCAACCCCACCCCGCTGATTCCTGGGCAAAGGACAGGGGCTGGAGATTGAATCAAGCACCACCGCACAGTGATTTAATCAATCATGCCATGTAATGAAGCCTCCATAGAAACCCAAAAGTACGGGGCTTGGAGAGCTTCTGGGTTGGTGAACTTGTGGAGATGTGGGGAGAGTGGTGCGCTTGGAGAGAGCATGGAGGCTCTGCGTCCGTTCCCCACACCTTGCCCTATGCATCTCTTCCATCTGGCTGTTCCTGCGTTATAGCTTTTCATAATAATAAATCTAGTAAGTGATCTAGTAAGTAGAATGTTTCTCTGAGTTCTGTGAGCAGCTCTAGCAAATTGGTCAAAATCAAAGAGGAGGTCATTGGAATCCCTGATCTGTAGTTGGTCAGTCAGAAGCTCACGTGACAACCTGGGCTCTCCACTGAAAGGGGAGGGGGAGCCCTGTAGGACTGAGCCCTTAACCTGTGGGATCCGGTGCTCTCTCCAGGAGGATAGTATCACAATTGAGCTGAATTCTAGGACACCCACTTGGTGCAAGAGAATTGCCTGTTGGTGTGTGTGTGTGTCGGCGGTGGGGGGAGGGGGGAAACGCCACACACTGGAATTAGGAGAGAACCCCTCTAGGGAAATAATCAGGGAGGAAATGGTTATAAGAAAATGTTTCCTAATTTTATGTAAGTAAATATAGAAACCTGAATAAAGGAAATGATTTTGTTTAAATGGAAATTACTAAAATTTACCACAGAAGAGATAGTAAAGGAAAATCCCAAGGTGATGGTTAATTTTATCTCTCAGCATGACTGGGCTAAGAGGTGCCCAGGTAGCTAGTACAACGTTGTGTATCTGGGTGTCTCTGCGTGGCTGCTTCCGGAAGAGATTAGCAATTGATTGGTAATCTGAGTAGAGAAGACCCGCCTCACCAACGCAGGTGGGCATCTTCCATTCCACTGAGGGCCAGAAGAGAACAAAAAGGTAGAGAAAGGGCAAATTTACTCTCATGCTTGAGCTGGAGCATCTGTCTTCTCTGGCCCTTGGACATCAGTGCTCCTGGTTTTTGGGACTTGGAGGGGGACTTAGACATGGGCCCCCTGGTTCGAGGACCTTCGGGTTTGGACTGGAACTACACCACTGGCTTGCCTGGGCATCCAGCTTACAGACAGCAGATCGTGGGGCTTCTCAGCCTCCATAATTGCGAGAACCAATTCCTCACAATAAATCTCTTTCTATCTACCTGTGTGTATCCTATTGGTTCTGTTTCTCTGGAGAACATTGATTAATACACCCAATAACCATGGAAGAAATCAAGACAGTAATCAAGGATTTAACATCACAAGAAAGCCCCAGAGGTAGGTGCTGTCACAGATGGATTCTATTCAACTTTCAATAAACAGATGATTTCAATGCCATTTGGACTGCCACAGGGCCCTGGAAGAAAACAAAAGTTCCCAATATTTTTTTAACAAAGCAAGTATATCATTGGTACCAAAACTGGACAAAGCGTACCCCCAAAACATCCAAATAACAACAACAAAAACTCACCAAGGAATAGCTATGCAGAAATTATAAAATAGCAAATACAATTTGGCACACATTTTAAAAAATAATAAATTATGACCTCGTGGCTTCATTCTAAGATGGAAAATGGTTCGTTACTAATAGCTGTTAATATAACTACCTACATTGAAAGGTCAAAGGAGAAAACCAGTGTATGATTATTCCCATAGATGGTCAAGAAGCATTTGGAAAAATGTAGCATACATTTGTGATCTTTGTATCCTTTTAAGAAAATCAGAAGAAATACATTCTTCCTTAAAATGATCTAATGATACATGTGTATGTATAGACGGCACTTCCTTAGCAAATGTTCAAATAAATTTATGTGAAGAGCATTGAAGTTATGCTCATTTTAGCACAGCTTTTGCAATAATTTGCAGTAATAGAGAAAACCTGATCTCTGACTCCTCACCACCCACAACCACTTCCCTCCCCCTACCCTGTGCTTGCCCCGGCATCATCAGTTTTAGACCATTCGTTTTTCATCCATACCCAAGGTTGTCACCTTGACTCTTTGCAAGGTAATATCAGCTATGGAATATTTATAAATCCTCTCATGTAAACAGTTAAAAACTAATACATTCATTAAGTTATTTTTTTAAAAAACGTGAGAACAGAAAGAATGAATGTACAACAAATAGAGGGGTCTTTTGTTTGTTACGTAATGCAATTAGAAAGAATTTACTTTTTGGATGCGGTTCACAAGTGATGCTGCAATTTTAACTAAAATTTGTGCTTTATAGGCAATAACTCTTACTTTATGCCTTTTTGCCTTGTAACCTGGATTTTTTTTTTTTTTAAGTAAATTGAGGGCACTAGGGGAGGGGACATGTGCTCCTCACACCAAAATTCATCCTGCTTCATAATGAACACTGGGGACATTTCTATTTTAAAACTGTAAACAAGACCAAAAGAAGTCCATTATTTTCATTATTAGCCAGAATTAAGAAGCATTAATAAATACAAATTTGGGGGGGAAAGCCAAAGAAATAAAGCATAAAAATTGGAAAAGAAGAGGCAAACATCAATTTATGCAGATAATATGTTTGTGAACCAGAAAAACCAAAGGAAATCAAACTGAAAGAAAAATTAGTCAACAATTTTGTCACTCTTTTCAAAATTAACATAGAAAATCTGTAACTTTCCTTAACATAGAAAATCTCCAAATTAAAAATGGAAGAAACAGTGCATATAATTTACAATAGCAACCAAAGAGATTAAATGCCTAGTTATAAATTTAACAAGGAATGTACGGGGCCTATTAAAAACTGTTTAAAAGTTTTACTTAATTGGGTGAACACATGCTGTCTTACATATAATCATGAAAATACTGTAAAGCTGTCAATTCTTCATTAATTTATTTCCTAATGATCACAATAAAATTGCTTATAGAATTTTATTTTAAGTTGAGTTTATATGATGAATAACAAGCATGTGAAATTAATCAAGAAGATTCTAGGGGTCAAAAAAAAAAAGAAATGTTTGTAGCAAGGGAGCCCTACCAGATATTAAGACTATTTGAAGCTACTGTTTTTGAAAGAGTTTAGTATTAGTGTAGCCACTGAGAGTGCGAGCCGTGAAATAGAATGGGGACTCCAGAAGGAGAAACTGATCCAAAATAAATGGAAATTTGGCATATGATAAATATAGCCTTTCAAACCAACCAGAAAAGAGCAGACTATTCTTATAGTCTTAGGTCAAATGACTACTTATTTTGGGGAGGAAATAAAGGTAAATCCGTATTTCTTCCCTTCACTAAAACAAATTACAGATAGCTCAATTATTCAAATGTGAATTTTTTTTAAACTGTAAAAGTAATAAAAGGAAGCAGGGACAAATTGTTTATTCCTTTCAATGAGGAAGATCTTTGCAGATGAGAAATAAACCTGCAAGCCTGGGTGGAAGAAAACCCCATACAGTTGACTATAAAAATATTTTAAATTTCCACATGGAAAAATATTATAAGCAAAATTAAAAGATAAATGGAAAAGTATGAATTTATTGATTATATAAAGAGATCGCGTATGTCAACAAGTTAATATGGAAACAGCAGAGGATGTGCACAGACTGTTCACACAGGCGCAGGAAAATAGCCCAGCCTCACCGACAATTAGTAGGTGAGACTAATCACAAATTAAAACAATCATAAATTAAAAGACTAATTATATATTAAAACAATAGGATGCTATGTTTAAGTGTATCAATTTGGAAGCAACAACAATTTTCATAAGACCAAGTGTTACCCCAAGTGTGGGAACAAGGGGCATTCACAGACCTGCGGGCGTGAGAAGTAACATATAAAGGCAATGTCTCTCAGAATGAAATACTTACAAATCCTTTGACTCAGCCGCTCTGCTTTAAGGGATTTATTGATCAACTCCATGAGAAAGGAAAATATTGCACCCTTTTTTTGAAAATAGTAAAAAATGAAAAATTTTATATCTTTAATAGGATGCATAGTGGAATGGTATGAGGCTGTTATCTCAAGTACGTCTTATATGAACAAGTAAGGTCCAGAGGAGGGAGAATAGTGTGTCCACATCTGTGTCAAACAGCTTCTATGTGTAGGTGCGGATGTGTGAATCTATTGACAGTGTGTTAGGGAGACTAACCCAGAGCTATGCAGCCTCTGGCTGTGTTTAATTTCTTTCCACACCTTCTCCTCCTTCTTATTCTTCATCACATGCTAATTGAGAGACAGAGAGAAATGATATAGTGACTATACAGATGATTAAACCCAAGCAGAAATAGATACTGGTAATAAGATACTGTTAATACCGAAGCAACGCTTGAGTTTCAAACACGTCGAGGTGCTTAAACAAGGAAACCGCAAATACTCACAAAGAACAATCCCTTATATGATTTGTATGGAAATAATTTTAGCTACTTGTAAGTAGAAATAAAAACACCGAGTAGTTTTAACTTTCACTTCACTACAGAGACAACGCATAGAAACTTTGTTACATGACCCGTGAGTCCTCTGCAAATAAGTGGTTCTTGGGACACCATTTCTAGAATTGCACACAAGAAAATATCCCCGATTGGCCACGAGAGGGCGGCAGACGATCGGTCATTTGCCCAACAGCTCCCGTGGTGGCTGCCACAGTGGAGCGAAAATCTGCCAGCTCAGAAGCTTTGCGACGGGAAAAGTTGCTGAAATTGTGTAGATGTCGATTTTACCTGTGAAATGCGGAAGGGGTTCTGGACTGGATGGCTCGAAGAACTTTGCCAGCTCTAACGGGCTGTGATTGCAGCACACAGACTCACCGAGTGACCACAATGACTGTTGTTAAATTAAAATTTGACCATGTTAAAGTTTAACCAGTAAACAAACAGAATCTATTTAAGCTCAAATCTGTTTAGATACTAGTCTATTCTTTTAAAAATTGCTAGTAGTTATCGGGAGCTTCTTATGAACCAGATACTGTTGTAAGCACTTTGTTTGTCTTGTTATTTACACAATGCTCCTGTTGAGGTAAATGCATTTATCACCCCCATTTTGCAGATGAGGAAGGTGAGGCACAGAGAGGTAAAGTAACTTACCCAAGTTCTCACAGCTAGGAATGGTAGGGTCAGAATGTGAGAGCTCTGATGCCAGATGCATGCTTTTAAATGCTCCATCATACTGGGAACCACCAGTGTAATGAAAGGCCACCCAAATGTCTAATAAGATGTTAATAATTGCATCTGGCTGCTAGTTCAGTTGTGTGCTCATAGTAAATGACTTTCTTGGGAGCTTTCCAGGGCATCCAATCATACAGTCGCATCCTATACCTTGTTACTTGAGAGGTATTTTGTTACCATAAAAACATTGTACTCTGTCCATTGCAACGGCTGTTGGTCTCTGAGCTAACCCCTCCCCGCCCGCCACTCCACAGCTTTGCTGATTCTCGCCCCCTGCAGTTCACACTTCCCCATCCCTACGGGAAACGCTTCCAGGAGCTCCCTCACATGCAGTCTCCCTGCAGAGCTTTTCCTGACCCTCCAGGGCAGTCTCGGTGCCCTTTCCTGCATATCTCTACTTCGGCAACAATCTCCTTGTACTATATTTGTTTATTTTGTTGTTTTTTCCCAACTAGATTTAAACTCTATTAGATCAGAGCCTTTCTCTAAATTTTCATCTTTGTCCCATAAGGTCTAGCACAGTACTTGGGATATAGTACATAACAATTATTCTTTGAAGGAATAAATGAATGAATGAATGCAGATTTTTCCAAACACATCCTTTGAGGGCTTTTAACCGATCCACCTTTTGCACAGATTTTTTTTTTCCTGCCAATGACCTTAATTGTTTTGAATAACTTAAAGTAATTATCTGACTTGGTTCACTTAATTGTTCCGTAAATTTGCAGTGACATTTCTTTTGTTTTGCTTTATCTTTGAAATCATTGTTCCCAAGTATTTGGAGGCTGAAAACTATATTAATAATCTCCAGGTACGAGCTGGAATGCCCAGTAATTCTGAGGAGCAGCATTAGTTCTTAATCACAGGGAGGCAGGATTGCAAAACCAGTCAGTGTGGGAGAGTCCTGCATGGAGGGGCATGTAACCATCTGATGCTGTGGAGAAGTAACTACTTACCAACTTCTGAATAAACTCAAGTCAGAACCAGGTAACTTCCATCTAGAAGCGCCTTATCCACTTGAGGGGTCGCTCGAATGAAAACATTCTTGCTGACTCTAAAACTAGATAGTTTCTCCTCACAGTTGCTCAGGATTCAGGCCAGGGACGGTGCCTGGGGGTGGTCATTTGTGGCCTCTTGGGTCAGCTCTGCTAGCTTTTGTTTGGTTTTAAAACAGTCTTTAGACCTGTCTGCATCCAACCTTTGGGTCTTTTTTGCCCATTCTAAAATGGATGCCCTTCTATTTACAAAGATACATGGAATCAATGTCCTCAAACTACTTCATCCTGCCACAATTTTCGGCATGTAGAAATCTCCCTCGTGGACCCGTGTGTTTCTAGCATCCTATCCCAATATCCTCGTAGTCCTTCTGTCTCAGGAAACATGCAGTTCACTCTCCTAGACTATAAATATGCTTAAACTCTTTCTAACCTAACTTAAACTTCATTAGAATCTGCTCCTTCCCTGAAATACATTCCATCGCTCTCTCCTTTCAGGCCAAAATTTTCAACTGACATTCCTAGAAAGGTGGAGAAGAGCCCAGAGGAATTGTATGAGCACAAGACGGGAGGCGGGAGCATGTCAGGCATATTCGGGGAGCGTGAGTAGATCCGTTTCCCTGATGCAGGAAGTTGGTTTTGGGGAATGAAGAGAAGTAAATCTGAAAAGATTTTTCAAATTAAATTTGGAAAATCTTGAATGCCAAGCTGTGGAGTGTGGATGTTATGCGGTTGGCCATGTACAACCATAGCAGATACTTGATCAGGAAAGCTCTGGGTGGAAAGAGTTTCGGGGGCAGACAGGAGACAGACAGCTGTGGTGTGGTCTAGGAACAAGGTCCTCACAAACACTGAAAAGAAAATAAAAGCCTGATGACGCTATCAAGATCAAACTTTTCAAAAATAAGATTGTTGGAAAATAGAATATAATTTACCAAGGACCAGGTTTTTTTTAAATAAAACAGTAACTGATATTCAAAAATGTGTTTATACACGGGACTTATACAGTTGAAAATTTTAAATGACTGTTACTAGCATGTGAAGTAAAGTGTTATTTTGCAAAGGAGAAACGCACGTACAAACACACACATGCATAACTAATGTTTGGAAAAAACCTAAGTAAGGGGGATTAGAAAGGACAGGGTCTTCCAAGTGTGTGTGTGTGTGTGTGTGTGTGTGTGTGTGTGTGTGTGTGAGACTGGCCTTGGGGCCCTACCTCCATCCCCCTCTCCCTCTGGCTGCATCTCCCTATCTCTGGAGCCCTTTGCCTGGCTGCTTGCAACCCCCGCTGCTTAGCCCCAGCTACCAACAGTCTGTTTTGGGGGTTACCTCACTCTGCCATGTCCTTATATTGGGTCCTTCTCAGGCCAACTCAAGGCCAGTCACCTTTTCTCATCCACCTGGATCTTGTGCATTCTGGCCGTGCTGATATCTGCAAGTTCAGGCTGTACCAAAGCAGAACTGTTTCTCGTCCTTGCTCTGCCACCGCAGATCATTCTGGACTCTTCCGGCCTGAGTCAGGCTATCTCCATCTCCCAAATTTCAGAGGACACTTGCTTATCTTTGCAAGTGGCTTCCTTGAAGCTCCACATGCTTAGCTGGAGGAGTAAAGGGGGAATCCACAGGACATCAGAGCTTCTGCAAAGTACTCCTCACCAGGCCCCCTGGCTCTTCCTCGACCCTCTCCTTTCTGTTCGGTTCTTGCAAACTGGTTTTGCAAACTGGTTTTACAAACTCCGCCTGTCTTGCATGGAGGGGTCGTCAAGCACTATAGTTCCTGACCTCTGGGGCTCGCCAAAGCTCCAGGCTCTGAATCCGCAGGAACAGTATCATGTAGCATCTCACACACACACACAGGCACACGCTCACACACTCACAGGCTCTCACACACGCTCACACATGGAGGAAGCGCTTGATGGAACACAGTTATCTTTGAGTATAAGAATTAGCTCTCAATCTTTTTCTTTGTATTTTTCTGTGTTTTCCAAAATCTCCACCTCAAAAATATAGTACGTTTGCAAGTAACAAAATGTAAACATTGTAAAATAAATTATAAGCACAATAAATTTTATATATCATCTGCTCCAACTTAATAAAACTCCTCAGGGAAAGAATATTTCCTCTCTAACACGTCTAATGACCCACTGGGCTCTTTATGTTTGTGAAACTTTATGGTTGTGTTCCTTACCTTGCAGAAATCCTTACTAATTTATGTAACAAAATCAGCAAAATATTTGTATATTTTAAGTTACTGTACCTTAAAATTGTACCTACAATTGTGCTGACTTCACATTTGGTTGAAGGTTCAGTTTGGGGCTTTGTATGCATTAGAAGCTGTTGTCGCTCATAAATCTTTATTTAGAAAATCTGATTAATGCATGACATGAAAGTTCCTCCTTTCCTTCAGACAATCACACACAAGCTCAGAGTCACACACGTGACATCAGCAGACTTGGTCCCACCCCTGTTTATCTCATCACAGACTGAGAGTTCTGAATGTCCTCAGGTTTTCACCTCATGCATCACAGTCAGTCACCTTGTCATCACTGGTGAGATTCACAGGTGACCCTGATCAACACCAAACTCAACAAATTATTTGAAAGAGCTATTGGTATTTCCACTTCCAAAATAAAGTTTTGAAAACAATTTTTATAAATCGAATCTGAACCTGGGTATACGTATAAGGAAGTTAATATTTTTCCTTAATTATCTTCCTCTTACGATGGGATCAGAAGATGACCCTCCACCAGATGGGGAGAAGTTACGGGAGCAAATACCAGCTTTATTTGGGTAAGTAAACATGCAATAGGATTAGGCATAGATTTGGAGCCAAAATTGGGCATCCTTCTCTGTTCCCACTCTTTTGTACTGACTTTCCCACCCATTTCCAGGATGGTTGGAGAGGCTTGGCCCTGAGCACTTTCCCTGTCATGTGGTAGCAGCCTATGTGTCCTGTGAGCTGTGTGGACCCGCCCAAGCATGGTGAGGAAAAAAAAAATGGTTTTCTCCCAAAATTGTTCATTCTTGGGGAATAGAGTTCCCCTCTTAGCAATATGAGGAATGAGGTAACAAATGGCTTCCTACTGAACATGTCTGAATTCTTTTCTCCCATGGTTAAAAATGTAGGACTCTGTAGATGAAATGAGTGATTAGTGGGTTGCCCCTACAATGTCCACGGTGGTTATTTTCATAGTGCTTTACTTAGGATTTAATATATTTCCTTCATTTCAATTGAATGAGTGGACTTAATGATCACCAAAATGAAGCGAATCGATCATGAGGATTTTTAAAATAAGATTTTGGTTTCAAGAAGAGCTAACAGCAATGTTTATTGGTCTTCCTGTTTGGCTGAGGAATGAATGGAGTCAACAGATCATGATAGCATCATGCTCTTCCCTGTCAGGGGAGGATCAGATAACTGAGCTGTGCCTGAACAGCCCGGAGTCCTGCAGCAAATGGGAACTGACGAATAGAGGCTTTATTTATTTCTGGCCTGGATTCCTCAATAATCTTCCAAGATTTTGTACAGAGAATCAAGCTTGGTGTCGATCCAGTCTTTTGAAATAGGAGCCAATTTGAATCAAGAGTAAGAGCTGAGGAAAGGTCAAAGTCCACTCCTGGGTGGGGAGGAAGGTGGGCGGAGCTGAAGAAGGGAGGCTCCTCTGGTCTGGTCTCCGCCACGGCTCATCTCCTCCTTCACCCTCAGCTCCTGCACTCACGAACGTCGACCCTGTTCTTCTGCATTTAAATCTCCCAGAACACAGGCAGATGTGTACACAGGGGTAAAATTCTTCATCTTAAAGGAAAAATAGGGAAGTTTGTGCCCCAGCAAATACCCAATTCCCAGCACATTGTGGGTACTCCGCAAATGCTGTTCTACTAAATTGAAGTCATTTGAAAATGGCTGTTTGGGTCAGGGAAAAACCCTCAACCATTTCCCTGCTGATCTGCACCTGAACCCAACGAAGAGAAAGAGACAGAGATAGTGAAGTAAACATAAGCCTGTTAATTACTTTTTAAAGCTGGTGAGAATGGTGTTGACCGGTTGCAGCTGAAAAGCAATAAGAACTGTGGATAATCATCCTTTATCTCCTTCTGGCCTCATAAGCACAGATACTTGAGAAGGGCCTGTGATATTAGTTAACACTCTAAATTTATCACATATTCATGTTAAGAAGAGTTTAATGCATTTTTTTCAGTGTGACATTGTGATGGGATTCATAATAAGAAATATGTATTTGAGCTTTGACCTGGTTCCTGGCACAGAGCTCCTAAAACCCTTGGAATTTCTTAAGAGATGAAAGGTGTCTTGTTATGCTAATGAGGTGACTTTTGGAAGCTTCTAAGTATGGGGGGAGTGATTAGAGAATTGAAACTTTCATTCCGACACCCTGACCTTCAGGAAGGAGAGAGGGGTTGGAGGTTGAGTCAATCACCAATGGCCAAAGAGTCAAGCAATCACACCTGTGTGATGAAGCCTCCATAAAAACCCAAAAGGACAGTGTTTAGAGAACTTCCTGGTTTGTGGATATACGGAGGTGCTGGGAGACTGGTGCTCCGGGATAGGGCTTGGAAGCTCCACGTGCCTTTCCACATACCTTGCCCTACAAATCTCTTCCATGTGGATGTTCATCTGTATCCTGTATCATATCCTTTTATAACAAACTGCTGAAGGTAAGTAAAACGTTTCTCAGAGCTCTGTGAGCAGCTCTAGCAAATTACATGAACTGGAAGGGGGGTTGTTGGAAGCTCCAGTCTATAGCTGGTGGGTCAGAAGTGCAGGCGACAACCTGAGTTTGCAGTAGGCGTCTGAAGTGTGTGGGGGGCAGTCTGGTGGGATCTGATGCTGTCTCCAGATAAATAGTGCTAGAATTGAGTTAAATTGTAGGACACTCAGCTGGTGTGGAGGACTGCCTGGTATGGGGGAAACACCCCCAACACATTTGGTGACCAGGAGTGTCAAAAATGAAGCGTTCAATGTGAGAAGTAAAGGAGACTTACAGGAAAGAAAAACAGACTCACAGGAGGAACGAGTGGGCTTTTTCCTACTCAGTAGAGAACTGTAGGTTTTTCTTTTCAAAGGTGTAACAAGCAATAATTATAACAGCGAATGTTTATAGAGAGATTACGTGTCCAGCACAGTCTTAAATACTTTATGTACATGGTTTCATTTAATTCTCACTACAACCCCGAGTGGTGGGTCCTTATATTACCCTCATTTCATAGTCAAGAAACTGGGCCACAGCCAAGCACACATGCCTGATGAGCGACAGAGGTGATGCCATCTGACTGCAGAGCGCAAGAGCCAAACCTTTGCACTAGTCACCCTCCTGACTCCAGGAGCAAACTATGGCATGCTCCTTTTTAAAGAAAGTATGGTGAGTATATTTTTCTTTTGAGAAAGTGAATTAATCTGTGAAATTCTTTTTTCCTCCCTGAGGTTAGAATGGAGTGAGATACCTAATTGAGGGCTGAGATCCCCATTCTATGTTGATAACTCTCTCATTAAAGCAACACTCCCTAACAGTCTTCAAAAACTCATGGGCAATAAGCTATGGTGGAACTTAGATGACCCACACACCCCAGACTACTGAAGGGCAGAAGAAAGGAACAGCAAATGAAAATGGAAGGCAGAGGGAGGGAGCCACACTGTGTGCCCCTGTCCCCCACATAAAGGACAGAATAGATGCTGCCAGTGCCAGTGCCTGTTGACTAGTCTACCTAGTTTATGGAGGAGACCTGTGAGGTTAAATATGAACCATGGGCTGCCATTACACATCACACTAAATCCTTTTCTGCTCTTTCTGTTCTGTAACTTGGCAAATTGTAAACATCTCTCTAGCAAGTGCCGAAGAACGTAGCAATGAGTATGGAGCAGGCAGCTCAGGCCGCCTGGGGACACGCCAATAGCTGTGCCTAATAACCGTATTGGAAAGCCCAATTAGGCTCCAGAAAGTTCCCTTGAACAATCCTTGATGCGGTGTTGACTTTCGTGAGGCCTCAGCAATGCAAAGCACCTGCAAAAGGCTCATTAGCTCCAGGAAGTTATCTTGTGCTGTTCAACTGCACCTCCAGCTCAGAAACTTCAGACCCCTGGCAGGTGAGCCTGTCAGCAGCACAGGGAAATCTTTCTTTTGCTTTCAGTTTACAAGCTTTAGCAACCCCTTCAGTCACCTGTGAAGGAACTGAAACTCCATTGTAAGATGCAGCCAATTCACTCATTTGTAATAGTTAGGGCCACGTGCACTATTGTAGACTTCTAAGCATCGTAAAGCTTGGAGAATTAGTTTCTCTACTCAAGCATAGAGTTTTTATGGGTTTTGCCCCACAGATCTCGCCCTTTCCTGTGTTCCAGTGTGTAACATCTAAAAATAACATGTCACATTTACTATCACTATTTGTTTTAATATGTTTGATTTGCCCTGCAGAGACTTTTCAGGAGGTATTTTTCCTGGATATATAAATCAATTCGATTCATAGCAAAGTGGCTTCAGAGATGACTGCAAAGTAAATTTTCAATCACCCAGGCCTTCCTTGACGCAGTAAGTCTTTACCGCGCACTATGTGCCTGCTCTCTTTTAGACCCTGAGGTATACCAGCAGATAAGAGGCAAAGGTAACCCTCTCTCATAGAAGTAGAAGACCTTCCTAAATAAATTAAATGAATAAAATATGTAGCAATGCAGATGGTAAAGATCCTGAGGTGAATAAATCAGGGAAGCGCAATAGGAGCTAGGGTGTAGACTTCGGACTGTGATTTTGAACCAGTTGGGCAGGGACTGTCTTATGAAGGTGACACTTGAGTAAAGACAGCTATGGTGGGTGGGGAGTGGCTGGTCAGAGAGAACAGTGTGTGGTTATTTATATATTGACTGATTCTTTTTGGTCCTTGTATTGCAAAGGGAGATAATAGTTATACAGCGACTGGCTGTGTTTGTGACTAAAAGCCATCGCAGTGGGTTGCATGTTGGTGTTCCCTCAAAATTCATGTGGTGAAACTCTATCCAAATGTGATCGTATTTGGAGATGGGGCCTTTCGGAAGTATTAGGTGATGAGGGTGGAGCCCTCATGGGTGGGATTAGTGCCTTATAAGAGCTAGAGAGCTCTCACCCCTTCCTGTGAGGACACGCTAGAAGTCTGCAGTCTGCAACCTGGACGAGGGCTCTCGTGAGAACCCAACCGTGCTGGCTCCCTCATCTCGGACCTTCACCTCCAGAGCTGTGAGAAATAAATTTCTAGCATTTATAAGCCACCTAGACTACGGTAATTTGTTATAGCAGCCCGAATGGACTGAGACATCGATAAAATTAACTAATTGGTTTGGAGGAATAAAACATTGTGAAGAAATCTCGGAAGACTTGGTTTAAAATGGCTGTGTTTAACAAACAGATTTGACTGTTTTATTTTAAAGCATCGTTGGATTCAGACAAAACAAAACTATCTTAATAATTGATTTAACTGCATTTCATTTTAAGGCAATTATTTTTATGGCAAGTAAGGGAAAAGTTCTCTGTAGAGAGGAAAAGTGATGGTGTGAGGCAATGATCAATAAATGCAGAGAAAGTCTTTCTTCAAGGGCAAATCTGACTTGATTTTCCAGCTTCTGTTTATCAATCAAATAAATCTAACAATTTGAAAGCTTTTCATTTTGCAAGCCTGATAGGATCCACATCTCTGAATCTTCTGTTAATGACTGAGAATATCCCTAAACTATTTTTGTGTGTGAAAGTAAAAATTTCCCCGATCCCATGTATATCTTGATAACCACACAGGGAAATCCTTCAGTGCCTATGCGATTATTATCCTGTTTTCCAATATGAGAAAATATAGGGAAAGAAGTGGTAAGAAAGCAAGGATGCTATAACCCTTTAGCTCAAGGGTGACATTGTCAAAGCCCCGGGAAGGGAAGATAAGCATCCTCGTTGTTTCCTCTGTCAGAGGGGGCTCCAGTCTGCTCTGGGCTTGCAGTGGACGCATCACATCCGCCAACTCTTTGAAGGTCACATGGTTTCTGCGCTCAGCAAGAGTTCAGGAAACTCTTCAATGTGGACACAATGATTAATTTAATCTTAGAGTTCAAAGGCTGCTTCTATTATTTTGAGTAAGTGACAGAACAAAAGAGTGCAGTAAAAAAGAAAAGAAAAGAAAAGAAAAAAAGCGAAGGCATGGGATCAAGAATCTCTGGCAATGCACAGAATGTTCCAGAGAAGGCTCTGCACTCACGTTAGGCCTGACCGTGTGTAGACTCTGCCCCTGCAGACGCATCTGTGCATTTAAGGCCACAAAATGTTAAGAGACACTGGCCACTTTAAATCTCTCATTCAAACATTACCAACTTCCAGCTAAGAATTTCTCTTTTCCATTTTCTTAGCTCCTTTTAAACACTTTCAGCATTGGTTATTGGTTTGGGACAATAACATTGAAATGGCCTTCCTTTGTAGAGATGTCAGGAATCTGCCAGGATTTTCAGGGACTTCCTGCTCTCCAGCAGTGGTTTTAAATTTTTCCTTTGTTTTTGTATGTTGGTTTGCTTTTAATCCAAACTGCATCATGTGGCTTGTCAGCTAAATGGGTTATCGCTATCTGGTGTTTTGTTCTTAATGATTCTCCGTGGCATCCTTTCCATTCTCCCTCCCTGCTCACCCGAAGTTAATAACAGGAGAACTCTAAACAAATGAGCCGCTATTCCCAGGGACCGTTTCTGCCAGCATTAGATTATTTTTGTATTGTGTGAGGTTGTTGCCTAGCAGGCTTTTATTTTCAGTAACCACAGTTTTTGTTGTTTCTTGATTTCATAGATGGTAAAAAAGAAAGCAATTTTGGATTACATGCAGAAAAACTGTCTTTAAAATCCCCAGTTACATAGTATATAATTTCCTCTAAAATTCTTATTGTGAAACACAGAGAGCCTTTTAATGGAAGCAATCACAGGTGCTTTAATGGAAAGCCTATAGAAAAGGGAGATTTTATAGGTGGAATCGCTTCTCTTCAGACCCCTTTAAGTTCAGTGGGCGAACTAACCACAAGGCTTTGATTTCATCCTGTGGAAAATCATTTTCCCCAACTGTTTATTCGCTTGGAAAAGCCTCTAACAATGGACAATGACTTTTAACCAATGGAGAGGTTTTTGGTTGAACCCTATGAAATAGCTGGTTTTTGCAGGTCAAAAATGGTGGAACATCAGTAATTTTGTAGAATCTAACTTAAGAGAAGACTCAAAATGATAGAAGAAGTTAAAAAAAAATATAGAGAGTGACCTAGATCCATGCAAAGAGCGGGAGAAGTGGGAGAGAAGGATCTGAAGGGTAACACAGCGCGCCTGGCAGCAGGGGTCTGATTCTCCATACGGGAGCTCTTGTGCGTTGGTTCAGAATTTACTGCTGCCCGCTCTGTGGACCACGTACAGTGAGCCAGGCACTCCGCTAGCTGATCTCCATGTGATCAATGCCTGCTGTCTAGAGATCCATTATTCATGTTGTCAATAACCTGTGAGGTATTTTTGTCTTCATTTTTATGGATGAGGGAATCGAAGTTCCTAGAATTGACATAACTTTCTCAAGGCCAGACAATATTCGAGTCTAGTTTTGTCTGATTCTAAAATTTCTGCTCTGAATCATTGTGCCCTTTTGTCTTGTGACCAGAAAGCAGGAGAAAGTCCAGGTGCTGGGGAGTTTTGTGGGAGCTCTGCTCTTTGTATTATTGAGAAAGAATCTACATCCACCAGCAAGTTCTACAGTGTTTCTGTTTTTCAGATGACTTTTTTTCTCTGTATGTCAGAATTTTAAACCACCAGGTGTCAGAGTCATGCAGATTTTAAAAGAAATCCTTCCATTTCCTTCTCTACTTCAAAGATTAGACTCTTTTATTTACCGTTAGAGTCTGAGTTATAAATGCCATTGCTTATTTTTCTACCAAGAATGCATCAAAACTAGAAAATAGCTCAGCCGTGAGAGCTATGGATGGATACGAATGGGACATGAGGATGCTAAGGAGGAAGGGATCTTCCTTTCCCCTTTCTGGGTGGGATCAATGTCTGTTTCATTGCAGGGTCCTGATGCACTAAGCACCTTTTAGGAGATGGCGAGTGATAAATTCTCCCAAATCACCATATTTCGTTTTCCAGCTTTTTTCCGGTTCATATTTTAAAAAATAAAAATGCAGATGTTATAAGAAGGAACACTGTGAAAAAAAGGGAAAGAAAAGGCTTTAAGAAAGTTAAGGCCTTGAACAAATCTATAATAGGTGGGTTCAGTTGTGAAGGGTTAGATTCAGAAGCTTTCTAAGCTGTGAGAATGCCTTGAACCTCCTGCCCCCACGCACACACATGCCCCCTTCCTGTGTCTAAGCTTGCCCTTCACCTTGGACATTTCACATTGAGGCGCTTAAGCTAGATTTATTTTTAATCTCTTCCCAACCAATCCTTCTAGAACAAATCTGGTGAAGCAGATGCAATGCATGCTTGAGATGTGGGGAAGTGGCTAGGCTGCCGGCGTGAGAACCAGCGTGGATCCGACACCCCTGGAGAAACTAAGAATTTCCTGGAAGACTGTGGTAGAAACCAGCTCTGCTTTTCCAGGGAGTTAGATGGTCGATTCATTCCTTAGACTATTGTTTTTTCATTGCCTACTTTATGTCAGGCATTTTGCCAAGTGCTGTGGCTACACAGATGGTTTCGACGTAATTCCTACCCTCCAGGAGAAACGACAATGGGATTCAGACAAGTAAACTGTCAATGACACAGTGGTGTAGGAGGCTACACAGGCTTGAGGGGGGCACGGGGTGCTCAACTGCACCAGGGGGAGTCAGAGCCAGTGTCTACTGGAAGTGCTGGAGTTACAGGGCTGTCTGTCCGGAAACCTTAGCCCTACTGGGACAGTATTGCCTACTGGATGAAAATTTATTTATTTAGGGCACAGTGCTTCTGGCCTTAATGGAGTACTTTTTTTTTCCTTGTGCAATATTTTTGTAATTGGTAAAATAAATGCATCTTCCTCAACTGATATCAGACAAATGTGAAGAGAGGTGACATGCTGAGGGACAGCAGAAAAGGAGAAATGAGGGGCCAGCCCAGTGGCACAGCACTTAAGGCCACACGTTCTGCTTCTCGGCGGCCCAGGATTCACTGATTCGGATCCCGAGTACGGACATGGGACTGCTTGGCAAAAGCCATGCTGTGGTAGGCTTCCCACGTATAAAGTAGAGGAAGATGGGCATGGATGTTAGCTCAGGGCCAGTCTTCCTCAGCAAAAAGAGGAGGATTGGCAGCGGTTAGCTTAGGGCTAATCTTCCTCAAAAAAAAAAAAAAAGAAAAGGAGAAATGAGTACATCTCTATAACTATAAACACTTTCCATTTATATGTTGTCAACCAAAGAGAGCATAGCCATCCATAAGAACTGTTGTGGTCACAGGAATTGCATGCACCAAAGAAAGAGGGAGTTTTAGTAACTTGGTCTAAGAATTAGTGGCCATCTCTAGTACTTGGGGAAAAAACTCCCTGAGTCCTTCTGTTTCTCAGTGGCTAATGAACTACTTAACATTCTATTTCTGTCCAGCAAGTTGGCTATAAGGAGTGCTTACAAGGCAGTTTTCAGCAGTCAACAGTCAGAGTTAGTTAACTATCTACCGGCGTGGGGCTATCTCCGCGAATGATATAAATCATCTTAGGTGGGATTGTCCCCACCCTCTCCCTTGGTTTCCTAAAGTGGGCTCCAAGGATGAGCTGCATCAGGACCCCACAAGGTGCTTGGTACAGGCACAGGTCTCGGGTCTCTCTTCCAGATCTACTGATTGAGAATCTCGTTAGCTAAAAACTCCAAACCTACATTTTTAAAAGTAAATTTCTTAGTGATTTTTATGCACAACACAGCTCAGGCAGTACTGCTGTGGCAGTTTACAATCTTAGAATGCAATCTGGACTAGACATACATATGAAGTCAGGAAATAGAAATAAGGAATACATTTAACTCCCAAAAATAAATGTGGATCAAAAGAGAGGGAATAATACTCGTGACATTGCAGTCCCAGAAACCACTGAAACACAATAGATGTTGAGCAAAAATGCATGAAGACAAAGTGGTGGTTCAGAGTGTACTCTTGTTGGACCTGCTAAGATTACCAAAAATATATATCTTTTAGCTGGACTTCAAAAGAGTTAGGCTAAAAACCACTCCTTCCCAAATTTGTTGAATTGTAAAACAGTTCCATCCATGTGACATAGTCATATGCTAGACATATCACATATATAAATGGCAGGAGGCTCAGATAAGGTTTACCACGGTGAGGACGGAGACGCAGGGATGACCTGTGAGCCGTCCAAGCACATGTGCCTCTTCTGTGTCTAAATAATCCAGCATTAGAACCCTTCTTGCTAATAAGTGTTAAGCACAGAGATGCCAATTGCTGACCGTCTCAGATCCAGGAATTTTAGATAAATTTTCTGGCAGGCTTAATTGGCTTTTGTACTATGTGTATCTTGTTAGTGGTAAGTTCAAGTACCATTTCATAGGCATAAATGCAAATTTCAAACCAGAGCCAACATTATTCCATGATAATAGCCAGGATCTGGGGTAGGGGAGGTGTCCTCTCACAACCAAGAAAACTTACACAAATTTTATCCACAGCTTTACAAGCAATTTTCTTAATTATTCAAGCCTATGTTAGTGGATTTGCAGATTCAGAATCTCACCTTTCCTTGGCCATTATTCATCTCATTGTGGATGCTGATTCCTGCCTCCCTTGCTCAGACCTCTCCCTCTTTCCTGGGTGTAAGTACCACAATATTCCCAGCAATCCCTGCTAAACAAATAATTCCAGATTATGATCCATATTGGTTAAAGCTAATTTGATGAATGAGATAATTGGAACAAAAACAGAAGGTTCAAAAGTTTGCATCAAGTTCTTAGATTTTCACATTGCATAGGAAGAAAGAAAGATTGATGAGGAAATGAAAAAGGAGAGGAGGAGGAGAGAATTATGCAAATATGAAAAGAAAGTGAGATTATGCCAACTAGAAACTTCAGATGACAGCATCATTTTATAGAAGTTAAACATAGAGGAGGAAACATTTTTACCTATTATTTGGAGTAAGGTCATTTCTTTTCCTTCTTATTATGGGTGGAATTGTGTCCTCCCAAAAGATATTGAAATCCTAACCCCAGTTCCTGTGAACGCGAACCTATTTGGAAATAGGGTCTTTGCAGATGATTAAATGAACGAGATCATTAGGGTGGGTCCTATCCAGTATGACTGATGTCTTTATAAAAAGAGGAAATTTGGTAACAGAAATAGACACGGATAGAGGAAAAGCGATGTAAAGACACAGGGAGAACGGCATCTGCAATGAAGGAATGGCTAAGGCTACCAGAAACCGGGGGAGAGGCACGGAACACATTCTCTCTCGGAGAGCACAGAAGGAACCAGCCCTTCCAACACTTTGATTTCTGACTTCCAGCCACCAAAACTAGGAGACAATACATTTTTGTTGGTTAAACCATCCAGTTTCTGGTACTTTGTTATGGCCGCCCCAGGAAATGAGTATACTTCTAGAAAATGATATTTAAGAATTACAAAGAACAAATTAGAATATCATCAAGATGTAGAAATTTGCCTTATGGGACCATGAGAACTTTCTGAGCAGTTTTCTGGGTTGGTAAATGGATTGATAAATGAGAGTGGGCAAGTAAGATTGATAGGCAAGGTTGTACTCAAGAAGTTGAAGTCAAGTTTTCTGAAAAATAATAAAGATAGAAATAGAATTACCATGTGCTAAATAATAGGGACAAAGTCCAAAAGTCCTGGGTTTCAAGTCCTCCTCAGGCAGCTCTGTACAGACTGACAGCTGAGAGGGCCCTTGTAATCTGGCACTAGCTCCCCTTGCCACATGTGGAAATTGAGGCCCAAGGCAGTTAAATTATTTGGCCAAACAATAGTTTTTCGCTTACAAGGCCGTCGCATTGAATACATGAACAGAAGCTTGACATGCCAGAATCTATTCCGTATACTTTATTACATAAAATAATTAACTCAGAGACAGGCATCATTGTCTGCCAATATGATTCCAGAATCCCGCCTCGGCTTAGGAGGGAGGGCGTTAAATTTCTTCTGGGAAAGTTTCCGCCAGTGCATAGCTGCGCACTATGTTACTCACCTGAAAGGAGCAAAGAAATCAAGCTTTTAAGGGGCAGGGTAATAAGCATTGCCACCCTCACCGCACTTATTATATGGTTTGAAGATAGTATGCAAGATAATCAAGTAATGTCTACTGAACCTGGAAAAAATGCTTATCAGACTCTCTCCCGCCCTTTTTCCCTCTCTCCCATCATTAGGTGATAAGCAGGAATTGTCTCAGAACCAAATAACATTCATGGAAACAGTATAAGAATCTCTTTGTAAGGTCTCAGGCTGGATGGCTATTTGACACAGCAAGGAAAAACAGGAAATCTTTAATACTATAGTTGAAAGTGAGCCTCGGTTATGGAGGCCTCCATGTTTGGAAGGACTTGTCGGACATTGTTGCAGGATGCAAGAACCATAATTTGTTGGGACAGTGACTTCACTTCTGAACTAAATGCTAATGTTCATAAACTGTGCTGGTATGCCATTGAGTGGTTTTTCTGAGAAAATCTTATAACTGTCACATGTCACCTAATCTTATCGGTTGGCTCTAATTTGTAGTAGCTATGCTACAAGAAATATACTTTTCAGGTTGGCCTCGCTGATCATGGTACTCGCTGATAATTACACGCATAAACAGATATGACTAGGGCAAAGATGCTGTATTTCTGTCAACTTTTTTAAATCAAAGTAAGATTTCATAACCCCTCTCTAACAGTAACTTAAAAACTTATTTTAGATTTATAGAAAAATTGTGAAGATAGTACAAGGAGTTCTCATATACCCCACATCCAATTTCGTCTATTATTAGTATCTTACCTACTAATGTAAGGTACTAATGTATGGTACGTTTGTTACAATTAATGAACAATATCAACACATTATTAATAACTAAACTTCATCCTTTACTCAGATTTCCTTAGTTATTACATAATGTCTTTTTTCTGTCCCAGGATAACATGTAACATTTAGTTGTCACATCTCCTCATGCTACCCTATGGGTAGGGACAGTTTCTCAGACTTTCTTGTTTTTGATGACTTTGACAGTTTTGAGAAGTAGTGGTCAGAGAATGTCCCTCTGGGATTTGTCTGTGGTTTTTCTCATGATTAGACTGGAATTACGTGTTTGGGGGAGAAAGAGGGAAGTCGCCATTTTTGTCAGATCATTTCAAGAGTACAGAGTACCCATGTCACCACGACAGCACTGTTGATGTTTAACCTTGATCACCTGGCTGAGCTAGTGCTTGTCAGGCTTCTCCACCATAAAGTTACCCCTTCCCCCACGTTTTGCAATTGTCCCCTTTGGAAGAAAGTCATTTTGCACAGCCCACATTGAAGGAGTGGGTGGTTCTGCTCCACCTCCTTGAAGGAGACAGCTACGTGAATTATTTTTAATTCTTATACACAGGAGATTTGCCTATTTTCTTCATTTACTAATTTATTCATTTACTTATATCAGAATGGACTCAGGAATATGTATTTTATATCTTGGGTTATAATCCAATATGACTTTATCTTGTTAATCCAATTATGTCAGCTATGGCCATTGGGAGCTCTTTCAGGTGGCTCCAGTGTTCCCTTTGATGCATTCCCATCATTGTGGGCTTCTCTTTTTTAAGCACTTCCTTACTTTCTGGCACTCTAGATACCCCATGCTCATCTTATTTTTTTTCCTGCTCCAGTCCTAGAACCAGCCATTTCTCCGAGCTCTGGTTCCCTTCTTTGGAGGATGGTATAAAAGATCTGGGCACAGGGGCCAGGCCCCTGGCACAGCAGTTAAGTTCGCATGTTCTGCTTTGGCGGCCTGGGGCTCGCTGGTTCAGATCCCTGGTGCAGACATGGCACCGCTTGGCAAGCCATGCTATGGTAGGCATCCCACATATAAAGTGGAGGAAGATGGGCACGGATGTTAGCTCAAGGCCAGTCTTCCTCAGTAAAAAAAAAAAAAAAAAAAGGAGGATTGGTGGCAGATGTTAGCTCAGGGCTAATCTTCCTCAGAAAAAAAAAAAAAGATCTAGGCACCAAGTATGCCCATTGCTGCTGGGGTATTGTTTCTTCTAAGCTCTCTCAGCTAACAGAGCAAGGAAATGTGTGTGTGTGTGTATAATAACCCACAGATAGACATATATTGAAAAATACTATTATATGTAACCATCTATACTTCCATTAGGCTAAATATAAGTTCAGACTGAGTTCTCCAACTCTAATCCATTACTACATGGATCATTCTAACCTCTTCCCCTTACTTACCTGTAAACTCCCATTCAAACCATCCACTTTTCATCTACACAATGTTTGCTTCCAGTATATGTGTATAGTGGTATCAGAATTATTGACCCATATCCCCACAGGAAACAACTTTGTCGATTACAGTGCTTATACACAGTTTCTTCTGCTTTCAGTCTTACAGACTCCACTCTTTTCAAAGTTACAAGGTCAGTACCTTTTCCCTCACCTCTTCTGTGAGGTTGTTTCATGCATTTGTGATACAGTCAGATTGTCTTGTCATATTCTGCATTCCATCCTTGGATCCCCTGACCTCCTATGTGATATTTTAGAAATTTATATTATTAAGATTCATTCTTTGCACTGTAACATTTTATGGGTTTTCACGAATTTGGTGTCATGTATTCCCAATGACAGTATCATAAAAGATTGTTTTACAAACTTTTTTAAAAAATGCCCTATGTCACATCTATTCACTGTGTCCCCCATCTGCAAGTGTCCGCCTACTACTGATTATTTTTTTAACCATTGCTAGAGTTTTCTTTTCCAGAATGTCATATAATTGGAATCATGGAGTACGTATCTTTTCCAGACTGGCTTCTCTCACTTAGCAATATGGATTTAAGATTCAGACACGGCTTTTTGTGATTTAATAGATTTTTCTTTTTTCACTGAAAAACATTCCATTGTATGGATGTACCAGTTTGTTTACCCATTTGACTTTTGAAGGACATCTTGGTTGCTTCTAGTTTGGGGTATGAATACTGCTATAAACATTCTAATACAGATTTTTGAGTGGATATACGTTTTAATCCATTTGAGTAAATGCATAGGAGTGTGATTGCTGGATTCTATGGTACGACGATGTTTAGCTTTGAAAGAAATTGCCAACTGTCTTCTAAATTGGCTGTACCACTTTACATTCCCATCAACAAAGAATGAGAGTTCCTGTTGCTTCATATCCTCGCCAACAATTGGTATCGTCAGTTTTTTGGATTTGAATCAATCTAATGAGTGTGCAGTGCTATCACTTTGCAGTTTTGATTTGCAATTCCCTAATGACATATGATCTTTTCATATGCTTGTTTACCATCTGTCTATATTCTTTGGTGAGATGTCTGGTGTTTTTGCCTATTTAACCGTTCAAGCAAAGATTTATTTCTAGGCTCTCTATTCTGTTCTATTGGTCTATGTATCTGTCTTTATGCCAGAACTGTACTGTTTTTTGTGGGGATTTTTGGAGGAGGAGTAGCCCTGAGCTAACATCTGCTGCCAATCCTCCTCTTTTTGCTGAGGAAGACTGGCCCTGAGCTAACATCCGTGCTCATCTTCCTCTGTTTTATGTGGGACGCCTGCCACAGCATAGCTTGCCAAGGGGTGCATAGGTCCACACCCGGGATCCAAACTGGTGAACCCCAGGCCACCAAAGCAGAACGTGTGAACTTAACCACTGTGCTACTGGCCGACATCCAGAACTATACTGTTTTGATTACTATAGCTTTGTAATATAATTTGAAATCAGGAAGTGTGGTGCCTCTAGCTTTGCTTTTCTTGCTTAAGCTTGCTTTACCTATTTGGGGTCTTTTGTGATTCCATACAAATTTTAGGATTTTTTTCCTGTGGAAAATTCCATTGGAATTTTGATAGGGATTGCATTGAATCTGTAGATCACTTTGGGTGGTATGGACATTTTCACAATATAAATTCTTGCAATCTATGAACAGAGGATATTCTTTCATTTATTTGCATCTTCTTCAATTTCTTTCATCAATGTGTTATAGTTTTCAGCATACAAATCTTTCATCTATTTGGTTAAATTTATTCCCAAGTACTTTATTCTTTTTGATGGTCTTGTAAATGGTATTGTTTATTTCTTTTTCAGATAATTTGTTGTTAGCATATAAAAATCTAACTGATTTTTGCAAACTGATTTTGTATCCTGCAATTTTACTGAATTTGTTTATTAGCTTTAACAGTTTTTTTTTTGTCAAGTCTTTAGGTCTTCCTTAGGTCTATATACAGGATCATGTCATCTGCAAATATAGGCAATATTACTTCTTCCTTTCCAGTTTAGATGCCTTTTATTTCTTTTTCTTGCCTAATTGCTCTGGCTTGGACTTCCAGTCTGATGTTGAATAAAAGTGGAGAGAGAGGGCATGCTTGTCTCATCCCTGATCTTGGAAGAAAAACTTTCAGCTTTTCACTGTTGGGTATGATGCTAGCTATGGGCTTGTCTAAATGGGCTTTATTATATTGAGGTATATTCCTTTTATAACTAATTTGTTGATAGTTTTTATTACAAATAGATGTTGAATTTAGCAAACTTTTCTGCATTGAGTGAGATGATCATATGATTTTTATCCTTCATTTTGTTAATGTGGTGTATCACATTTATTGATTTTTATTATTTTGAAACAATGTCCTGGCATCCCAGGGGTAAATCAAACTTGGCCATGGTGTATGATCCTTTTAATGTGCTGTTGAATTTGGTTTGCTAATAGTTTGCTGAGGATTTTTGCATCTATGTTCATCAGGGCCTGTGATTTTCTTTTCTTGTAGTGTACTTATCTGGCGATGGTATAAGGGTAATGCTGGCCTCGTAAAGTGAGTTTGGAAATGTTCCCTTGTCTTCAGTTTTTCGGAAGTGTTTGAAAAGGATTGGCGTTAATTCTTCTTTAAATGTTTGGTAGAATTCACCAGTGAAGCTCTCTGGTCCTGGACTTTTCTTTGTTGGGGGATTTTTGACTACTGATTCACTCTCCTTATTTAACATATTAATATATTTAGGTGCTCTATGTTGGGCGCATGTATATTTACAATTGTTATATCTTCTTGATCTTCCAATCCAACATAGCTGTTGGATAAGAGTGGTGAGAGTGGGCACCCTTGTCTTGTTCCTGATCTTAGAGGAAAAGCTCTCAGCTTTTCACTGGTAAGTATGATGTTAGCAGGGGGTTTGTTACACATAGCCTTTCTTATGTTGAGCTATGTTTCTTATATACCCACTTTGTTGAGAGCTTTTACCATAAATAGATGTTGAATTTTGTCAAATGCTTTTTCTGCATCTATTGAAATGGTCGTGATTTTTATCCTTTGTTTTGTTAATGTGGTGTATCACATTGATTGATTTTGTGATGTTGAACTATCCTTACATCCTTAGAATAAATCTGACTTGATTGTAGTTTATGATTTTTTAAATGTATTGTTGAATTTTGTTTCCTAATGTTTTGGTGAGGATTTTCACATCTATGTTCATCAAGGATATTAGCCTATAAGTTTCTTTTTTTTGTAGCATCTTTGTCTGGTTTTGGTATTGGGGTAAGCTGGCCTCGTAAAATGAGTTTGGAAGGTTCCTTCCTCTTGCATTTTTGGAATAAATTGAGAAGGATAGGTATTAACTCTTTAAATGTTTGGTAGAATTCACTGGTAGAGCCATCTCGTCCTGGGCTTTTGTTTGTGGGGAGTTTTTAAATTACTGATTCAACTTCACTAGAGTCATGCATTGCATAATGACGTTGTGGTCAATGATGTACTGCATATATGACAGTGGCCCCATAATTTTAGTACCATATAGCTTAGGTGTATAGTAGGCTATTTCTTCAAATTATTTTTTCAAGCATCTAGGTTTGTGTAGGTACACTCTATGACGTTTGCACAACAATGAAATCAGCTAATAATGCGTTTCTCAGAACATAGCCCTGTAGTTAAACAATGCATGACTAAACTTGTAATGAGTCTATTCAAATTTTCTATTTCTTCATGATTCGGTCTTGGAAAGTCGCGTGTGTCTAGGAATTTATGTATTTCCTATAGGTTTTCAATTTTTTGGCTTACAGTTGTTTATAGCAGTTTCTTAATCCTTTGTAATTCTGTGGTGTCAGTTTTAATTTCTCCTCTTCTACTTCGGATTTATTTGGGCCCTCCGTCTTTTTTTCTTGATGACACTGGCTAAAGATTTATCAATGTTGTTTATCTTTACAAAGAACCAGCTGTTACTTTCATTGATCTTTTCTATTTTTTATGTGTGTCTATTTCATTTATATCAGCTCTGATCTTTATTATTTCCTTCCTTCTACTAACTTTGGGCTTTGTTCTCCTTTTTCTAGTTCCTTTAGGTGTAAAGTTAGATTGTTTATTTGAGATTTTTCTTGTTTCTCGAGGTAGGCTTGTATAGCTTTGAACTTCCCTCTTAGAACTGCTTTTGCTGAGTCCCATAGATTTTGGAAAGTTTTGTTTCCATTTTCATTTGTCTCAAGGTATTTTTGGATTTCCTTTTGGATTTCTTAATTGGCCCATTGGTTGTTTAATAGTATATTGTTTGGTCTCTACCTGTTTGTATTTTTTTCCACTTTTCTTCTTGTAATTGATTTCTAGTTCCATACTGTGTGGTTGGAAAATATGCTTGATATAATTTCAATCTTCTTATATTTGTTGAGACTTGTTTTGTGGCCTGACATGACTTATCCTGGAAACTGTTCCATGTGCACTTAGAACATGTTTATTCTGCAGTTTTCGGATGGAATGGTCTGTGCACATCTATCAAGTCCATTTGGTCTAATGCGCCATTTAAGGCCAGTGTTTCCTTATTGATTTTCTGTCTGGATGATCTATCCATTGAGGTAAGTGGAGTTTTAAGTCTCCTCCTATTATTGTATTACTGTCAATTTCTCCCTTTATGTCTGTTAATACTTGCTTTATATATTTAGCTGCTCCTTTGTTGGCTACATGCATATTTATGAATGTTATATCTCTTCTTGGATTGACTCTTTTATCATGTAATGCCTTTCTCTGTCTTTAGCCTTTGTTTTATTTTTTATTTTATTTATTTATTTATTTATTTATTTATTTATTTATTTTGAGGAAGATTAGCCCTGAGCTAACATCTGCTGCCAATCCTCCTCTTTTTGCTGAGGAAGACTGGCCCTGAGCTAACATCTGTACCCGTCTTCCTCTAATTTGTATGTGGGACGCCTACCATGACAGGACTTGCCAAGCAGTGCCATGTCCACACCCGGGATCCAAACCAGTGAACCCCAGGCTGCCACAGCAGAACGTACACACTTAACCACTGTACCACTGGGCCAGCTAGCCTTTGTTTTAAAGTCTGTTGTCTGATATGAGTATCCCTACCCCAAGTTTCTTTTGGTCTCCATTTGCATGAAATATCTTTTTCCATCTCTTCACTTTCAGTCTGTGTGTGTCTACAGGTCTGAACTGACTCTCTTGTTGGCAGTATATAGGTGGGTCTTTTTTTTTTTATTTTTCCATTCAGCCACCCTGTGTATTTTGATTGAAGCATTTAGTCCATTTACATTTAAAGTAATTATTGATAAGTGTGTACTTATGGCCATTTGTTAGTTGTTTTATGGTTGTCTTTGTGATTCTTCTCTGTTCTGTTCTTCTTCTTTTGATCTCTTATGGTTTATGGTTTTCTTTAGTGTTACATTTGGGTTCTTTTCTCTTTAATTTTTGTGTATCTACTGTTGGTTTTCAGTTTGTGGTTACCAAGCAGTTCACATATATTGACCTGTATATATAGCAGTTCACATATATTGGCCTGTATATAGCAGTTCACATATATTGGCCTGTATATATAGCAGTTCACATATATTGGCCTGTATATGGCAGTTCACATA